>NC_136606.1:21760701-22000701 GCF_910589615.1 Taurulus bubalis | reverse complement strand
CAGTCGTGTTCAAACAAAGGACAGACGTGTGTAAAGGCATCGTGTTATACACACAATTTTCCTCATCCAACGCATGTCAGACAATCCACACGAGGCCTGAGATCAATTGTGCAAGTTTCTCATAACACACCAGTGATTTAATTGTAAAAAACTAAATTTTTAAGTCACATTTGCATGTTGGGTACATTTACAGCATAAAATGATGTGGGGAATTAAAGAACAGATCTGGCATAGTTACGGTGTTGGGTTTTGTATTTCAGCCACTTTTCACCAAAGTATAGCTTGTAAACAGTGTATAAATATGGATCTGCATAACATCTTATCCATGAAGAATGAATCCTCCTCATAGTGCGTACAGCATAGACGTCCAGCTCTTTCTTTTTATAAGCATTTAGTTTCCTTTTTTTTTAAATGAATCCAATATTGACCAAGGTAACTGTGCTTTTTAATGTTTGCAGTCGGGTTTTTGTTTTTAAAACCCCCGTGTGCATCATCAAGGCTGAAGCTGAGCCGTGACGTGGTGAAGTGTGATTAAAAGCTCCAGAACAACTTCCTAATTGACTTTGCGGGGGATACTGTTTCCTCCCCCCTTCGCCGTGAGGCACCCAGCGACTCACCCACTGCGGCTTCTATTATGGAGGTGAGAAAACAATCTCACCGCAAAGTCAATTAGGAAGTTGTTGTGGAGCTTTCAATCATATCACAAGATCTCGCACAGCGGATAAGAGTTTGCCAACTAGCCACGGAGTTGTAGATGTTCAAATTGGAAACAGCACTTCAAAAGCCAATGGGATTGTTTTCTCAGTGGTTTTAGTTTGATGCTCGTCTCAGAAATGTGCCGACACAAATATCTGCATGTCAATACACAGCAGATATAGCAAGGCGCTTCATGGAACCACACTCCTATCTGGGATTACACTGTAGATATAATTGCATTGTTCCTTGTCAGAATTGGACTCTCACTAGTCAGAATGATCATTTCTTACTGGTAGATTTAAGAGCCTGGGAGTGGCTGTAGAGGGAAACTACATATATATATATATATATATATATATATATATATATATATATATATATATATATATATATATATATATGTTGTGGCCACACTTTGTGCACAACATTATTTGTGCACAAAGTGTTGTAAAATAAATGATGTGATGGAGATCGTTCCAGTTTAAAACCTTTTGAAACCCCACCTATTTTTCGGCCTATGCTCGAAAATTGCATACCCAAACTAAAAAGTGTGTATCGCTGCAACCAGTAGGGTTATTTGGATAATTTGGGTGTTGTACGAAAAGGTACACAGTCTAAATGTTACTGGTTAAGAGTAAATGAAGATGACACACAGAAAAAAATTAAAAGGTTTCACGCCCGCCTCGAAAAAAAATCACTTTCAGTATGATCTTTGAAATGATGCAGCTGTAAGGTCCAACTCTAACCCAAATCATAACTCAATATGTGAACATTCTCTAACCCAAATCATAGCACAATATGTGAACATTCTCTAACCCAAATCATAACACCATATGTGAACATTCTCTAACCCAAATCATAACACAATATGTGAACATTCTCTAACCCAAATCATAACACAATATGTGAACATTCTCTAACCCAAATCATAGCTCAATATGTGAACATTCTCTAACCCAAATCATAACACAGTATGTGAACATTCTCTAACCCAAATCATAGCTCAATATGTGAACATTCTCTAACCCAAATCATAACACAGTATGTGAACATTCTCTAACCCAAATCATAACTCAATATGTGAACATTCTCTAACCCAAATCATAACACAGTATGTGAACATTCTCTAACCCAAATCATAACACAATATGTGAACATTCTCTAACCCAAATCATAGCTCAATATGTGAACATTCTCTAACCCAAATCATAACACAGTATGTGAACATTCTCTAACCCAAATCATAACTCAATATGTGAACATTCTCTAACCCAAATCATAACACAGTATGTGAACATTCTCTAACCCAAATCATAGCTCAATATGTGAACATTCTCTAACCCAAATCATAGCTCAATATGTGAACATTCTCTCTGCAACGGATGACTTTGATAAAGTGAAGCAGAACAAAGTTAGAGAGGGTTTAGAACAGAGAACATTCAGGCGAGGTCTACAGAATTTGCATTGGGGCACATTTGTGCACATCTGTGACATTCAAATGTTCTCATGTACCAAACCATATATTTCACTTATATATTACTTATGGTGTTCAATACATCCAAATACAGCAGTTTTGGGCTTTTTTTTCATAAAACAAGCTATGATTTACTGTTTTATATAACAACACTCAGGTCTGATGCTGTACCTTGATAGCATAAAGCATGACATCACTAGAGTGTGAGGAGCAACTGTGGCTCTCTGTTTAGACTCTTATCTCATGGCTCAAACAAACTCAAATGTGGGAACCATTAATTAAATTGGGTCGACAAATTACTATCTTGTGTGCACAAATTAATCAAATGTTGGAGCGATTTTATATAATCCAAGGAACTAATTATATCTTGTGTGCACAAATTAGAAAATTGTGGCATTTGATATGTGACCTTCATGGACAGGATATCTAGGCGCAGCCAGGGGGCGGAGAGGATCCGGTTCGGCAGTCTCGGGATCGCCTCTCTGCTGTTCGCGGATGATGTGGTCCTGTTTGCCTCCTCGGACTGTGACCTCCAGCATTCACTGGGGCGTTTTGCAGCCGAGTGTGAAGCGGCAGGGATGAGAGTTAGCGCCTCCAAATCTGAGGCCATGGTGCTCTGCCGGAAACCGGTGGATTGCTCCCTCCAGGTGGGGACAAACTGCCTACCCCAAGCGAAGGAGTTCAAGTATCTCGGGGTCTTGTTCACGAGTGAGGGTAAGGTGGAGCGGGAGATCGACAGACGGATCGGTGCGGCTGCAGCAGTAAAACAGGCGCTGTACCGGTCCATCCTGGTGAAGAGGAGCTGAGCCGGAAGGCGAAGCTCTCCATTTACTGGTCGGTCTATGTTCCAACCCTCACCTATAGTCACGAACTCTGGGTCGTGACCAAAAGAGCGAGATCCCGGATACAAGCGGCCGAAATGAGCTTCCTCCGCAGGGTGGCCGGGCTCACCCTTAGAGATAGGGTAAGGAGCTCGGACATCAGGAGGGAGCTTGGAGTCGAGTCGCTGCTCCTTCGTGTCGAAAGGAGTCAGCTGAGGTGGTTCAGCATCTAGTCAGGATGCCTCCTGGACGCCTCCCATTAGAGGTTTTCCAGGCACGCCCAACTGGTAGGAGACCCCGGGGAAGACCGAGGACACGCTGGAGGGATTATATCTCCCGGCTGGCCTTGGAACGCCTCGGGATCCCAGAATGAGCTGGAAAGTGTTGCGGGTGAGAGGGAAGCCTGGGTCGGCCTGCTGAACCTGCTGCCACCGCGACCCGACCCCGGATAAGCGGCTGATAATGGATGGATGGATGGATGGATGGATGGATGGCATTTGATATGTATATTTTGTTCTTTCCTCTATGACCAATCCCGAGTTCTGTTACATTTTTAACTGTACAAGTTGTAATATCCAGGCTGGACATATTTGCAATTTAATTCTTCCAGTTAACGTTTTAGATCCACAATCACATGCTTCCTATCCACGGTTGTCATTGTAGATATCCACTTCAACAGTTATAGGAAAAAAAGTGTATTGTGCTTTCAATTTAAGAAAAACAACATTTTTTAAATATAATTCTTAACTAGGAAAAACTATCTGAAATCATAATGCCAATTTGGGATATACGTAACGACAATTTTACTAGACACAATGTATTTTGGATTCTACAAAGCGCTTTAACACTACATGACATTATTCACCCATTCATGCACAAATTCAAGGTTTTCGTTTTGCCATTTGTGCCCAGACCAACAGTCCAGACACATTGGAGTTTTTTGTGCAGGGCTCTATGAGTCAACAGTTTTGGAAATAAAAACACACTATAATAAGAAAGAGAAAAAATATAAAATATGAAAACACTATACATATGGTGGTATATGTACAAAAGGTGGCAGTATGTACAAGAAAGGTATTAGATACAGTTTTAAAAAGAGAGCTAAATAACAGTAACACATGGGTTAGTCCTGAGTGCTGTTCCTGGGTTGTGAAAAGAGGGAAATGGGGAAAGTTATATGGGAATATTGCACATTTTGAGGTGGAAGAAAGTTATGTGGTTGCACAGTTAGAATATTGCACCTTTATCAGAATGTTTGTGACACATGATTTCACAGACTATATATATATCACATATTGCACATGATAAGTGAAGTGAGGTAATGTTTGGTTATTGTTACACCGATTTCAACAGTTTTGTTTTGCCATCAGTCTGACTGTGGCAGGAAGAAGCTGTTGAAGAAACGAGTTCTGTGAGTGATGATGCTGTCGCTCTGCTGTGTCTCAGGTTGTACTGCAGTGTGTGTGTCTGCGCAGAGAGTGAGCTGGTGGAGTGAGTCTCTGATGATTCCCTCTGCTCTTTTCCCACAGCGCTGCACATACATAGAGTCCATGGAAGGAAGTGATCCTCTGCAGTCTTTATGACTCTTTGCAGAGCCTTCCTCTCTGCCTGTGTGTTCCCATACCAGGCAGTGAGGATGCTCTCTATCAGTCCTCTGTAGGCCTGGGTGAGAGGGCGATGGTTCAGACCAGCTTTCCTGAGCAGCCTGATGAAGTAAAGCCTTTGCTGGGCTTGTTTCACTGTGGCTCTGGTGTTAAGAGTCCAGCTCAGGTCAGATGTAAGCTGCAGTCCCAGGAATCTGTAGCTGTCGGGCCTCTCCACCTCGGTCCCTCTGATGACAAGAGGCTGTTCGTAACGATTGCATTATAAACGTCTAAAACATGTTAATGGGAAAAGTGACACAATTTTACTGAGTTAGGAGGTAGGTGATTATGAATAAATGAATGGTTAAGTTTGACCAGGAATAATGGAATTATGGATACCTGCAATAAATATCCAGTCTAGCTATTCTATGTTGAAACAGCTTGCTATATAATTTGATTTTGTTGGAGGTAAATCTGTTTTTATCTTATTTTTATTATTAGTTAATTAATACTGAAATTACACAGACTGAGGAATCAAGAAGGAAGAACCAAAAACAAGCAGCAATATCTTTTAGACAGAATTGAGAGAAATATATCACCTTCAATCATCATTATCATCATCATTATGTCACAGATGTGGTCTAACATGGTGAACATTTATGACCAAAGCAGTGACAGCAAAATACCCGATTAGGTCCACAAACCGGCGTGATTGTTTTGCAGTTTGAATGATGAACTGCTGAGCATAAGTGAGCTTTTCATAATCACTTGTCACTGGCATTGCCACTAAAAAGTCTGTCCTATGATTTTGAGTTTCTTACCTGGCCAACTCTTATTTTAACAACCTTTAAATCCTTTTTTGGCAGAGCCTGGATTCATTCATTGTACTGAAGAGAGAGAGAAATAAAAAGTCTATGAGGACGTTTCATCGTCTTATAGAGAGCAGATGTCCCGGTTCACTGCATTTAGCCCTGATGTGGCCAATCTCCTCAAATGAATGGAAGTGAGAATTTCTAAGTAGTACCTGGGCCATCGAGACAGCAGGCTCGTTTTATTGTCTCAGAAAACTGGCACTGCACATCGATCCAGCCCTGCCTGAGATCGCCCGATGCTTGTAGATTCCCTCGTGCTTTCACAGTCGCTCTCACTTCTCGTTTCCCTCTCACACATCTCATTACTGCCGTGACACGGTTACACTTTGCAAATATGCCAAGCGCTCACTGGCCTTTTGTATTAAAGCTTCAGCGTCCACAGTGTATCGCTGGTTTCACCTTCCCTCCTCTCACTTAGTCAAGTCGTCTCCCTAACAGCTGTCATTTATCTTGCTGCCAACAAGCCGGAAGCAAGTGCAGCCAGTCTGCATCAGTACAGCAGGACCGAGGTTCAGGGTCCTTCTTTCTTCTGTCCTTTATCCTGGGTTGGAGTTGCTACTAGCTCAACCAGAACATTAATATTGGATAAGTTGCTTTCAACATCCTTAGCCAACGTCTTTCTAAAATGATTCCTTTTTACGATATCTGCACAAGTCAAGGAAGCCCTAGCGTAGGTTCAGTCAGGAAGACTACACTCTTGGGTGCTGAAGCTTGTAGTTTATTTCTTCTTCTCACTTACGCTCACTCATAAATGTCTTGCCATGGTTCGGGGCTGTCAATCATGACATCAGCTGTTTAGATCAGCTGGTCTCTTCTATCCAATAGCACAACTAAACAAGGATGTGCTCAGCCTGTCATCCTGCTGTTGTCTCTTTAAACATGTCTCTCTACCTTCAGTCCGTTCATGTTGCTGTTACTTACCCCTCCACCTCCCCATCTCCGCCCAGTCTTCATCAGATCCATCAGCTTCATCAACTCATGGGTCAAATGCAGAGAAGACTTTCCCCAAGGGGATTAATAAAGGATACTTTCTTCTTCTTTCTTCTTCATCATTCTATCATCCTCATCAGCGGATGTGGAAATGATAATAGAGATGTACTTTTTTTTTTACCCTCATTAAACAATCTCTAACCGTTAACCAAAATGTTCATGCCCCACCGCCCCAACAAGAAGTCGATCTCCGTGAGATTTTCTGTTGTTTTTGTTTTGGCAAAACGGCAAGAACCTTGGCCACCGTCACGCATCCGTAACCTGTTAACGGCGTTTATGTCCGTGTACTTTGTACGTTTGTACTATGTAAAGTCATCACGTAGCTCATGAGGAGAGAGGTCGTCCTGAAACCACAAGGTAGCCAGTTCGATCCCTGGTCTCCATAGTTTCATGTTGAAGTGTCCTTGAGCAAGACACTGAAGCCCCAGTGCTTCACAGCAGCTCACTGCTCCTTAATTACTAAGGATGGGTAAAATGCAGAGAATAATTTCACTGTGGGATTAATAAAGGATAATAAAAAAAGAGAAGAAAAACAAATTTGAAAGAAAAATAATTTAACCCATCGCGCCCCAGGAGAAGGTTGCGCCCTACAGTTTGAGAACCACTGGGTTAAAGTTAAAGTAATAACTAATTATACACTTTCACATACAAGTTGAATGCTCTACATAACAATCCACCACTCCAGCCCAAAACCCTTACATACTATAAAGTCATTAAAAATTACCTCTAAACCGGGTTATGGTTGCCAGCCACGTCCTATAAATGGGTTAAATCCCTCCGGCATGGTTTGGGTCCACCCAAGGTTCCTTTCCCAGTTGGATGTACCCAGAAAGCCTTCTACTCAGATGCCTGAACCTACTCAAATGATTTATTTCACTGCAAAGAAGCAGCATTTCTGGTTTGAGCTGCTTCCAGATTTCAAGCCTCCTAACCCTGAGGCTAGCCACCTAGTGAGGGAATTAGATTTCTGTAATTCGTCCTTTCAGTCACCCTAAACTCATGACAGTCGGTAAAAATAACTTTTACTGGTAAATTGAAAGTCCAGTATAACACCACATCAGTGCCAGCACTTAGCCGCCATCCGCCCACCTGTCAGTGTCATGGTAATCATACTCCATGAACAAGTACCGCAGGCAGGAAAGGCTAGGAGGGCTCAAACACAGACATACAGTAAGCAAAAGGATGAGAAAAGTTAGAAAAGAAAAAGAAACACAACCTGTTAAGCACCATTCCCCCCATTTGGGGGGCTCTTCTCAAAGTTCGCCGTGTTCAAGTAGTCGTATGAACCCCAAATGAGTTTAATACTTGTATTATTTTATATTGTTTGTTTTCAGATTATAATGTATATTTTCAAAGAAATCACTTTTATAACATATTTTGATCATAACTATGAATATCCAGCATGATCTAAGCAAGATTGGGAGAAAATGCTTTTCGAGCGGTTTCCGACATGTTCAAAATGTGTGCTTCAGTACCTTACTAAGATCCCACATACTAATAACACACCTTTTTGGAAAGAACAGGCCCTAAAGAACCCAAATCTGCAAAACCACAAAAAAAAAGTGTTGGGGTGATTCGAAGGTTTTTCAGAAAAAAAACAGTGTAAATCGGTTCAGAAATGGAAAAGTTACAAGTTTTATGAGAAAACTACATTCCACTGTAGCATGCTGGGTATTAGTCTCTTCATTAGCTTGTGCATGTGCCGTGTGATGTGGTTTGAACCTCCGACCCGGAACAGGAAGGCAACTGGACCAGGAAACGTATGACGAATTTAAGGTACTAATAGTTGGGCTAGATGGATTTGGATTGCTTTGGTAGACTTCTACAAGCCCGGACGGTTACAGAGATGTTTTTATTAGTGAAATCCGACGTTGTAAATGGTACTTATTAGTGATTTTGTGAACCTTACGGGCACCGTGGAAAGTGCACAGAGCTGACGGCGAGTCGTTAAAATGGGACACAGGGCTAAGTGGCACAAAGGCTACAACCAGGAAACATAGCAGACAACCCAGCAACTAAAAGACAAAGAACAGGACTATAAATACATAAGAAACTAATCAGACAACAAGACACAGGTGGAGAGAAGTAGCGCTGGTAGCGGCCGTCATTCAGACGCTGTTGTGGGACTACGAATAATATTATGAACCCAGACGCCATGGAGTTTGATGTTCCCACGTAAGTGGAGTTTACACAACAAGTACAAAGCAGAACTGGTGGTTATTTTTATGGTGGATGGCGGAAAAGGTAACTGTTTTTACAGAGATAAGCAACGCCCCTTTTCAGGTGCGAATATTCACATTGCGTTTGGTGTGAACGCAGCATGAGTCTCTTATTTTTCCTTTCCTGTCTCCTTGCTTGAACCGGAAGTTGTTCTGCGTCACCATAGTGACGGCCGTCCCAAAGGAGCGAAGAGCGAGGATGAACGAGAGCAGCCTTCCAGGAAGTCGGGCAGCTTAAAAAGCTGACGGGCCCCGCCTCCAATCGACATCTGGAACATTTTAATAAAGATGGCGGAGAAATATGGAAGTGCCCGTTATTTGATGTAATTGTATGCTTTAAAATATAACATTACACCAATGCAACCCGTTAAATCCTAACAGCACCTTAACGAGTGTGCTACAGCATCAGTTACTTATCGGACGTGTTTGTTCATTACATGTCACGTCACTACGGTCACAGAAATGCCGGCATACACCTGGCTGACACATTTCATGTATAGCTGTGTCACGGTCTTGGGTTTTTGTTTCTGGTTTTCTGTTTTATTTTGAAGTCCTTGGCTGCAGTCGAATAGTCAAAAAAGGAACCTCCAAACTTCTAACCCTAACAACTTGTCCTTGTCCTCTGTGGAAAATGTCACGGGGTTAAGGAAAGATGGGAAGGAGAATTCATGAGGAGTTAGGAGAAGACAACCGCGGTGTTTAGTAAATCCGACTTCACTTTCACTAACGACGTAGTTATGACGCGACGGCAGGCGGATGTTAGTGACGTCGGTCTGTCTGCAGCGGTGAAACTACAATGTTGTAGTCCATCTCGGACTGCAGTAAAGCGCATCTTAAATCCTTCGTCCGTCTTCTTAGTGTTGCGTCATGCAGACGATTTAAACAACCCGGTTCATGATTTTAGTTTATTAACGAGGTTGGAATCAAATGAAAGAAGGAATATGAAAGTGAAACCGAGGTATTTTTCCCAGAGTACAAAGCAACTGTCTCTTTGTTCAGTTTCAAACATGCTGAATTAAATAGTTATCCCACTAACGACGTGTCATATGTGTGTGTCTCATATCCCATGTTATGGTTTATATGCAGATTATAATCTGATCATAAAAATATGCAGACAACAGTTTATGAAACACCACACAACTCGTGTTGACTTGATGTGTTTTATTGTAATGTAGCAAAATAGTTGTAATGTAACAAAATAGTTGTTCAAAGATGATAATCAGAAACATGACTCAGACTCAAGAGCTCGTCCAGTTTGACTCTTTCATCAAAGCTCCTGCAGCTGAATGAGGCTGCAGCACAACACCAGAGAGAATATAAAATACAAACGTTTGATCAGTTTACAGCAGTTTTCAGCAACAGCAATATGATGTCCGTAGTTTTCCAGCCGGTTAAACAGATTATTGAAAGTATTAGTTATGCTAATGATTATTTACATGATCTGTGTTTGTCTTCATGATCGTTTGTTCTTGTGAACGGCCGAATGATACGTCACTTTAAATGTTGCCTCCGCAAGGAATTGTGGGTCGGCATTATCTCCTTTCCATTCTAAAGGCAGGTCCAGTGGTTCCTATGCTAAAGGTGCTGAGGTTAGGAAGCATGAAGCTCCTTCCCTTCGCGTTTAGAGAATTCAACCTTTATCATGGCGGCCACTTGACCCCCGGGTCATTTCACTCGGTTAGGAAGGTTCCTAACCAAAAAGGACTATTCGATGTCTTCGGTTTCCCTTCACTTCCTGCCCTGTGATTGTCTGCCTTGTCCCTGATTGTTTCCTCCTGTGTCCTATCACCTGCACCTTCCCTGTGTATTTAAACCCTGTTTGTCTCCTGCCCAGTGTCAGTTTGTTTACAGTCCTGTGTTCATGGAAGCTTTGTTTTTTTAGATCTTCCCTTTTTGTTTGGAGAAATAAATGACTTAAGACTGGTGTTTGGCATTTGGGTCCAGCCCT
Source organism: Taurulus bubalis (assembly GCF_910589615.1). Taxonomy (NCBI): domain Eukaryota; kingdom Metazoa; phylum Chordata; class Actinopteri; order Perciformes; family Cottidae; genus Taurulus; species Taurulus bubalis. Next base: position 21,990,098 of record NC_136606.1, on the reverse strand, counting down.
CTGCAGCTTCCCGTGACAAGCTGTTCATTTCCACAGCCATGTCAAACAGGGTAAAACAGTTGTGGATAATTGTTCTGTAGGGCATGTGAGTGAAATAATGTGCACCAGTGTACTGACATGTGAAATGTCTCTCAGTCAACAGGGACAGACAAAGTCACCAAAGGTCCACTATAGAACCCAACATGACCGTCTCTTCACGGCAAAGAGGCAGACAGTCAAGAAGGCCTGGGGGTGAGTTAACACATTCACATCAGTTCTGACAACGCTGTATCTGCATTAATAAACAATGCAATATCGAGCTTTCACTGTTGTCCACTGTGGGTGTCTTGTAATTATTATTTATGTAGCCTATTGTTAGGCTCTTCCCCTCACTTTTGATGTGAGATGGCATGAATCCAAATGGTATATGTGAGAATACACTCATAGTCTTTGAATAACAGTTCCACAGGTGAATAAGATCTTGTATCTGTCTGAACAACACATAGCTTTTTATGAAACATTACTATCAATGTGCCTTGAGGTCATACAAGGAATGCCAACTTCTTAAACCACAGCCGTGTTTTCTCAAATTGCGAATGCTTTGCAAACCCATACTAAATCCAGGCTTTCTGAATAATTTAAACGGTATAATATACAGAAAACACTTGTGAGATTAGTTAAGATGTGTATATAGCAGTATATGTGTTACTGGTTTATTGGTTGGTATAGAAACAATTATGAATTAATATCTCCTTTAAAAAAAAAAAAAATGTCAGCTTTTTTTATAGTCTTTACAGTCTCTCTGCAAAGTTTTACTTTGATTAAGTGAAGTAAAACATGTTTAGTACAGAAGTTTAGGCGAATCTCCAAATGAAACATCTATGATTTGTGTGATATTGTCATTTTTTGGTGTTCAATACATCCATATACAGCAGTAACATACAGTAAATAAACCCAAATAATGGGTAAAATATCGATTTCATCGAAAATTAAGTCATATTTCTTTTTATTCGCTGGGGAAAAAAATATTTGGATGGATGCATTGTGGTTGATATTTTGCTGATTCTTTGTCTGAGAAGATATTTGAATCTGTAGGTCGTAAGCTTTACAAAGAGGTGCAGCAAGCAGGTGTATCTTCAAGCTAGCGGGATGATAATTCATAATTTCAATAATTTGGGGAGCGGTCTCAAATCGTTTACGAGTCATTCATATGGTTATGTTTATCTTTATCGGGTTGAATTGTGTTTGAAGCATGTAAGCTCTTGTAAACCCAGGCTCAGGCTTATAGTTAGGGCTGGCTCAGGTTTACCTGGTCCAGCCCCTAGATATGCTGCTATAGGCCTAGACTGCTGGGGGACATCTTAGGATACACTGAGCTCCTCTTCTCCTCTTCTCTCCTTCTTTCTCTCCTCTCTCCTCTCCTTCTTTCTCTCCTTCTGGATAAATTATTGTCTCTTCAATGCATATTACTAACTCTACTTTTTTTCCGGGAGCCTGTGTGCTTCCTTGCCTCAAGTTTCCATGGATCGTGGCTGTCTGGAGCCAGTCCTGCCTCTTGCCATGGCCATGCTGATGCTGAAAGTTGATTTTGGGCTATATAAAATTAACTGAATTGAATTGTTTAATTTGCTTCATGACATCAATATTTTCGTTATTGATTCATAAACACATGAATGTGACCACATGATGGAGACTTCTGCCCTCTAAAAAGGGGGCCGTGAGGTTCAAAAGGTCATGTTTTGTACTCCACACAGGTCTCCAAGAAATGGGACACTTTAAAAAGAAAACATAAGGTGAGATCTTGACTTTATTTATGAGCTTAGTTCACATGCATGTGAAGCAGTAGTGACTGACATAATGCATCCCTTCACAGTGCTTTTAGTGTGTATGCGTCTCACCCATACATCCCCTTTGATATTGTACAGGAGCTAAGAAATCCATTCGTGTCCGACTTGGTCCCAACTTGCTCTGACGTCATGCCCACTTGATCAACGATACTCTCACGAGATCAAGGCGGCCGACGATTTTAGAGCCAGGCGCCGCAGTAGCTCTCCACCAACTGCGTGGCCCAGTGCATGATGTCTCCACATCAGAGAGCTGATTGGCTCTTAGATCTGACAGCAAACACCACGTGTTGTAGAAAATTCTTATTTTATGTGTAGTTGTAATACTTAACGCTGGATTGTTGACTATTCATCTCATGTTTAATCTTAACACATATCTTGTGTGGTTGATAATAATAAATCTTATTTATACAACACACATCAAAACCACTAGTAATGTATTTCACAGGCAGACATAAAAAGAACAAACGATGCAGCTACACACACATTTCTACATAAATATATATTTATAAACACATAAAAGTTCGGAACTAACAGGAAGTCATGTTTTCTGTGTATACTTGAAGGCAGCCTAGAACTGTTCGACTTGATCGCAGTTTATTGTCAACGCCTCCTGCTGCTGCCGCTGCTCTCTGGATCCCAGGCGAGAGCAGCTCTAACGAACGAGCCGTGTCACTGCGGTTGCAGACGCAGCCGCTCCACAGTTTTTGCCATCTGGTGTGATCGCGCTGACAGCTTAAACTAGTGATAGCTTAAACTAGTGACAGCTTAAACTAGTGACAGCTTAAACTAGTGATAGCTTAAACTAGTGATAGCTTAAACTAGTGACAGCTTAAACTAGTGATAGCTTAAACTAGTGACAGCTTAAACTAGTGATAGCTTAAACTAGTGATAGCTTAAACTAGTGACAGCTTAAACTAGTGATAGCTTAAACTAGTGACAGCTTAAACTAGTGATAGCTTAAACTAGTGACAGCTTAAACTAGTGATAGCTTAAACTAGTGATAGCTTAAACTAGTGACAGCTTAAACTAGTGATAGCTTAAACTAGTGACAGCTTAAACTAGTGATAGCTTAAACTAGTGATAGCTTAAACTAGTGACAGCTTAAACTAGTGATAGCTTAAACTAGTGACAGCTTAAACTAGTGATAGCTTAAACTAGTGATAGCTTAAAGCAGCAAATCCCATTGTGAAAAGCATGTGACATATTTTTCGCCGCTGCTGTGTGCTCACCTGTGTGCAGCGCATCGGGGCGGAACTCCGTCGTTATAATATGCCTGAACCTTATAATAAAGGTAACACTGGTATCAATAGTTCAAGTCTACACAAAAGTTAAAATGGTGTAGGAGGGTTTACAGACGAACATAAACCAGTAATGAGTTTTAGAAATTTGAAGTTATTGCTATTATGAATTCCTACAACAGCATCAAGATAACTAAATATAAAATAAAACCATCCAAGGCCACAAATGGTTTATGAATCTAATGAGAGAGTCTTCAATTTATCAAAGTATTGTGTGATCGGACCCCGAGGAGACTTGCATTTCTCAGGCTGTCGCCACAGCAAGAACTTGATTTTCTCCAATTTAAAAAAGAACACCAGGTCCTTTAACCCTTCAGACGCTGAGGTCATTTTCTCGATTTTACATCATTTCTTCACACCCACCACTGACTGCGGTCAAAGGAAGTCATTTTGAGAGAAAAAAAGCTTCGTCAAGTTGTTAAATCCAGAGGTTCAGGGAAGTAAGCTTCCACTGATGCCAAAAGCATTGAGTGTTTTTATATGAAAATATAACTGAGTTTTTTTTTCCCTGTGAAAGGGTTGTTACTATCTTTATTGGGGAGTTGTTCCTGATCCGACGTGAGGTCCCGGGACAGGATGTCATGTGTACAGATTGTAAAGCCCTCCGACGCAAACTTGTATTTGTGATGTTGGGCTATACAAAATAAACTGAATTGAATTGAATTAACAATGTGGCCATTTTGCAATAATATCGCAGTACATACATTCTATTTGTTTTCGATATAAAGCTGGTGTAGTAGTGGGCGTGCTTCACATTTAAACCTTCAGGGACTGAGGTCATTTTCTCGATTTTACATAATTTCTTAAATTCACCTTTTAAGGCACTTGCATATAAGATACATACCCATGTTTTACATCAAAAATTGCAGAACAAACTCAGCTCTCTATTTAATGAGCCACCATTGTTATAAGGCAAAAGTGAAAATATGACTCTGAAGCTGAAAAATTGAATCTCGATTTGCTAGACTTTGGTTTACCAAAGGTCTTGGGTTCACAAAAGCAGTGGAATATATGAATACAATGGTAGATGCATGTAAATAAATGTCTTATACATAGTCAAAACAGTCAAACAGTATTCAACACAAGACCAGCCTATTATGTAAAAAGTCACACAACTGGTTTGCGACTACCTTCTCCAGTATCTTAGAGAGGAAGGGAAGGTTATAGATAGGTCTGTAGTTAGCCAACACCTCTGGATCCAGAGTGGGCTTCTTAAGAAGAGGTTTAATTACAGCTACTTTAAAAGACTGTGGTACATGACCCGTTAGTAAAGACCCATTGATAATATCTAGTAGAGAGGCACTAGCTAAAGGTTCTTTAAGCAGCCTAATGGGGTCCAGGAGACAATAAGATAATCAATGTGGTCTTGGATAATTAATATAATACCACTTAGTTTTTTAAATCATGTATTTTTTTTATTTCCCCAATACGGCAATATAAATCAAACTGGTATATTCATTTTAAGGATGAATTGTCTCTATTTGTGCTAGGTAACTTTATTTCGGTCTGCAATACATGATGGAAATATAATAAAAGTTACTTTTGGCAGGTGGTGGAGGCTCTTGTTTGTGTGAATGTTTTATGCTAGAACTCCCCCCGGGTTCAGGCAGCACACCTAAGGCATCGATGAATCTAGTCGTGTGAAATGGACATATTCAAAACGTACACTATAGTGTGCGACACCGGGAAGCGCACAGCAACGCGATTACTCCCTTCAAGCTTGGCAAAGGCAGCACAGACCAGATCCACTCTCACAGTTGGTACCTTTCACAATAAAAGCCCGAGACATGTACGTAACTGTTTACTAGAGGAAACTCAAGTTCACTCAGCATTTCAGCCAGCAAGAAACTCAAAAGAAAGGCTTACAGTAGCTTAAGCTACACAACAATGTACCTCAGACAGACTGTCACATTCTTTAGGATCCTTTGAAAAAGGGTTGCAACTGTTCATCGCTGCCATTATAAACAGTTTGGATGCGAAATATTCATCAACAAATATTGCGCATTTTTGTGTCGTTAATTCGTCACAGCCCCGGTGTGTTAAGCCATTTCCACACATTTAACCATGGCACATTTGCAATATCCTCGAAGAAGAAGGATGCAGAATTGAACATCGTGTATGAAGGAGCATAAATCATTTTCTCTCTGGCCTTGGTCTGCCTTGAAACAACCACAAGTCTGTGATCGCACCATCCCCCTGTACTGATATTGCTCCTGGGCATTTAGATTAATTTTGATGTAAGCCAGGCTCAGTGCAGCAGTGCTTTCACAGCATCACTAGAAAAGAAAAGCTATGGTATATATCTACATATATTTATTTTTTGTTTGTTGACATTATGTTTACTGAGTATTACTTAATGGTGCGTTCCACCTCTTCAATTCTGCTGGGGTTGGTTAGTGGGCTGGCTCACCTGGATCGTGGCTGAAAGTGGGCCCTAAATCTAATCATACAACAAATGCAAAATAAGGAAATTTGTTTTTTCTTGGCTTTCGGTGTTCCTAAATATACTTATTGATATGAAACAGTTGCTGGGAAAAAAAATGTTTGTCTGATATTAGTGCTCTAACGAAACATAATAATCAAATACTATTTCACAGTGAATGGAATTTAATACAAAGAAAATCGACAGCATCCTTTGCTTATTAAAGGGATAATGACAACCTGTTCTCACTTGTGATGGGAAAATATGTATATGCTGTATGTTTAATATACATTTGCTGTTAAAATGAGGTTTTAATACGAATGTATGTTCAGATTAATGATTAACGTGTAAGTAGACTTGGAGAGACTGATAACATAGGTTTTGAAGGTACTCAAGTTCAAACCAGCTGATAAGAACTCTAAGATGCTGATTATCTGGTAAAAGGACGTTCAAAGGTATATATGTATATATATTGCTCTTAATCGATTGACAAATATGCTGATGTAAGGACGTCGTCATCTTCCTATACGTGATCTGATGTATGTGGAGACAGTGGATTGGTTGGAAATATACTATATAAATATATATAAATATACTATAGATGGATCACAGTACAAGACACGTGGAAGACGTTCAATGTACATGGAGACGTGGAACACACAGTTCAATGCATATCACATGTGGGGGAGTGGGAACCAATGAGAGATGAGATGGGTCTTAAAAGGATGGTCATTTGAAAAGTATATAACTGACTGTCAAATTGATGTGTGGTTGAAAAACCCTGACAGACATCGATGATTCGTGGCTGTTAAGATTTCTCCCTGCTTGCACAAGCATGAATAAACGAACGGAGCCATTTAGTTTTGACCGGAGAAACTCTGTTTGTCTGTTTGTCATATTTTGATTGAAACCTTTGAACTCTCCTCCCGAGACGTAGAATTATTTCCATTACACCCTCCCAACTCATCGAATACCGCAGTTTGGTCACTTCCTCTTGGATTCTGATGCCGTCGCACATTTAGCGTCTGAGAGGAAAGAATCAGGCTTTCAACTCACTCCAATTTAAACCCATCTGTGTCATTATTAGATGGTCAGAGCAACTCTTTTAGTATAAAGAGCGACAGTCTGCGTAGGGCAGGTCGAGAAGGTTAGATGAATGGAAACAAACAGGAAGCATATGAAAGCAATATGACCACTTTTCTTAGTTTTGGTTTATACACGTGCTGCAGCATTCTAGTTCAACTCGAGAGTCTTCAGATACATATTTGAGCAGCCTGATGATAAAGAATTTCAATAATAAAGTCTTGAATTAACAAATGCAGGAACTCATCTTCCCCTGTGTATTTAGTCTGTGTCTTTCCCTTTTCAGCAGCAGGATTGTTTTCTTTGTCTCCGATGTATGTGCATCGCCATCGAGCTGGAGTTGTTAGTTTTCTAGTGTTTTGTTTCCTGTACCAGTCCTTTCCCTTGTTTTGTAACCTTGAAGTTAGTAACGTACTTCTGATGTTGCCATACGGACTCCTGTCATCTCCTCTGCTCCTGAGTCTCTGCTCCACCACACCCAGTCGTGACAATGCCAAAGAAATGTTCCTGTCTCTGTATGCATGCGTGTATGTTTGCTGTGAACACAGAAGCTTATTTTGAAAAGATACTATGGATGTATTGAGTGGAAACTGACACGACATTCCTGGCCACAACTGATGCTAGAGGGGGTAACTAGAGAGTTAGTTTAATGCCGTGTTCACACCGGACGCACCGCGTCCACCGCGGAAGCTTACTCACGTGAGTAGAAAGAGGGTGTTCACACCAAACGCGAAAAATCGCGCCGCGAAGGGGGCGTGGCTTAGCTTTGTTGCTTGCCTCTGTGAGAGACAAGACGAAGCTTTCATTTCCGCTATCGACCATGGAATAAATAACCACTAGTTCTGCTTTATACTTGTTGTGGAAGTCCCAAACATGTGGGAACATGAAACCCTCGTATTTGGGTTCATAACATCATCCGTAGCCGCACACAGCTCGGTGAATTTCACCGACTCCTCCAGGAACAGCGTCTCGCGTATCTCCGTAAAACGATACCGATTATGCCATCCACCATGGAAATAACCACCAATTCTGCTTCATACTTTTTGTGTAAACTCCACATATGTCAAACTCCATGGTGTCTGGGTTCATAATATTATCCGTAGTCCCACAACAGCGTCTCAATGAAGCCGCTGTCAGCGCTGGTTCAGGCGGAGCAGCAGCAGTTTCATTCAGAAACGGGGAGACGGCGGTGGTGACGGGCGGAGCTTCTCAACGCTGATTCTCAACGCTGATTCTCAACGCTGATTGGCTGCCGCAACTTTGCGTCACGCGATTTCTCCGCCAGAGTTGGGAGAATTCAACTCACGCGAATTCGCGCCGCTTTGTTCGCCCCAGGTCAAACGTTCTGTTCGCGCCGCCTCCAACGCGTCTATCTCGCCGCGGCGCGAATAAATCGCCAATTCGCGTCGCAGCGCGTCTGTGGATTGACTTTACATGGAATCTGGTCGCGCCGCAAATTCGTGCCGCGTCCGGTGTGAACACGGCATAAGGCTTTGTGCCACTAACCAATGCAGCGGGAGTAATCTGTTGTTTGATCCGAGGTGGGAAGGTGAACCAGAAGTACATATGCCGTTTTAAATTAGAAAACAAATATGGATGAATTGCACAAAAATTAGATTCATGCTTAATCTGAAGTGTTTTCAAACATAGTAGAATGCTTTCAGGATAAACACTAATTAGGTAACGAGGAGAAGGGGCTTAGAGGTTTTAACCATTCAGACTCTGAGGTCATTTTCTTGATTTTACATAATTTCTTAAATTCACCTTTTAAGGCACTTGCATATAAGATACATACCCATGTTTTACATCAAAACTTGCAGAACTAACTCAGCTCTCTATATAATGAGGCACCATTGCCATAAAGCAAAAGTGTAAAGAGAAAATATGACTAAAGCTGAAAAATATAATCCCGATTTTGGGAAATTCTTCATATCTCTTGTGAAAACATAACTTTACTCAGGTGGTCGAATGGTTTTGGTGCTTGAAATTGGTTTACCAAACGTCTTAGGTTCACAAAAGCAGTGAAATATATTAATAAAATGTTAGATACATATATTCGTTTTATCGTTTTTTGAGTAGAAATGTGGTCTTTCACACATTTCACCAAAATGATCAAAATGGAACTGAGAAATGACTTCATACTGCAGATCAAGCTTCACGGGGTGTGGGCAAATGAAACACGTCAAAACCATATTTCTGTGATGTATTATTGCAAAGATATGAATATTTAAAAAACGTAGACACTGTCAAAACGCAGTCTCGCGTCGGCAGTGTCGGGAGAGTTAATTTAAAGAACCTTTCCTTAGTCGTTGTTGTGTCTAAACAAACAAAACATTAACCACCATGCTGGCAGATGAGAGGATCATTTGAATCTATTTTCAACAGTTTTTTGCAATAATGTTTGGATGTTTAGTTTGGAGGAATTTTTCCATTGCAGGAGCGTGCATGTTAAGCTGTCTTAATGATCTGAAAATGTAAAAGACTATACAATCATATTAGTATATTCACTGTGACATTTATTCCAGATCATTCCATTTCTCTGGAGGATCCGATAGCTCATCAGCTGCTACGCTGAACTCCTCCAGACCTCCAGTCTCTTCCCTTTTCCCTCACGGGACAACATGCCTGAAGGACGCCGCCGCGCACAGCCCAGTGATATGTTGTCTTATTCCACAGGTAGAAGAACAGTTGCTGGAGGGGAAGGCAAATACATTTCACGAGTCAGTGAATACGCACAATTACAACTGTCAACGGAGCACACTCACAGGGTGAACTCAAGTGGACAGACAATAACCTTTATTTTGGTGGATAGTAGGACGAATGCAGGGGACTTTGCTTTCTAACAAATCAATAAAACCAAATGCTGAGCAGGTGATCAGCTTGTTTTTGCTCATATTTTCTTCACTTTGTCCGGGTTCTTTAACTTTGCTGTGCATACAAATAGCACTGCTGTATGACAGTAGTTTTCTTCATGGGTACCTGCTTACGTGCTCAGAACATGGTAGAACATCCGTGTACATTGACTCAATACGGCATTCAAAAACACTCCTTTTGAATATCTTCAGGTTTATGTGTTTATTATTATGACACACACTACTTCTGACTTACTATTCAGACTGTAATTGTCGTTGTTTTTCACAACAATTAAAGATACAGATCAATTAATCAAGCTTTGGCACAGCGGATCAAGGGATCACCCAACCACTTTGTGAAGGATGAGTTCTGCCTATATTTATATCAACATAGAGGCTGCGTCATTCAAACCAAGATGGAACATTTCAATATTCCTTTTCAAGCACAGACCAGATTCACTTCTTCCGTTCTTAGCTTTCACAATAAAAGCCCTCGACATATACATGTATTTGTCTATTAGTCACACCTGTAATGTGTAAAGGCCTTAAAAGTTGTGATTTCTGAAATTTACTTAATTCACACTTTTTTTGTGGCCCTTTTACAGTTGTTAGTCGTCATGAATGCAGTTATGACTCTCATCTGTTATCTACATGCTTAATCCCAACAACCGAGCCGTGATTTGTTCTCAGTATCTCAAATCAGGTGAAGTAGCTCAACATTGGACCTTTATGAATCATTTAGAAAAGGGTTAGATAACAAACTTACTCAAACCACTTTCCTTTCCTAAACCCAACCAAGTTGTTTCCTGTTAAAATGGAAGTTTATTTTGAAAAGACAGTGTTTGCATGCAACAAGCAAAAATAACCCATGCAAAGGACCGTCAAAGTTTGAGGCGTCGGGTCACTGACCAAGCTGCCGCATTTGATGAGTTGAGAGTGAGAACATGTTGGAATGAAGTAAGAAAACTAATACCACCCTCATGTCTGTATTGTTAAAATGAAGCTTGAACCAGGAGATCTTAGCTTAGCATTAAGACTGGGAACAGGTGGCTACAGTTAGCCTCTAACTCTAACTGAAACACAATTTGCCTCGTAGAACCTTTCAACTTAAATAACATGTTGACCTTTGAGTCAGCTTGAAACAGCAGAAAGGCCTCTGTCTTTTTTGGGGAAACGTTGCTCTCATACGTTCTGAATATCGGAGGATCTCCGGGTTCCAGCACAGTCAAGACGCTTGGTGGTTTTCCAGATCGATCTTACATTATATTCACAAAAACTACTGGGTTGTCCAAGCAAATTAGAATTGTCTTCTCCTACAAATGGTGTCAATCCAATCATATCCAAAAACAACGGCTGTCATGAAGGTAAACAACTGCCGGTGGGAAAAGCGGAAAATGGAAACAAAGGCTTTTCAACCCCTGCAGAAACTGAAGGCATTCTGATTTGATCAAGCAAAAACGGCATTTCATCCTGTAATTAAAGTGATTTCATTGAATCAAGGAGTCTTTGGCTTCGTCACTAACGACCCCGCATCGAGGGATTTTATGAGGCGAACAGGTGAAGGCAGCAATACCAAAATATTAAATCATTGAAGGAGAAAAGGGAAAACAAAGAGCAAACACATTTACTCACAGGGTGTGATTCAATTTGCATACTGGTTTCAAAACTGATTACTCCCTTGGCACAAACCACTAAAGAAGCAGTGAACTTCGAAAAATACTTTGCAGCTTAGAGAGTTTGACACATTCAAATAAAGAAGTTCAATTACTGGTCCCAGCAGCACAAGAGCATGAGACAGAGACAGAGACAGACACACACACACACACACACACACACACACACACACACACACACAGAGTGACTCGGCAGCGAGCATTGCTGTACGGTGGGTGCAACATGGCTGCAGTGCGCACAGGGACGGCAGATGGGAATCAATTGCAAGCCATGATGGTCACAGCCTGGGCCCCAGCATGAGCTCCTCCATACTTAATGGCACATTTTTCAAGTCTGGGAAAAAAAAAATGCTTGTGGGTGTGAAGAATATATGATGAAGGCATGGTGAGAATTGTATTATGGCTCACCAAATATATACTGTCGAAGGACCCGATTTGACGAGATATAATATTTAAAACAAGATCGGTGGGGGCATCCAGTATGGCCTCACATGACAGGTCTGTGATAACAGATGGCTCACTGACGGAATATCTGATGCACCATAAGGAAGGAAGGAATAATTGCACATTGTAGGATCTCTTTTTTGTCTCCCAAAGGTGTTAAGAATAGCAGCAGCATCCAGTTGTGCCAAATTCCCCAGAGAGGGGATGCATGTGTTATATTATCAATAATAGACAGGTATGAAAATCCCTCACCTTTCGGCGAAATTCGCCGTTTTGAAACCAAAATAGATAACCTACGTGGATCATGTAGATCCGAAGAGTTTTTGTTTTTGAGAGAGGGGGGGTTCAACTGTCCGCCGTTCCTGAGATTGGAGTGAGACACGGAAAAAAAACTGAGGTCGTGATCATCTTGGCAAGAGAAGATCTTTGACGTGTCGAGTCTTGGTCAATCAGCGTTAAGATGTCTACAGCGGCTTCATTCCCCTCCCACCAGTTTTTTAATGGCAAGCTAGTCAGCTTGCTAACACGTTAGCTAACGCTGTTGGAGAGACAGAGAGTGAGATTACTGGCAGCGGAGAGTCCGTGGCAGCGTGTGACGTCAGACAGGAGAGCGGCGAGTCAGTTCTACCTACGACGCCTCACTACATATAAGTTCTACCTACCGACACCTCACTACATATAAGTTCTACCTACCGACACCTCACTACATATAAGTTCTACCTACCGACACCTCACTACATATAAGTTCTACCTACCGACACCTCACTACATATAACTTCTACCTACGACACCTCACTACATATAACTTCTACCTACGACACCTCACTACATATAAGTTCTACCCACCGACACCTCACTACATATAAGTTCTACCTACCGACACCTCACTACATATAAGTTCTACCTACGACACCTCACTACATATAAGTTCTACCTACGACACCTCACTACATATAACTTCTACCTACGACACCTCACTACATATAAGTTCTACCTACGACACCTCACTATATATAAGTTCTACCTACGACACCTCACTACATATAAGTTCTACCTACCGACACCTGACTACATATAAGTTCTACCTACGACACCTGACTACATATAAGTTCTACCTACCGACACCTGACTACATATAAGTTCTACCTACGACACCCGACTACATATAAGTTCTACCTACGACACCTGACTACATATAAGTTCTACCTACGACACCTCACTATATATAAGTTCTATCTACGACACCTCACTACATATAAGTTCTACCTACGACACCTCACTACATATAAGTTCTACCTAAGACACCTCACTATATATAAGTTCTACCTACGACACCTCACTACATATAAGTTCTACCTACCGACACCTCACTACATATAAGTTCTACCTACGACACCTCACTACATATAAGTTCTACCTACGACACCTCACTACATATAAGTTCTACCTACGACACCTCACTACATATAAGTTCTACCCACCGACACCTCACTACATATAAGTTCTACCTACCGACACCTCACTACATATAAGTTCTACCTACGACACCTCACTACATATAAGTTCTACCTACGACACCTCACTACATATAACTTCTACCTACGACACCTCACTACATATAAGTTCTACCCACCGACACCTCACTACATATAAGTTCTACCTACCGACACCTCACTACATATAAGTTCTACCTACGACACCTCACTACATATAAGTTCTACCTACGACACCTCACTACATATAAGTTCTACCTACGACACCTCACTACATATAAGTTCTACCTACGACACCTCACTATATATAAGTTCTACCTACGACACCTCACTACATATAAGTTCTACCTACCGACACCTGACTACATATAAGTTCTACCTACGACACCTGACTACATATAAGTTCTACCTACCGACACCTGACTACATATAAGTTCTACCTACGACACCTGACTACATATAAGTTCTACCTACGACACCTGACTACATATAAGTTCTACCTACGACACCTGACTACATATAAGTTCTACCTACGACACCTCACTACATATAAGTTCTACCTAAGACACCTCACTATATATAAGTTCTACCTACGACACCTGACTACATATAAGTTCTACCTACGACACCTGACTACATATAAGTTCTACCTACCGACACCTGACTACATATAAGTTCTACCTAAAGACACCTCACTACATATAAGTTCTACCTACGACACCTCACTACATATAAGTTCTACCTACGACACCTCACTACATATAAGTTCTACCTAAAAACACCTCACTACATATAAGTTCTACCTACGACACCTCACTACATATAAGTTCTATCTACCGACACCTGACTACATATAAGTTCTACCTACGACACCTCACTACATATAAGTTCTACCTACGACACCTCACTACATATATGTTCTACCTACGACACCTCACTACATATAAGTTCTACCTACCGACACCTCACTACATATAAGTTCTACCTACCGACACCTGACTACATATAAGTTCTACCTACGACACCTCACTACATATAAGTTCTACCTACGACACCTCACTACATATATGTTCTACCTACGACACCTCACTACATATAAGTTCTACCTACGACACCTCACTACATATAAGTTCTACCTACCGACACCTGACACCTGAAGTTACCCAGGAGCTCTGTTGACATAGACTTAGCTAACGTTAGCTACAACTTGATGAATTGAGTCATTGAACACAGCAGGAGAGAACGCAACGTTAGCCAGCTAGCTAAAGCTCCGGTGGAAAATTATTAGCTAGCGCTACCGTTTTAGAGGAGGTAGATTTTGAGGTGAGGGGACTGACAAGGCAGAAGGTAAAGTGGTCAACCGTTCTATCAATAAGCAGACCTGCCAACCTGTACGCAATTTGCGTAGCGGATACGCATTTTGACTTCAAAGTACGCTGGTAAAAATGTGTCTAAAATTAATTTTAGACTAGTTGACCAGCACACATTATATGCAATGCAATATAATGCATGACGAGTATTTAATGACTTGTCCCCTATTAGTCGTCGTCAATTCCCATCCCCCCCTCGTCGGTATGCAAACAATATCAAGGTTGGCAGGTCTGAATAAGGCTAAACTAGAAGTTAACACTAATACAAACATTATTTTTGCAGAATGAGTGTGTTAGGGGAGAAGGATGCAGCCATTGATAAACAGCTGGATGCTGGATTGAAATGCAGCTGGAACTGGTCCTGTCTAAAACTGGAAGGCAAGGTCTCAATAAAAGGGCAAAAGGTGTCCTTTCATCTAGGAGATGTATTCTCCAAAATCAACAGGATATCAATTATGCCAACAAAGGCAGCCATGCTCTGCAGGCTCACTGCCAGACGGAAGTTCACAAGAAGAAGGTGCAGATGATAGCTTCCACTCAGTCTTGCCAGCACCTTTTTTCCAGCATCAGCAAGCCAGAGTCCAGCAAGCCAGAGTCCAGCAAGCCAGGGGCCAGAAACAATCAGGCAGCAGTGCCAGGGAAAGATCTATGTGCCAGCTATAAAAGAGGTAGGTGTGGTAGGCTTGTTAGTCAGCACAGGCAGCATAGACAGAGTACACTAGCACTTTGAGATTGTTTATTCAATGTAAAGTGCACTACAAATATGTACAAATGTATTATTATTATTCACAATCAGCTCCGGTCACTGGCAGCATCACCTAAACATGGAATACACTAGCTTTACATTAATTACATAATTTGTATTCTAGGCAATGGTCCTTGGAAACTTGGTGGAGCATTCCATCTCATTTTCTAAGGCTCCTGTAATTGTTGAGCTTGCCCAGATCCTTTCCTTGGATAGACCAGCTTTGCAGGGATTGAAGCTGTCACGGACAGCAGCTTCATACAAGATGATCCATGGTCTAGGTATTTCCATTTTCTTTCTTACCTACTATTTCAGTCTTTTAATTTCCATTTTAGTGAACTGGACACATCAATTATTTTCCTTAAACTACCATATTGCTATATATACTGCTATGTTGCCAGTATTTCCTGTTGTATGATTTATATTGTACCAATTACATTATTCATGTAATGTAACAAATATGTCCGACTTTGTGTAGGGCGGACCTACTCTGAGAGGACCTTTTCCAACCTGAAGAGATTTCCCTTTTCGTTAAATTTAGACGAGAGTACCTCCAACAACAACAAAAAGGTTGGTCTCATATTAAATATTGCCATCAAAGTCCTTCTGTTTTTGCTTCTGTGTATGCCCTGTAAAATGTTGCATGGCTAATAAACCTTTTTATGTTGAAGGTCCTCACCATGCTTGTTTGCTACTATCATGCAGACTTGAGGAAGGTGATAGTGGAGCATTTGGGGTCCTTGGAGATCGTGAAGGTGAATGCTGCTTCTTTAGAGAAGGTGCTCTGTGAGTTCTTTGAGAAAAACAACATCCCGTGGAATAACCTTGTGAGTATGCTGATGGACTTGTGTGCTGTGATGAGGGGCAGCAAGACTGGCCTCGAGACCAGGATGCACCAATACTGTCCCAACCTGCTCGATGTTGATGGGGACTCCTTTCATCATATACACAATGCGGCAAAGAAGTTCTCAGAGCCCTTTGACAGCTACTTGGAGAAGCTGTTCAGTGATCTCCAGGTTGATCATCAGTGGAGTCCAGGCCAGGTAAACAAAATGCCAAGCACATTTGACACTATAGCGCTTTACCCCCCTTTGTTGAGCACTCACAGTAGCACACTCCACCTATGTGAATTTGGTATAACCTGAATTTGTCAACTATAGTCTAGACCACGACTGCTGACCCTACTGTACTGTACTGTGGTAAAACTATGGAATGTGGAGAATGTCTATGTGTTTCTTTGAAAATCTTTTTCTGTCTTTTGTCAGGTGATCTACCTCAAGGAGATAGCTATGATTCTAAATCTCCCCGCCTCCAGCCCACAGAGGGGCTTTGTTCGCTTTGATCGCTGGCTGTCTGCATACGATGCCAGCATGGCAACCTATGCCATGATGCCTGCGTACAAAGTCCTCTATTATGGCTTCCTCTCCACTCCAGATAAGGAGCTGTTTAGGGAGCCTTTGGAACTGATGTACACAAAGTACCACGTCAACCAGGCGGCAAGAGCCCGTATCAAGGTGGTTCAGGAGGAACTCAACAGGAAAGGTGATGGGATTTGATGTTCCAGTCCCTTATAATAATTAACACTTATACTTGTTATGAAGTTACTAATGAAGAGGAATATGTATTGTGTTTTACACTTACATTAATTCATCTTTCACAGGCATGACTCCACAAGGCCGTGAGAGAAAATAGAGGGTATGACAGAAGCTGTGGCATGAGGAAACGACAACGGTCCTACGGCTCAGCATCTACATGGGTGTGCTGGCTATTCTCAAGGAGTATGTCATGGTTTTCCAGGTGGGTTTTCAGTTGTGCTTGGAATTACTGCAACTTGACTGCACATGCATTGGTTCACAAACTCCATGATCGGCAGCTTGAGCTGTTCCTGACCTTCCTGGCTTGCTTCATGAAGGCTGAACACATTACTCAGGTAATTAACTCCTCCTTACACCCACTCTGCCTACATTAGTATATTGGTTGTATCTCTATTTTTACTTTTCTGATGTCTGTGCTATCAGTTGAGTGTTTCATTTTCTTTAAGCAACCTGGGGTCTTTTGAAAGGCACTTAAGTTATTACTCCTATTAATTACTTACCTTACACAGCTGTCTCCCAGGGCTCTGAGGGAGATGGTCCTGGAGGATCATATGTTGCTGCCCTCCAAGGAGGTCTATGTGGGACAGGAGGCTGACACGTTCAGGAGCCAGAATCCCAATCATGCTGTAAGTACCCTGCATCACCTGTATGACCCTTTTTCTCAATTGTTTTTGAGACTTAAAATAATCGTCAGTTTTTGGTGTTTTGTGTCAGCTGTTGGTGCCATTCCTAGCAGATGTCAGGAAAGCCTACATCACCACTGCAGTGTACCTCCAGAAGAAGCTCCCCTTGGCCAGTCCAACTCTGACAGCCCTGTCTGCTCTGGACCCTCTTCTGAGAGGCCACTCACAGGCAACCATCCAGTTGAAGAGGTAAGAATAACATTTAAAGTTGTTTGTTTTTTTGCCATATTCAATTTTTTTTTTTGTTACCTCGTGTCCTTACACTGATTTCAAATTCTCATCCATTTCTTGGCAGGCTGAGTGGTATGCTGAGGCACCTCTTACCAGCAGACCAGGACATCCAGAGAGAACTTGTGCGGTTCAAGGTTGACCTGACCAGCCCCAGTTTCAAGGAGGGAGAGAGCATTGTGGAGTGGTGGGGTCATGTCTTTGACCAGCCAGATAAGTACCCCTCCCTGAGTGCAATGGTTAAATGTTGCCTCTCCATCTTTCACGGACTAAGAGTTGAGTCGTCTTTTAGTTTGATGAATGATGTAATTGACCAAAGGAGTGGCAACATTAATGTACCAACATTTAATGCAATCCAGGGGGAAGACAGCCATGCAGCTCTTCAGAAGGCACGATGTGAAGTTTGGGGAGGTGGACAGAACACTATGTAAGAACATGAACTCTGCAGCAGCCACATACAAACGCCAGCAGAAGATGAATCAGGAAGAAAAGCAGCAGCAGCAGAGCAAGTATGGCTCCCAAGCATTTGGCAGTGCTCAGCAGGTCAAGAAACAGACTGCTGAAGAAGAGAAAAGGGCGAGGCTGAGACATGTGGCAAAACAGCGAAAGCGGGCGATGGAGACACTGGTGGTTCAGGCAAAGAAGACAAAATAATCTGGTTCTGAGAGTATTACGAACTGTAAATTGTTATCTTTGCCAATAAAATGTATTACAATCTGAATTACATTGTATTGGCTGTCAATCATGATGGAAGAGTAGACAAGTTAAGTTACAGCATGTCCACCATCTCTTGTGGGGGTTATGCATTAAGCCATTTGTGGTGCCCTTACCATATTGTGCCTCATCTACTGTACATGTTAGACCCAGTGACAGGCTGGCATGAAATGGCTTGCATAATACTTGGTAAGGAGGCCATAATAATTTTTGACTCATGGCTGAAGTTAAGTTTCTCCAGCTCTCCCCAGGTTGGCAAACAAAGCATCTCAAAATGCATCAGATTGATGCTTTAAAATATGGAATATTTAAATTTTTCTTACGGGGGAGCATGCCCCCGGACCCCACTAGAGGGGTAATATCCTTCTCACCTTTTTCACCCCTGACCTGTTTTCATGCCTGAATAGAGATTGTTACCAGCATTCCATCCAGCCATGGTGATGTGCTGCAGCAGCGATCCCTGTAAGCAGAGGTCAGAGGTCGCTCCTGCCTCCTAGGAGACAGCAGGGATTCCATGTCTCACTCAAGGACACTTCAGCACAGAGTGGTGTTTGGATTGAAGCTGCATATAGAAGCACATAATTTGCCTTCAGTACTCTATACATATTTTAGTGTATGTTTTTACAAGAGATTTGTGTGCAGTGAGATGTGCACATTTTCACAGAATGAAGCTGAAGCGGGAGTTCAGACAGGAAGACACTCTCCACACTCCTTTCCATTCATAATCTCTGTCCCTGTGACCATCATCTGATTGTGGGCGTTTACTTTAAATTGACCAACCAGATTCTGCACAGTTTCCTTAAGCCAATCACAACGTTGCTGTCAAACTCAAACATATGTTCTCCTCTCTGCTGCTGTCAGTTGTCGTTTCAGCTCAAACCAGTTGTGACCCTCCTCCACCCCGTCTCCTCCAATCAGCATCAGTCCTGCTCCTCATTCAGAATCAGCTTTTTGGTTGAGGTTGTTGATTTAGGGATGCATATCCATGTCTAAAAATTGACTTTTTAAACAATCCAGCTAATTATCATCACAGCCCAGCCAGCACAGCATCTACTGAGCAGTTTGCGGGTGCATTCTTTCTGTCTCCATTAGCAGGAGCATCGCTTGAGAGCTTCATAGGTAATTGGTTTGCCTATTTTCCCAGCACGTTTTCAGCTCTCCTCCTCGTGGCACTACTCTCCGTGTTGTTTCATCACAGCATACGTCCAGTTGCATTACGTGTCAAAGTCATATGCCCACAAGTGAAAGCAAATGTCTCTTTTTTTGGGGGAAGATCTGCAGCCACTCTCTGAGTAATCTCTCATGAGCTCAGGAGTCATCGATGGTGCTTCTTCTGCAGGCTAGTCTTAAAGAAATTGAGAAGAGAGTGATATCCTTGGATATTGAGAACTTTATTTGTCACTTTTTATCCTGGGTGGAGTCAAAGCGCCCCACACTTTGAAAGCAGAATCAATACAAATATAATTAAAAAAAATACACACACTCATCTCCAAGCTCTGGACGGGAGGTCGGCTGTAGGCCGCCTTTAACAAAGGCAGCTGTTGGGGCACATCTGTGGTCATCTGTTGGGCTATTTAAGAGGCTGGCAGCTAAATAACTCTGAGCAGCGCGGCCAGAATGAATCCTCGGAACAACAAGGAGACTCGGGCCTGATAACCTGAGGCAACCGGTTGGCTCAAAACCAGTGACCCGGCCTGAAGAGGAACATTTAGTGTTGAGACGGGCAGGAGAATGCTGTCTTTCATTCACGGCCTGAGGCATCCGATACAGATGCACAAGCATGGAAGTGAGGAGAGGTGGATGGGTCAAACAAACACAGGACTTTCACACAGACGACCGAAGTTTAAGACTGTTTTGGAGTTATTTTGAAGTTTAGTGTGTTCTGTACTTATGTTGACATATTTACATTTCACTTACCTTTTTCAGCTTACATACTTGTTTCAAGCCTAAACCCAACTACATGTTAGTTTGGCCTCAGCAAGTGTTTTTGTTTGAGTTCACAACATCGTTGAGCAAATCATAGCTTGACGTCACCACCACAACAGCAGGTTGGACCTTGAGACCAAAACAGACATCATTTAACTATCACCCATTTAGCCAATATATATATATATATATATATATATATATATATATAGTGAGGGGCACCTAATCGCCTGCTCCTTACTTCAGCCTCCTCGCCCGCTGCATCCACACGCTACCTGTCTCCCTTCACGGACAAAACACTAGAGTCCATGTTCCTGTTGGCCTTCTTCGGCTTCACCACCCCAAGCTCCGCGCACCAGCCGCCACTACACGCGACCATGTCTGACATCTCAATCTATCCTCTCGACACCATCATCTATCGACTCAAGCACAGCAAGAACAACCAACGCGGTCCGGCCCAACCCATCTACCTCTTCCGACTAGACTCGTTCCATAGCCCGTACGAGCCCATCCTCGACGATCTGAAATTTAGATCGGCCGGCCGAACATCTGGACAAGACCCCCTTTCATCACGGAGACAGGAAAGGGGGTCGTACTTGGGCCATTCTTTTTGCATCGGTGCCGCCTCCACCGCCTCGAGCCAGGGAATCCCGGACCACATCATCAAACTGCTCGGCCGCTGGTCTTCCCCCGCGTACCTCTCCTACATCCGCTCCAACCTGAACAACATCACAAATGCTCACCGGCACTTATCTTCATGAAGCCGTCTTTTGGGGACTCTGACCTCCAGAGCTGCCAAAGAGACGGCCCCCACTCACAGTCTCTACTCCCCCGACGCCACCGGTGGTCTCCCACCGCACGCCTTCAACCTCCGCACCACAAACCTGTCTCTCCCCCCCCTCCCTCCTTCTCTCCTTACCCCTCATCCAACATCCCTAACCCTGCGACCCTCATCCCCTCATCCCTTCCCTTCTCGACCCCTTCTCCACTCTAAGAACAGTTTCCATAATAAACCATTCGGAACCCAAATCACTAGGCAAGGCAAGGCAAGTTTATTTGTATCGCACATTTCAACAACAAGGCGATTCAAAGTGCTTCACATAAAACCATTAAAAGCATCAAAACATAATGCAGATTTAAAAACAGTTAAGAAAACATTAAAACAGTCAAAAAGCAAAATAAAAAATAAAAGTTGAATAAAAGTTGCAGTGCAGTTTAAGAAATAAAATGCAGTAGTGAGATGCAGTAATTGAATCTGGTTCAGTTAAAGGCAGCAGCAAACAGAAAGGTCTTCAATGTGGACTTAAAGGAGCTGAGGGTCTCAGCAGACCTGCAGCTCTCAGGACCTTGTTCCAGATGTGTGGAGCAGAAAAGCTGAACGCTGCTTCTCCATGTTTAGTTCTGACTCTTGGAACAGAAAGTAGACCCGTCCCAGACGACCTGAGGGGCCGGGATGGTTCATAAGGTAGCAGCAGATCACAAACATACTTAGGCCCTAAACCATTCAGTGCTTTATAAACCAGCAGCAGGATTTTAAAGTCAATTCTTTGTTTGACAGGGAGCCAGTGCAAAGACCTCAGAACTGGAGTGATGTGATCCACTTTCCTGGTCTTAGTGAGGACTCCAGCTGCAGCGTTCTGAATGACTAGTAGCGTGGTCCTTGTTAGTCATATATATATATATATATATATATATATATATATATATATATATATATATTCCAGTGATGCACCTCGTATTGCAGCCTGAGATTCCAAGGCTTCTGACAACAACAAGGTGAGAGCCATCACACTGACGTTATCGTCCAAGGACCACTCCGAGGCCTCTTCCAGCCCAGGTACCAAACCACAATATTTGTGTTACAACAGTTTCAACAATAGTGTGTGTGTGGTCTTGGTTGTTTGGATGGATTATGTTGGTTGTATTGTATTGTGCTGTTTATTCTGTACACATGACATCTATGGCACTTCTGTCCATCCTGAGAGAGGAATCTCTCCCTGAGCTTTTTTCCTTTTCACCGTTCAAGGTTTTTGTCCTAATGCGAGGATCCAAGGACAGAGATGCTGTACAGATTGTAAACCACCCTGAGGCCGATTTGTGATATTGGGCTTTAGAAATAAACTGAATTGAATTGACGACATGTACCACGTTCAAATAAACAACAACAAAAAAGCTATTCTCAAACTGAGCAACAGCGACTACTTCAGTTTATAAGAATTACTTCCCTTAACAAGAGAATATAAAGAAACATGCTCAGCATCATGCACCTGCAGAGCTACAGCCTGATGAGAAGGTGAAGGCCGTCTGCTACTTTGTATCAGCAGGTGTGAACCTGCTGATACAAACAGAGCAAAGCTAGCAACGCCATGGTGTTCCCCAAATGAGGGGAGAAAATGTTAGTCTTTATCTTTTACTAATAATAACGACCAGCGCAGGGTAACATGAGATGTTTCCTCCTCCAGTTCACATCCAAACATTTGACCTTTATTTCGACTGTGACACCCTCCATGTTGGCTGGTGTGCTAATAAATTGTCAATATAAAAGCGGTCAACAGTGGAAAGGAGGTTGGCAGTCCCCGCTCTAAACCACTTTATTTTGGGGTCAAAATGAGAATGAGTTTACCTGAAATATCCATCATAATCACTCATCCCACAGGATATTATGTGTCCACACTGCAGTAAAGTACAGTGGGTCAAATCTGAAGGAAGTGGGTCAGTAGAGAGACAGTTTGGGGAATCGGTATCTACCTTCTGAATCTCAGTTATTTTGAGTGAATTCACCATATTCCAAGATTTCAGCTATTAAATTAACTCTCTGAACCCCAAGCAACTTATTTATTTCACTCCCGTCACATTTTAGTTTCTGTACTGTTGTTTTTCACTGCAATATAAAAGCTCTATGGAAACGGCACAATCATGTCGAGAAGCAGTGACAACTCAAACAGGTCTTTTGTGCCGTTACAGTGCCATGAATCATACAAAAGGAAAAAAACAAGTTGACTTTCAACCAACTTTTTGGTAAGTGTTACCAATGATGGCGGCTCTGCTGTTAATATTGAACTATTAATATGTTTACAACCTCTACTTCCAGCCCCTTCTGACCTCTCTGCAGTTCCGTCAAAGATGCTCTAAACTGTTGTCACGTGTTGGTGTCAGTCGAGTCGATCATGGCTTCCTAGTTGAGCTGAGGAGATAGAATGTGATGTGTTTAGGATCTGGTTACACAGATGTATGCATGGTGTCGTTTTAAGCTTAGTTTGGGTTGCTTTCTCTGACGGAGGCGTTCGTCACACATGATGTGTTTAAGGACCGTCAGAGAGATGAAGATCTGACGATTATGACAGTTTAGTTTAATAGTTTCTGGCTATAATAAACAGTGCAGTGATTGTTTAGAGAAAACATGCTTTTCCATCTTGGGGGTTTTGGGGTTCAGAGGTTTAATTATAAAAACCAACTGTGTTATCATTGTCAATATGACAACAAAACTACAAGAACAGGACCAAGCTCTAAACCAGGATTATCCCATCTGTAAATCGTATTAGATACTTTATTGAAGAGCACTGATGAGAGAACTAGTGTTTTGCTTTGCCCCAGTCAGACCTCTGCACAATGAGCTGTATCGGCCCTCGGGCCAGTGATTATGAGCCATATTACGGAACTCCTCCGATGACCCTGGTGGAGCTCAGGCTTTAAACTGCAGTCTCAATCTATTTGCCTCGTGCTCTAAGCATCACTGTCTGGGATGAATTAAAAGCTCTCCTTCTATCAGCCAGCCAGCCAGACTACTTCATCACAGTACATTTAACCAGGGTGACAGAGTGTGTGTGTGTGTGTGTGTGTGTGTGTGTGTGTGTGTGTGTGTGTGTGTGTGTGTGTGTGTGTGTGTGTGTAGAGCAGCTGATCACATTAGATGTAACCTGCCCAGGCCGCCAGGCTCTGCCTTCATTGATCACAGTCAGACACTGTCGACACTCATTTAGTTTCCTGAAATCTAACTAACGTCCTCCACCGGCCAAACAGCATGCAGGGAGAGAGAGAGAGAGGGAGGGAGGGGGAGAGAGAGGGAGGGAGGAAGGATAGATTGCAGTATGTGTGTGTTTAAAAGAGAGATCATTTCCTCCTCGGCCAGGCTGAAATAATGTGAGTCAAATATGGTGAGGGGGAGATGAATAGTGTGTCAACGTGGAAGTCTGTCCACATATTTCACCCGAGCGTTTAGCAGAGGATCACCATACTCATCTCTCTCTCTCCGGGTGTGTCTCTTCTTGACTCTTTCTCTACTACTTTTTCACAGGCTTCTACCGGTTATGATGACGCTGAGGTCTTGGGACACGGTCGACATGACAACAACATCCAGTTTGACGGGGCAAGAAGCTGGAGCAGCCACATGAATGGATGTTATAATATTTATAAAGACTTTTTTTATCATCACAATTTCAGGGAGTACAAAGTTGAATGAAGTGTTACATCCTTCTGTAGCTCATCAGTGGTGTTCAAATGCAAACATTCAGATGTTGTTTTAGCGTCAAAATACCATTTAACATTTTGAATTATGTTTTTCTGCTGCTCCACAGCCTCTTTCCCTCACAGCTCTTCACGACGGCGACCTGAAGCCACTACATCGCTCATTCCCCAAAGCAGTAACTGTACCCTGTAGAACATTGTAACACGGAGTATACAGACTGACTCTTTCAGATATTTAAAAACGGAACATTGACTCAGCTGGTGCCAGCATTCACGTTATACCAGGGGCGGGCCTTCAGGACCTGCTAAGCCTTCTCGCTCATGGCTGAGTGGGCGTCGCCGTTTGAAAAGCTTGGAATAGAAGCACAAGGACCCGTC
Organism: Taurulus bubalis; assembly: GCF_910589615.1. NCBI lineage: Eukaryota > Metazoa > Chordata > Actinopteri > Perciformes > Cottidae > Taurulus > Taurulus bubalis. The sequence goes on along the minus strand of NC_136606.1, from coordinate 21,964,904 downwards.
CCTTTAACCATTAAGATTCCAGCAGAGCTGTTAAGTCAGAGACCATTATGAATCCACTGTAATGCGTGAATATTAAGGGGAACACGAGTAGAGAGGTCGTCAACCTCATAATCTTCACGGAACTCTCCACAAAATAATAACAATAATAAAACAACCGCATTTGATGAAACCTTGAATAGACTAGAACAAAAATATATAAATATTTTTCTGACCCTCCCAAGATCTTATAAAGAAACCCCTAATATCAAGTTGGTCCATGTGTCTTCCACCTAAACAATTTATATAAATGATTATAAGACCCATGTAGTAACATAACATTTTTACATTTTAGGGAGTAAATACTGGCCTATGGAATAAAAAAAATAAAAAAAGCAAAGATGGATTTCATAGATTTCGGGACAACGTAAAAAAAATAATTTTGACATTATAATGATGTGTCACTTTCATTATGTCTTTTTATGAATCTTCCTTTCTAATTAAATAATCCAGTGGAGCATGGGCTCTGGAACCAAGCTCCTGGAGAAGAGTTGGACTTTGTCCTTTTTTGGAGTTGCCCAGGATGCCGGGCGGGAGTGGGGATACTCACGAGCCCCCGGCTGAGCGCCGCTATGTTGGAGTTTTCCCCGGAGAACCAGAGGGTCGCCTCCCTGCGCCTACGGGTTGCAGGGAGTAAAGCTCTGACTGTTGTTTGTGCTTATGCACCGAACAGCAGTTCGGAGTATCCGGCCTTCTTGGAGTCGGTGGGAGGGGTCCTGGAAAGGGCGCCGCCTGCCGACTCCATAGTTCTCCTGGGAGACTTCAACGCTCACATGGGCAATGACAGAGAAACCTGGCGGGGCGTGATTGGGAGGAGCGGCTTGCCCGATCTGAACCCGAATGGTGTTTTGTTGTTGGACTTCTGTGCTCGCCACAGTTGAATGAATGAATGAATGAATGAATGAATATATACTTTATTAATCCCCAAAGGGAAATTTAGAGTCGCGTAGCAGCCATTTACACAGAAAATAAGATAAGATATAAAAACAACAGGGATGGAAGATATATGCAATAATAATACTAATAGAATAAAGATAAAAAATAACAACAACAATAAAATAGCTGTATGAAAGAAACAATAACAGAGTATTAATTTAGGAATTAAATTAAATTAACTTAAACTTAAACAGTAGAAGTGCAAGAGTGTGAGTATGTATGTGCATATTAAGGTGTAAATAAAAATAAAATAAAAATAATAATAAAATAAAAATAACAACAACAAACAATAGGAGAGTGCAAAAATGCAATACATGTATATAATATGATAAGTGTTAAGTGTAGGTACCTATGAACATGTACAGTGTTTACAGTGTTTAATCCACAGAGGATCTAGCAAGCGGTGACTTGTTGTAAAGCCGTATTGCTGTCGGCAGGAATGTTCTCCTGTAACGGTCCTTGTTGCAGCGGAGCGTGAGGAACCTCTTGGAGAAAGTGCTCCTCTGACCCTGCAGCAGGTGGAGGAGAGGGTGGTCCAGGTTGTCCAATATGGACAAAAGTTTCTTCAGCATCCTCCTCTCCACCACCTGCTCCAGAAACTCCTGCTTGCAGCCGATGATGGAGCCGGCCTTCTTAACTAGCTTGTTAAGTCTGGTAGGAGACCCCGGGGAAGACCGAGGACACGCTGGAGGGATTATATCTCCCGGCTGGCCTTGGAACGCCTCGGGATCCCAGAATGAGCTGGAAAGTGTTGCGGGTGAGAGGGAAGCCTGGGTCGGCCTGCTGAACCTGCTGCCACCGCGACCCGACCCCGGATAAGCGGCTGATAATGGATGGATGGATGGATGGATGAGCCTTGTGTAACGTTTTACATTTACAACTAAATAAACACCTTTACCACATCTTCAGTGCCAGAAGAATGCTTATTTTGCAATGTAATAAAGCATTATATATCTCATAGCTAAGGTGACACGTTGAGTGTAATTTATAACTGAGAGTCACTCTGAAACGTTGGCCCAGGCCTCAGCTGGCTGGAAACCGTTATTCATCACTCAGCGTTTCTTCAAGCAATGGCTTTTGTTGACAGGTTGAGCTGTAAATGAATACCTTTACAATAAATATATAATGTGTCCGCTACTCTGATGGTTGAAGCTTCTCGAATCCTATGGATACAATTCAAATGTTGACAAGGTATTGCTCCATAAAAAGAACCATGGAACTCTGTCTGACTCTGACTAGATTGAAGAGAAATAAATGGTTTAGTTTGTTTTAATTCCCTATATATTATACCCACAGCGAAGTGAGTGAATGTTTTGCGAAATCACTACTCCACTGGGAGTCTTGCAGCATGTCTGCATGACTGACAGGTGTCCCGACCTATCAGGCTGTGGCAGTTACCGCCTCAGCTCCGGATTAGGACTTTTTATAGGCCAATGCACCCCCAAGAATAATAAGAAGGGTCTAGGTTTAGCCTTCGTGGTTCAAGATTCCCTTCATTGTCATGTGCATAATGCCACTCGGCATATACTGTGTGTGTATATATATAGCGAAATATTGTTCTCCCTAACAACAGACGAGACGCACCATGTAAAGAAGTCATTAAGGAAATAGCTGAAAAGAGACAGGTATGAAATATCCTACGAAATATCCACCTAGGTGCCGTTACTGAAGTACGCTAGTCACACGACAAAAACATTGACGTTGACTTCTCGTTTCCTTTAACGGGGAGAAAAAGGGAAGAAACCTGGAGAAATATTTGTTCTTGGGCATTGCTACGAATGTTTTATGAGACCGGCCTGAGTAATCACGGATAATAAATACTCAGGCTAGCCACTTTGCTACGTGTCAACCCGCCCCTGCCACGGCACTAACAAATATTTCTGAAGAAGTGTCCCTGCTAATGCTGAGGTTCAGATTGAAGCACAGAAAAAGTTGGTTAAAGAGAAAAGGCTAAAATCAGTGAGAGTTTGTTTTCTACATACATGTTTACAATCCGGGTATTGTGTTGTCCTCTTGATTGTGAATCGTGTAGTTTTATAATCTTAGTCCATTCTGTTGCTCTCCCTAGGGCTCAGTTCATTCCCATCTTAAAGTTTAAGTCCTTATCTGACGCCAGGGGTCCAAGGACGAAGTTTGAAAATAATATTTCACGTGTTATTATGCGATATTAATACAATAGACTTCACTTCCATCGAAAGGTTTTGTAACATCAGTGTTAGTCAAGCAGTAGAAACTGAAAGTAGTGGAGGTGTCAGTAGAAGCAAACAGATGAGGTCAGTGCCAGCGTACTGGAGGACCAGTGGGACGGGTGGTGTACTGGAGGACCAGTGGGACGGGTGGCGTACTGGAGGATCAGTGGGACAGGTGGTGTACTGGAGGACCAGTGGGACGGGTGGTGTACTGGAGGACCAGTGGGACAGGTGGTGTACTGGAGGACCAGTGGGACGGGTGGTGTACTGGAGGACCAGTGGGACAGGTGGCGTACTGGAGGACCAGTGGGACAGGTGGTGTACTGGAGGACCAGTGGGACAGGTGGCGTACTGGAGGACCAGTGGGACGGGTGGCGTACTGGAGGACCAGTGGGACGGGTGGCGTACTGGAGGACCAGTGGGACGGGTGGCGCTGTAATCCACCTTGTCCACGCTAGTCACTACACCGGTTTGCACATTATTTAATCTGTGTTCGCCTTCTCTTTCTTCACATCTCCGTCTCCATCTTGTTCAGCCGCATTCGTCTCCCCTCATCCGACGTTGCGCTCTCTCCCCTCCATCTTAATCCCCCTCTCAGCTCCGGTGCACTCATCTCTCCTCCCCTGTATGCGTCTCTCCCCGTGGTGACTCTCTCAATCTCTCTCAATCTATTCGTATCCCACATTCTCCTCCCTCTCTCCCTCCCTCTTCAGACAGCTGTATCAGGTGAGACCCCGGTCTGGAGCCTTGCAGCCGGTCACATAGCACACATCTCCGTCACCCCCAGCCTCTTAATCCTCGGGGCCAATCACAGGCAAGGTAGCACACACACACACACACACACACACACACACACACACACACACACACACACACCTCTGAGCATGAAGGAAACATTCCATACACATGTCGTGGACTTGATAAGGTTAGAGATTTGACCAATGAGTACCACATAGTTTACAATCCTCATTTCTAATGTCAGTATATTTTAGAATTATGTTTAAAGTAACCATGATACCTGTGTTGTTCTTTACTATAAATATGTTTGTGACTTTATCCACAATTTCTTAGTTTTAAATTTCCACATCACACCCGAGTTCTATCGTGAATTGTAAACTGCCTCCCTGTCCTGCTAAAATCCACAAAATGAATAAAAAAAATTCTCAAAATCTTTTCAGCACAGACTCTGTCTTGCCATGTGCCACCCAAAAGTGTTCATGACTTTACACTGCGTTCACATGCACACCTTAGTCCTCAAATCTGCTTCATTGATCTGATCATATTTATTTCTCATTATCTTTTAAATGTGATCAGATTCCAGAGTGAACTGACCAGCAGGAGCAAAACAAACAGATATGCATCTGAGTCTCAGACTTTGATGGTTAAATTGTAACAGTACTGCGGCACTTGTGGATCGCCTCCACCCAACTTGGTCTGGACTTAATCTCCCAACTGCCTGAACTTTTATAATCAATAACATTATATTTTGTATAGCCTAATATCACACAACTTTTCCTTGACCTCAATGGAAAACGTTCGGAGGTCAAGGAAAGAGGACCTGGGCCAGACAGGATGTTTAAAAAAATATTTTAAAAAACAAAAAAATGTCCAAAAATGAATCTCCAGTCTACAAAACAACGAGTGTGGACGTTATTGACGGCCGGATGGCGCGTTGCTTTAAGGTCGCATTCACACCAAATCAGCCCCTTATTGGAATGGATGGGATCCGCAGATCGGATGGGAATGCAGCTTAAGCGTTGCTTCCCTCCTGCAAAGGGGATCCAGTCTTCCCCAGCAGGGGGGGTAGCGTGTATAGAACTGGACCGGCTCTCTTCATGGCTCACAACAACGTACGGCCGGGTCATTTCTCTCAGTTAGCAAAGAGGACTCGTCTCCTGCTTTTCTGACAAGCGCTGCCGGGACACATTGCAGTTGCACAAACAAGTCTCAATTTGAATCAGGGCAGTTGTCTCCACCAGCCGGCTTGTGCTTCACGCGCTCCCGACTGTAACCTGAAGCGTTCTGTCTGAGATGTGTACTTCCTCCCAATTTATAGTTGTAGCTGCATCGATTATGTATCATACACAGGTGGACTCCAGCCATTTCACTCCATGAGATGCTCCCTTCAGACACAAAGAAAGAAAGTGATGCCAACCGTCTAAATCTGTGAAAGAAGTGTTCCCAAATATGTTCCCTTCAACACTTCCGAAACTCGCGATGCGGATCTGTGTTTTACAATATTTACGTTTTGTAAATATTCATACCTCTGTGATAATACGGCCAGAAATACATTTAAAATTCCAGAGGAATCAGTAGGCTTTCTGCTTCCTTCCTCCCGTGAGCTGGTACGCGATTCCCACGGGGAGATAGGGACAGCGGGGTGTCGAGTGATGCGGTGCCGACATATAGACATACGAATTTGTCAATTCGTATGTCTGTCGACATTTTGTGAAAAAACTGACCAATGAACACTCAAGAAAATCACAAAGAACCTACAAGGACCTAGATGCCTGAGCTTTCTAATGCCGTGTTCACACCGGACGCGGCGCGAATTATCACGGCGTGTTCACCGCGGCAGTTTACTCGCGTGAGTGAAACGAGGGTGTTCACACCAGACGTGAAAGATCGCGTCGCGAAGGGGGCGTGACTTAGCTCCGTTGCTTGTCTCTGTAAGAGACAAGCAACGGAGCTTTCATTTCCGCTATCGACCATGGAATAAATAACCACTAGTTCTGCTTTATACTTGTTGTGGAAGTCCCAAACATGTCGGAACATGAAACGCCCTCGTATTTGGGTTCATAACATCATCCGCAGCCGCACACAGCTCGGTGAATTTCACCGACTCCTCCAGGAACTGCGTATCGCGTATCTCCGTAAAACGATTATGCCATCCACCATGGAAATAACCACCAGTTCTGCTTTATACTTTTTGTGTAAATTCCACATATGTCGGAACATCAAACTCCATGGTGTCTGGGTTCATAATATTATCCGTAGTCCCACAACAGCGTCTCAATGAAGCCGCTGTCAGCGCTGGTTCAGGCGGAGCAGCAGCAGTTTCATTCAGGAACGGGGAGACGGCGGTGGTGACGGGCGGAGCTTCTCAACGCTGATTCTCAACGCTGATTCTCAACGCTGATTCTCAACGCTGATTGGCTGCCGCAACTTTGCGTCACACGATTTCTCTGCCGGAGTTGGGAGAATTCAACTCACGCAAATTCGTGCCGCGTCCTTCGCTTTGTTCGCCCCAGGTCAAACGTTCTGTTCACGCTGCCTCAAATGCGTCTATCGCCTATTCGCGGGGCGCCGCGTCGGTGGAGTGACTTTACATGTAATCTGATCGCGCCGCAAATTCGCGCCGCGTCCGGTGTGAACACGGCATAAACACGCTGGCGTTTTCAGTCCTAAAGAAGAGAGAGAACATGGCGTCGACGCACTTTACTACGGAGGAAGCTGTGGCGACCATTTTGGCGAGTAGCGACAAGGACACATGAGCGTCAGACCCTGAAGGCTTCGACTCCTCCGACGAAGATGAATATGCAGAGAGAAGGGATCCATTTGAAGATGGGTAAGTGTATTTAGCAACTAAACTGTGTGTTGCATTAGCATATTTACGCTAGCATAGTGAGCACATTTAGCTCACGGTTACGTTACGTTACTGCACAGTGCTGACTAGTAATGTTTACAGAGAGCACCGTGCATGCTCATCTTTCTTTCAATGAACTTAGTAGTGACCAGTCGTAATTTATTTTACAGAGAGGATTCACATCTGCAGCAGTGGACAACATGCAGCTTCGCTGCAGCCACCTGCACCTACGCTGTCGTGAAAGACTGTCGACAACCCAGACACTGTTTAACAGGTAACGTAGGTACACAGCTCAGTTGCACATGTACACCCGTTGAACTGTTCAAACTGTGTGAACTTACTGACTAGTAGTAATGTATTTCACAGAGAGGATTCAGCACAGCCATCCCCACCAGCCCGGGTCTGTTTTCTATTTCTGAACATGTATATTTTGTAAAAAAAAACAATGGTGGCTTGTTAGATAGAGCTGAGATTGTTCTGCAATTTTTTATTTAAAACATGGGTCTGTATGTTATATGCAAGTGCTTTTAAAAGGTGAATTTAAGAAATTATGTAAAATCGAGAAAATTAACTCAGTCCCTGAAGGTTTAAATGTGAAGCACGGCCACTACTACACTGGCTAAATATCGAAAACAAATATAATTTATTTACTGCGATATTGTTGCAAAAATGGTCACAAAAAAACTCAGTTATATATACATTTAAAAACACTCAATGCTTTTGGCATCAGTGGAATCTTACTTCCCTGATCCTCTGCGGTCAAAGGAAGTCATTTTGAGAGAGAAAAATGCTTCATTTCCCCTCAAGTTTTGTCAAATCCAGTCAGTGGTGGGTGTGATGTTGCAGGTGATGGATGAATGAACGGATCCCCCCCGACACACACACACACACACACACACACACACACACACACACACACACACACACACACACACACACACACACACACACACACACACACACACACACATCAACATGTACGGTGGTGGAAGAATTTAATCGCTTGAGTAAATCAGTTATTTCAACAACACCGGCTCGATCTGAAGAGCTGCTGGAGCTTTTGATTGAGTTAGGTATGCTTGAATACACACATACATACACACATAGCGCGCACCAGCACACACACACACACACACACACACACACACACACACACACACACACACACACACCAGTGCACCAACAAACACCTGTCCAGGTCATAACACCTGTTTCTGTGTGCCCGCTATTTACAGTCAGGCGTGATGCAGGCTGCAGGCTGACAGGACCGCTCAACAACATGGACGCCGTGTTCATTGTTTCACGCCGTGTCGCCTGTCCTTCACATCACAAAGAGCCAGCCGGCACACTCTCTCACCTCGACACTGGCAGCCACACACACACACACACACACTGCAGACAGGCAGCAATGACTCATTCACAGCTTTATTGGAGGTTACTTTTTATTGAATTCCTGCAGTTTGTATTTCACTTTACCCATTGTTCCTAATGATCATTTTGTTCCCTAATCCCAGTGTGCATCACAAGTTAACAGCCAATCACAACTGTCCTATTTGGAATGAAGCTTTTTTTTTGGTGTATCGGCATATGTCACAGTTTCATGAACGTGAAAATGAGTGAAAAACGGGTGGATAGAGATTCTCTGTGATGAGAATGTCCCCAGTGACATGGAATGTTTGAGCGGTGGACAGTTAACAGGGAATTAAACCAACTAATTTACATACAACAAACTACATTTATTATTTTTAAATAGGTGTGCAATATGACAAACAATGTTATCTATATAGGTTGAAAAGGCATTTTTCATTTCATCTCGACTGTAAGCGTAATGTGATTTACTCTTCAGTGGTTTAGAGATATTGTGTTTCCATAGGCTTCATGCCTATGGAAACACAATAGCTCTTGAAGCTGGGGGAAATAAAACATATAATAAATATTAGAACGAAATAATACATTAAATTGTTTATTTATATATTGTTGGTGAAATTGTATATCTCTTCTCTCGTCTTCCGACAGGGTTCTTACGGTCATGGAAAACCGGGAAAAGTCATGGAATTTTAAAATGGTTATTTCCAGGCCTGCAAAAGTCCTTGAAAAAGATAAAATCCCAAAAGTTTTGTAAAAGTCATATAAATGTGTTATATTCATGTGTTCACAACGTTCATTTGCCTTGAGTTTAAAATAATTGATATGCTTTTAAAAGAAAGACGCTCAAAATGGAAATTTTAATTAAAGTCATGGAAGAGTCATGGAAATCCATTGGTCAAAATGTGTGTATGAACCCTGTCCGAACACTCAGTACTAAGTACTTTCACACTACATGTGATCGTTCATACACTGATGGGAGGGGCTAAGGTGCCTCCTCCCATCAAGACGAACTAACATTCATACACCGGAGACACAGCGACAGCAACAATCTGGGGTTTAGTGTCTTTCCCAAGAACACATCAACAAGTATGAACACAGTTGATGCCGGCCCGGGTATACTAGCGCTTGCCACCGTAGCAACAGGTCTTGTCGGCACGGAGGCGTGTTCGGTGCATTATACTCCAAAATAAATGTAGCAGGGAAGTAACGAGTATTAGATGAATGATAATGAAACAAAGGTTGAATATCCTGGAAACAATTTGATTGGCTGTAAAACATTTACTCAAATTAAGATTTTGAAGAAGCATCAACAAAACAAATTTGCACATGAAAATGTGCTTTTATTAGTTTTTGCAAACCGTCACATCTGAAAAGCTCCGATCGCGCCGCCGAGTTCCAAAGATTCAGAGGTGCACGGTCACGCGGCGCGACCAGCACAAGGGAGTAACTGAGCTTTAGGGTCTGCTTACCTTGGCAGAACTGGATGTTGCCGTCTGGAGAAACCACACTGAGAAAAACAGACACACACACTCACTTACATTTTAGAACTTTAACATCCATTATTTGGGGTTTCATCATTTGAGTTGTTTTGACAGTGTTTTGATATTGATGCATGTGTCTGTGAGAGTGTGTGCGTGGGTCTATGTTTATGTGTGTGTGAGTCCAGTTCCTCTTTCAACAGCCGCTGCACGTAAAGCCAACAGCCCCTATGTTGAATAATTCGGCACACACACACACACACACACACACACACTAGCAGCTTGAATGAGAGGATGGGGCAGCAGAGAGGATTTGGTGTGTTCCTGTCTTTCAGCCGCCGCTCAGGGATAAAAAGCTCCTGCTGGATCACAGCAGATAGGCATTCATTGGCTGCCATTAGGCTCCTGAGAGCGGAGAGGAGTCAGGGCAAGCTGCCTCCTGACCAACATGTCAAAAACAAGACAGAATATATTTATTTAGAGAAAGGTTCTCAACAAAAACAGCCTGGGTTTATGTATTTTTTGTTTTCCTCGTTGTTTACCTCCATCTTCTCACAGTGTGCGATGACAACTAAATAACCATGCAGCGAGTTATTACCAAACAGGGAATCAAGCCAGGAATCTAACTAAAGCAGATGTCAAAGTGACAGTGAGAGCATCTCCGTCTGCAGTCCAAGGGAAGCTGACATCACAGTACTGGCCACGCTGCTTGACTGGCAGCTGATCTCCAGCAAGACCAGTAAAATAAAATCACTTTACACTTGTGTCTTATGTCAATGGTGCCTCATTATATAGAGAGCTGAGATTGTTCTGCAATTTTAGATGTAACACATGGGTATTTATCATATGCAAGTGCCTTTAAAAAGGTGAATTTCACAGATGTGCCGAAATGCAAATTTTGGAAACCTCGCCTGAATTCTCTCTGTACTTTACCCAATCTGACTTTGTTCTGCTTCACTTTTTCAAGTGAAAACAGTGCAGAGCGACTTGTGCTATGGTGTGGGAGAGCTTCAGGGCTTCTTCTTCTTCTTAGTGAAGCATCATTTCAAGGAGATAATCATCCTGAAAGTGCTTTTTTCTATAGGCGGACCTGGAACTTCTATTTGTTCTGTGTTTCAATCTTTATTTACTCTTAGCCAGCAACATATATACTAATATTTACACATCTGACCAAAAGCTCACAAGGGTTGCCTTTATTATAACACCAAAATTCTTCAAATAGCCCTTGTGGTTGCAGAGATACACCCTTTTTAGTTTGGGTATGCTATTTCGAGCTAAATCCTAAAAAATGCCCTGTGGCTTAAAAGGTTAAACACGGCGAGAGAGGGTGCTGGTGTCGCTGCTATTTCCGATGAAACAATTCAATTCAAACATATTTTGAATGTCTCTGAACTTTAATATTTACCATATAATGGCCCGTGGAATACTGTGCTCAATTCACTGATGTTTTGTTTCTGAAATGCTGTCAAGTGAATGTTCTACAATTTTTTTATTTTGACTTGTGACTTCAATATTCACAAAGAAGATCCCGATGACACAGCATGGAACTGGTCCGACTCACACTCGAGGTCATGCCATATTAATAATAAGTCCTACTCTCGCTGTAAAAGTTAGGGATCTAGATCGTACTGATCCTTTTGCCATTTTCTTTGATGTATTAGCTTCTTTTATTCAGATTAGTTCTAAAAAATGAATTTAAAAAAAAGGTAGATTAATGAAAAGACCAGTTTATTGAAACTCCATCTAATTCATCAGTCACAGAAGCAGGGTCTGGAGATGATTTTCTTCATCATTTTAATTCCAAAATAATCCTGTTAAGATTAAAATGGTTTCCGGCAAACATAAAAGCACCATGAATGCCACAACAGCAGCATATCAAAGAGAGAGCGCAGACGGAGAAAAACTCATCTTCAGATTGACCATGACATCTACAAAGACAACTCGGAGCTACACAGTACTTGACACTCACATTTCTATGGTATTACTATTGGAAATATGAATAACACTAATGATTTATTAGCTGCTGTTAGGTAAACAAATCCCAGACTGCAGTCACCCCAGCTCCACTCAGCCCAGGAGAGTTATAACAACCTTCAAAAAATAATGGTCTTTTTGTCAGACTTCACTGTAATTCATAACAAAACTCTTGAAGAAATAGTGCTGCACCTTAAACTACCCACATGCTCACTAGACATTCTGCCAATCGGCTGTTTCTAAAAAGGTTTTTAACATTCGGTCAGTGGATTTGTTGGATATTGTGAAGGGCTCACGAACTCTCAGGCGACTTTCCAGCAGCAATAAAAGCTGCTGCTGTTGAAAAAGAGAAACCTGGATGCTTCAATACTTAACACATACAATCAAATCCCAAGTATGCCCTTCATCAGAGCACTGAAACGTCGCTCTGAAAGATTCTACACGACATGCAGTGAAAAATTTGCCTGGTCCTTTGACAATCACACACTGCATCATAACAAAAATCAACTGGAAAACTGGGTCAGGCTCTCGGGATCGATCCTCAGGTGGTTCAGTTCATATTTAAATTGCAGGGGTTACGGAGTCAGTATCAGCAACTGTGGAACTGAACGAATGTGGAGTCCTACAAGGATCGGTTCTCGGGTCCCTCTTATTCAACCTTTCTCTCAAGGCCACAAGATTCCTCAGCATTTCTATGCAGATGACACCCCGCTCTATCTCGCTCACCCACAGACTCCCCATGTCTGTCCCTTGAGAGAGTAAACAGTTGGATACAGGAACATTTCCTTCCTTTGAACAGAGGAAAAATGGCAGCAATTATCTTGGGCAATAACAAAGGGAGGCAGGCACTTACTGCCTACCTTGATTCTAGAGGACTAAAAACTAACACCTACGTCAACAAATGTTGATGAACAATTTCAGTGGCCTCGTTAAAGCTGTGAGAAAGTCATCATTCTTGCATCTTGAAAACATAGCTGTAACAAAAAACGTTGTGTCCAGGAAAAGTCACGCTTTTATTTCTTCTTCTTCTTCTTCTTCTTGTTTTTATAACATATAATAATGACAAATACGTGCCAGATTTTGAAAGTTACATTTATCCTGAAAAAAGGACCAAAATAATTTTGCCAAAAGAAAATGTTTTGACATATTTATTGATAAATAAGACAAAAAGGACCAGGCGGACTGTCATAAAAAAAGGGTCAGTAAAAGCTGGTACCCGTCAGTGTAAACCAGCTCTTTAAAGACAGGAATTGGAGGAATGCTTGAACACCTGGTGTCACCATTAGGGAGGTGTATCATGTGGTCACCTCTCTTGACACTGGAACGAAGCGAAAGAGAATTGCCTCCAGCCTGAAGTCCTCGCATTACACAGGGAGTCAGCAAAGGTTGACATCGCCGTCCCTGCCAACGCAATCCACGGCAGCAGCACACACAATATGCAACAACACGCGCTCGTGGTACTGGCAGACACACACATGTGCATCGGCACATGTGGAGCGAGTGGTTGAAGAGGCTACGAGGCTGTGCAGCGTCAATAAGTGATGTGGGCGGCTTTAGTCAATGCATGACTCAAAGATGCTCTCTGAGGATGAGCATGACACATAAAATATGGGCAACTAGCAATTCCTATGAATATTTTGGGTCGCTTTGAAAATGAATGCAGCTGCGGTGTGTTACCCTGACACCCCCTCCCGCCCCCCCCTCCACACACACACACACACACGTCTCCCCTCCAAGTCTCCCCCGGAATATTGAGCGCACACGTTCAGCTTACTTTATCGACTCCCCTCATTGATCCGGCTGCTCCGGTGTGTGTCGTTGCTGTGTGATATAGTGGGACAGTGTAAACAGTTTTCTCCCCGTCTTCGCTCTGTGAGAGTCCATCGGGTTATTTGAGCGCAGCGCTTACAGTCAGCATCCCCAATCAGCGGCCGTGTTTACATGAAGACATGGAATTACTGGGAGGAGTGGGCCCAGATCAGGCTTTGTGTTGGATAAAAGCCTGTTTATTGGTCGAACTGTTTCCATTTATAAAGGGGTACTCCACAGGCAATCTCAGAACCATTCAGTGTGTTAGTATTGTTCCACCTCGAGCCCAGAGAATAGCTTTAGTGCTCATTGGCATATTCCCCAAGTGTGTGAGACTGGACTGGAGGGATGGAACTAGGAATGAAATAAACAATTATTTTTGTAATATGGATTGGTCTGCATATTATTTTATTGTTTAAAACCCTTTATAGGGCACTCATTGAACTACTTGCATGATAAAGGGCTACTCTTAGGTCTATGCAATGTAAAAGCTGCCTCTTGGTGTAAGCCTCCGCGAACCAGTCAATTTACAGTGTTTATACATGCATTACAAAGATATTGCCTTCATGAAAATTGGATGGACGAAAAATGCCTCTGCTCATACATTTTTTTTGTAAAAGCTCTGACCAACTTAATGAAATCAAATATAATTTGAAATCTTCCTATATTTACCAAATATGTTTGGTAATATGTTGTCATGCTGGTGTTGGAGACTGTTGCCTCGAGTGCAATCCAAACAAGCAGAAATGTTTTAAATGATTTCGATGTCATCTCCTAAAACTGATGAACATTTTTACATCAATTAATGTAACATGACACACATCCCCCCACCCTCTGGCACACTTTTTACGTAATCTTTATAGGCAGCTGTTGAAATCTAAAGGCTCACCCATAGAGATACAATATAGAGCTCAGATACCTGGAGGGAGCTCAACGAAAGGAGCCAGTTCAGGTGGATCGGGCATCTGATCAGGATGCCTCCTGGGCGCCTTCCTTTGGAGGTTCCGGGCTAGACCCAGAACACATGGAGGTATTATACAGTATCTCATCTTGTCTGGGAAGGCCTCGATAATGTTGTTTGAGGAGAGGGATGACTGGCCTGGGATAACCTTTAGTTAGTGCCTCTCTACTAGATATTATCAGTGGGTCTTTACTAACGTCATGTACCACAGTCTTTTAAAGTAGCTGTAATTAAACCTCTTCTTAAGAAGCCCACTCTGGATCCAGAGGTGTTGGCTAACTACAGACCTATCTCTAACCTTCCCTTCCTCTCTAAGATACTGGAGAAGGTAGTCGCAAACCAGTTGTGTGACTTTTTACATAACAATAGTTTATTTGAGAAGTTTCAGTCAGGATTTAGAAAGCATCATAGCACAGAGACAGCACTGGTGACAATTACTAATGACCTTCTAGTTGCATCAGATAGGGGACTTGTCTCTGTACTTGTCTTGTTAGACCTTAGTGCTGATAAAGGACTTGTCTCTGGTCTGGTCTTGTGAGACCTTAGTGCTGATAAAGGACTTGTCTCTGTACTGGTCTTGTTAGACCTTAGTGCTGATAAAGGACTTGTCTCTGTACTTGTCTTGTTAGACCTTAGTGCTGATAAAGGACTTGTCTCTGGTCTGGTCTTGTGAGACCTTAGTGCTGATAAAGGACTTGTCTCTGTACTGGTCTTGTTAGACCTTAGTGCTGATAAAGGACTTGTCTCTGTACTGGTCTTGTTAGACCTTAGTGCTGATAAAGGACTTGTCTCTGTTCTGGTCTTGTGAGACCTTAGTGCAGCGTTTGACACCATTGACCATGACATCTTATTACAGACACTAGACCAGTTGATTGGTATTAAAGGTACAGCACTAAGCTGGTTTAAGTCGTATTTATCAGATCGATCTCAGTTTGTATTTGTAAACGATGAGGCCTCGGTTACCACTGCCGTTCGCCATGGAGTTCCACAGGGTTCTGTGCTTGGACCAATTTTATTCACCTTATATATGCTTCCTTTAGGCAATATTATCAGAAAACACGCCATAAACTTTCACTGTTATGCCGATGATACTCAACTATATCTGTCGATCAAGCCAGATGAAATCCACCAGGTCGCCAAACTTCAAGCGTGTCTTAAAGACATCAAAACCTGGATGACCTGCAACTTCCTGCTGCTGAACTCGGACAAGACTGAAGTTATTTTACTCGGACCAGAACACCTCAGAAATCAAGTATCTGATATCTGCCAGCTGCCATGGCTCTGCTTTCTCCTCCCACTGCCCCTGGGATGCCCCTCCTCTCTACCTCCTTCTGCTTAATGGGTCGTGGCCATCTGGATCATGGACCATGCATACTACTCATTACATGAATCATTTCTGTCACATTCATTGAATGTGCTGTAACTCTGTTACATTATTCATTCTGGCCTCATGACATCTATTGCTTCTGTCCATCCGGGGAGAGGGATCCTCCTCTGTTGCTCTCCCTCAGGTTTCTTTCCCTTTTTTTCCCTGTGAAAGGGTTTTTACTATCTTTTTGGGGGAGTTTTTCCTGATCCGATGTGAGGTCCCGGGACAGGGATGTCATGTGTACAGATTGTAAAGCCCTCCGAGGCAAACTTGTATTTGTGATGTTGGGCTATACAAAATAAACTGAATTGAATTGATGATATGGTTTCTCTGGATGGCATCGCTCTGGTATCTACCACCACCGTAAGGAATCTCGGAATTATTTTTGACCAGGACCTGTCCTTTGGCTCCCATGTTAAACAGATCTCAAGGACCATCTTTTTTCACCTACGGAACATCTCAAAGATCCGGCACATCCTGTCTCAACGCGATGCAGAAACATTGATCCACGCATTTGTTACCTCAAGACTGGATTACTGTAACTCCGTCTTATCAGGCTGCCCTGGTAAATCCCTTGGATCTCTCCAACTGATCCAGAATGCTGCAGCTTGTGTACTAACGAGGAAGAGAGATCACATTACTCCTGTCCTAGCTGCTCTCCACTGGCTTCCTGTAAGATCGAGAATCGTATTTAAAATCCTTCTCCTTACCTACAAAGCCTTAATTGGTGATGCACCATCATATCTTAAGAACCTTATAGTGCCATATTACCCCACGAGAGCATTACGCTCACTGAATGCAGGGTTACTTGTGGTTCCCAGAGTGTTAAAAAGTAGGTTGGGGGCTAGAGCTTTCAGTTATCGGGCTCCTCTTCTGTGGAATCAGCTTCCACTTTCAGTTCGGGGGGCAGGCACGGTCACCTCATTTAAGAGTAGACTTAAGACTTTCCTCTTTGATGGCGCTTATAGTTAGGGCTGTTTCAGGCTTATAGTTAGGGCTGGCTCAGGTTTGCCCTGGTCCAGCCCCTAGATATGCTGCTATAGGCCTAGACTGCTGGGGGACATTTTAGGATACACTGAGCTCCTCCTTTCCTTCCCTTCCTCTTTTCGCTCCTCCTCTCCTCCTCTTCACCTCTTCTTTCTCTCCTTCTGGATAAATGATTGTCTCTTCAATGCATATTACTAAGTCTACTTTCTTTTTCCATGGATTCGTGGCTGCCTGGAACCAGGGGGAGGACCCCGGTCCTCCCCATGGCCCTGCTGATACAACCATGGCCCTGCTGATGCAACTGGCCTGGAGCCGTCCTGCCAGCTGCCATGGCCCTGCTTTCTCCTCCCACTGCCCCTGCTGAAGCCCCTCCTCTCTACCTCCTTCTGCTTAATGGATCGTGGTTATCTGGATCATGGACCATGCATACTACTCATTATATGAATAATTTCTGTCACATTCATTGAATGTGCTGTAACTCCGTTACGTTATTCATTCTGGAGTCATGACATCTATTGCTTCTGTCCATCCGGGGAGAGGGATCCTCCTCTGTTGCTCTCCCTCAGGTTTCTTCCCCTTTTTTCCCTGTGAAAGGGTTTTTACTATCTTTTTGGGGGAGTTTTTCCTGATCCGATGTGAGGTCCCAGGACAGGGATGTCATGTGTACAGATTGTAAAGCCCTCAGAGGCAAACTTGTATTTGTGATGTTGGGCTATATAAAATAAACTGAATTGAATTGAATAAGCAGCAGAGAATGGATGGATGGATGGATGTTCATACAAATCATACAAATCTCTCTCTATATGCTGTGAATAATTAACCGTATTTATAGTGATCAATCAAGGCCCTCGAGTTCCACCATGAACTTTTCAATTTCAGTTTGAGCCGACGGAGCTCTGCTGAATGGTGGAAATAAAATATGACTCAATAACGGTTTCTTCATGTATACTTAATGTGTACTGCTCACAGAGCTTAGGATATATAAAAAAAATCCCATTGAATGTTTGATGAATATTATTCTCAAGCTTTCCTTGAACACTCGGTACAGATTAAACGGATGGACTTTCAGTAGTAATTTAGCATGGCAGATGACTAAAGGTGTGTGTGAATTTGGGGGAATCTATCTGAATGGGTTCAGTAGATCCACTCTTTGGAGGAATCGAACACCTAATAAGAATTCTTTGAGTGCTAACACTCACTTTAACCTGTTAAGCCCTAGGGTCCCCCAATCGGGAGATCCTTTTATATCAGGAAAATCAAGAAAAAAAATCATGGTATAAATCCCTCGCTACAATAATATATAATCCCGATGTACAACCTCTAAACACAGCTCAAACAATAAATAGGATTAGGGGTTAGGGTTAGGGCTTAAAGGGCTACAAAATCCACGATCATTACATGTGTTTTAAATCAACAAACACACATGACATAAGGTGAATGAGAGGGTGGTGGACTGCTGGTGAAGAAAGTCACACCAGAAAGTGTCACATTTAAATCAATCTGCAGGTCTTTAAAAATATTTGGTTTTAGAAGATTCGCAAGGCTAGTTGGTCATTAACTGCAGCTGCTGAGCTAACTGTCTACTACTACTACTACTACTACTACTACTCAATAAGAAAAGTTATTCAAGAAGTAGAAGGTATAAAACCCTCCCATCTAATGAGCTCAACATTTGCTAACGTTAACTCATAAGGTCGTTAGCCTTCAAACTGTTAATTCAATACCATCATGGCCTGTCGCCGAACTGTTTGCAAACCGTTTTACTCCGGCAGAGGAGGGAACACAAAGGGTGGATGGTGTACCACAGCTAAGATGCTTTGATAGCTCCTCCATTTTGGACTCTCTGGCTTTCCGTAGGCTCAAAAGGTACACTGAAGTTGATACCTTTTATTGCACAATGGCGCACAGCCTCAGTGATCATACCTCCTCTTAGTATCTATTGTTGCTACTCTCCCTGCTGCAACAAAACCAGTCAAGTTAAACATTCATAAATATGGAGGTCAGTAATCTGTAATGTAAGGAGCACATGGGCCCAGGTGTGGCTCATCAGCTGATGAGCCAGATAACTAAGGAGCAGCCAGGCCCCCTTTATAGTTTACAAGGCCAGGTGAGGTTTCTAAAGCACTAAGACACATCTTGGTAATGGGGTCTCTTAAACTTTTTAAATGATCTTCCAGAAATCCTGCTTGACCGCACGCTCGGATACATCGTGTTAACTACACGTCAAGGCAGCAACTGCTCGGAAGAATAAGACTCACTGTAGCACTTCAAAGAGTGGGATAGGCTGAATGAACAAAGCCGCCCTTCTGTTGAAAGTGGGAGAACATTTCTTTTTTCAGCGGAGACAGAGTGAGGTAGGGAGGAGGCAAGTCGTAAAGGTCTTCAAGTGTTACCTTAGAAACAGAGGAGCCAAGAAAGTAATTTATCTTCCTGACTTCTGGGCTAAAACTGTCTTTGGTGACATTTTCTCTCTTAATTGACAAATAAAACGTTGTATTATGTGTATTATTGTATCAAATGTAATGACGCAGGGAGGCTGAAAATAGCAGGCTGAAAAAAAAAAGTGATACAAGTTCAAGTAGGAACAAAGACAAGTTTTCTTTTCTTTCAGTCACACACATTGTAAGTGCAAGTTAAATAATAATAATTTCAGTTTATATAGCGCTTTTCTAGATACACAAAGACGCTTTACATTATGGACAAGAGACAATGACAAACGGAACAAAACAAAAAATGAAAAGACAAAGCAAACAAAACAAACAAACAGGACATTTTTGTGACAAAGAAAGAAAGGAAAGAAAACTGGAGAAGCTGAGGGTCATAGTGGAGGATAGGTGCAGGGTTTTAGCAGGGTTGGAAGAGGTGTGTTTTGAGGGCTTGCTTCACTGATGGTAGGGTGGGAGCCTGATGCCTGTGGATGGGGCCAGATAAATATATATCACCCCGTCATATATTATATATATATAAAAATATGTGTATGTTAGATTATTAGTCATAACTCGATGTGAAAGGACAACTTTAAAGCGTAAAACATATACATTTAGACTTAATTAATATACTCCCCAACAGAACTCCAGAAATCTTTACCATGGAGACTATTTTTTACATTTCTCTTATTGCCGTTACGCAGCCTAGCAGCCTGATGATGAACGTTTCAGCGACATAACTCAGAGGTACAGTGGGGTTTTTTTGGGGGAGGCTCATTCACATTCTTTCAAAGAGTGAGATGTTCAGATGGATATCTATTTCTGTCTTAACTATACAGAGCGAGAGTGAGGACGTGGTTATCTTAGGAAAAAATGTTAAATAAATAAAACCAACATCGCTAAAGCTCGGTAATGAACATTATTTATCTCACGTGTTTATTCTGTATGCAACAAGTTGTTCTTGGAAAAGAATGGCTCATTCTTCCACAAAGCTACTGGGTTGAGCTGTTGTTCTTGTGCTTAGTTTGTCACATGTGGACTTGTGGACTTGCACATCTATGTAAAATGAGTTGTTTGTGTGTACATTACAATGCATGAAATATGATAATTAATAAGGGATATTAATGAGGGATTTGTAAGTGTATGCATATGAAGGTCACTTGTATTATTGTAGAGTGATTGTGTGAATGAATGTTAACAAATACTGCATGACATATTCTACTGCTTTAAGGAGTGTAGTTCTCTTGTTCGCCTGAGGGGGCAGAGCCGAATATTGACTTTTGAGACAATGGACACTACCCTCTCTGGGGAAGAAGAAGACGGAAGAAGAAATCTATTTCCGCCCCTGAAACGGCAGGGACAATAATATGTTTAGAAAGGTAATGAAACATTAAACCAACAGGAAGGACTTTAAGGCCCACGAATGAGTTGAAAACTAACTGGTGCGCGAACGCTCGGTCTCTTTTCCATCCGCCCAGCGAACTGCTCGGACCTGTGTTCTGAAGTGCGCTGTGGATTTAAAAGGGCCCGTGCGGGAGCATAAGCTATCTATCATTTTTTATTAAATATACTTTTACTATAACTTTTTTGGATTCCGGACCTCATTTCCCACCACCTCCCAGGATCTGAACATATATCTCACAGTTCAAATAACTACAGAATTCTACTTGCGCAACAAATAAATCAAAGTTGATTTCTCGTTTCACACCCATTTTTTTTCCGGTGAAAGACTGCTTTTTGTTTGACCCATCCACCTCCTGTCCCAGCTGCCCTGTGTTGTTGGTTTGAGGTCTTTTTACTTCCTGGCTCATGATTACATGGATTACTACATTTAGATTTGGTAGGATATCAACATAGCGTTACATTTTCGTAGGTAGGAGACCAGTCTCATAAAACTAGAGGTGGGATTGCTGCAGGACGGGCTTTAATAAAGGTAAGTTCTTAAGGCTGGAATCTTGGTGGTTTAAATGCTGTGTGAAATGACTTCCTTGTTTATCTGAAAAGCACTTTGAGTCCTGGACCGTGCGCGGGAACAGCTATTATGTGTCTGAAGAGTACTGCAGGTGCTGAGATACTCTCCGGTGCATTCGAACACCTCGAAGGGCAGAGCCTCAGGGAGAGGAGAGATTTTTGTCAGGCCTGGACTGAAAGGAGGACCCAGATGCAGGGGATATTCGTACCGGCGCACTTTATTGTTTCCTTTGATCAAAAACAACTCTCTCACTAATCCGTCAAACATAAAGCGCTCCTGAGGGAGGAAGAAAAACAGGGAACAAAAAAACAACTTACGCACAAAAACTTTCGGGAACAATCTAACTATGACTGTGGACGCGGGCTTTGGTGCATGGACAAGGAAAAACACTTTGGCACTGGACAGAGGGAAGACGCAAACTATAAGCACATGAGGGTAATGGGGAACAGGTGGAACCACTCAGGGATCAGGGGAGACAATCAGACCAGTGACACATGAGGAAGAGCAAGTGACCTGAACCGAGAGGAGAGTCAGGCTTCAAAATAAAACAGGAAGTTACGAGACAAAAACCCAAGACAAGACAGCCCTCACCGTGGCGTGACAATTATAACTGCACTCAACTGACCGGGAGGAGGCCATGAGGGGCGGGGGAGATACAACAAAATACAGCTGGAGAGAGAAAAGAGGAAAAAAACACCATCCTTGTTTTCGGAGGGTTTTATATGGCGAGCCTTTTATTTCAAATCAGATCGGTGTTTTCCACTTTTGATGTTCTAAAATCTTAAGAATACAGAAAGAGGAAGAGGATTCATGTCCTGCTGAGGATTTATAAAAACTGTGTTCATTCTCAGTATCTTGATGACAGTAATGATGTCTTTACAGGTCTTTGTACAATAATGTCTGAACACTGCTGGGATGGTCCAAGGCCAAGAACAACGAGGACAACCCACAGTTCTCAGATCACATCTAAACATAGAGAAGCAGCATTCAGTTGATTTATTGACCTGTCAATCCCCTTCTTCCAACAGACTATTTGATGAGTTAAAGCAGGAACGTAGCCAAAACAGTCATTTCATTTGAATGAATATGGTCGATACTCACAGTATCTGTGTTCTGCAGCTGCTTGTCATCTTCTTTTTTCTCCGCGCTTCATGTTTTATTCTTGAATTATGTCGCTTTCAAGACGTTATGATCCGACCATTTGTGACATGACATACAGTTTTCGTTTAGTGAGTGAAATAGGGCCAGATTCCTGCAGTAGAATTAGCCTCACAAACGACTTCCTTGTACAATGTGTATACCTTTGTACTAATCACCTGGCTGCAGACACATTTTTTATTATTTTCAAAATAAAATAAAATTGGATCTACAGAATATAAAAATTTAAGTTAAAATAAAGTGCACGGAATGAAGTTATTATGTGGAAGTGACAAGTGTAAAGTAAAGGTGTATTTAAATATGAGGTGTGGAGGGATGTGCAGGGGAGTGAACAGTAGGAAATTGTGTGGGGGTGACAGAGTCAGTCAGTGGGACCCGGGCTGTTGATGAGCCCGACTGCCGACGGGCTGAAGCTGTTTGTGTGGCGGGAGATCTTGGTCCTAATGGACCTCAGCCTCCTGCCAGAGGGAAGGGACTCCAGCAAGTTATGTCCAGGGGGACTGCGCACATTTTTCGCCCAAGTCATGCGCTTTATTCCCATGGTCTAAGAAAGCCCAAATATATTAGCAAACATGAACAACTCTTTCCCAAATCCCAAAACTAGAGCGCTAAAACTTAAACCTGCAATGTGACCACGGATAAAGTTTGGAACTCCACCAGAGACAATGATTTGGGAGAGATATTATAGATGACAGGTGAGGATATGGGTCCATTTTCTGTCTCAAAACTGACAAAAAACACCAACAGAATAAAGATCTATGGGTAAAAGAAAAGGCAACAAAATCAGTCCACCAGTCATTGCGTCGCTAATAAAGGCATTGAAGTTGTGCAAACCAGAGGGAACTAAAATCAGCAGACTGCATTCACCAGATGTCACAAAGTATAGATGCATATGTACAGTATTGTTGTACGAGGATTGGATTCAGAGTGAGAGATGTTGTATACACTGGCCCAATGCCTCTGAAGGATACTCAGTTTCAGATAACAGAAAAATAATATACACAAAGTGGTATTTTAAATATACCTGTGAGACTGCAGAGGAGGTCCAACTGAGGAGAGTTTATTTTTCCATGACAAGAGCAGCGACCCTCTGACTGAAGCACGTCTCAGCTGACTGAGCACGGGACTGTGTCTGCATTTCATAGTCGGGCTCTCTCTGCTCTGTATGCTGCTGAGAGACGCAGCCGCTGGGAACTCACTCCTCAGCAGAGAACTGATCTGAACTCATTCTCCTCTATAGCTGGCTGTCTGCTCTCCCTACCACAGAGTACAGTTGACTTGAGAGTCCTGGATGCTGGAGCAGAATGTAGATACATTCATTGTTAAGTCTCCTGGAAAGGCTTGTAAACTATGCTGTAGTTCTGCTTGGGCATACATTTGAGATTAAGATTATTAAAGGATTTTTAATAGTCAAAAACAGAAAAATTCATTTTTTCTCAATGTTCCAAAACCAAAAGCCTGGTTTCATTCAGCATTCTTAGCTATTCCTACAAAAAATACTGCTGATATCTGACAAACATATCTCCCGCGTAACAACAACCTCATCCTAAACCTAACTAAGTTGTTTCCTGCAGACTGATGTTTATTAAAAATACTTTATGCCTGTCACGAGCGGAAATTAAAACCCGTTGCCGGCTTTCGTAGGAAATCAAACAAAAGATGAGAACACATAACCACTTTCCCTTTGAAGTAATATGAACCGTTGTGCGAGGACACGTTGCTCTGGGAGACGTATCCTCAGTTAGCAGTTAGCTTGAACCCCAACACTCCCGGTGGTCTGCCACAACTCCGCCCAATCAGACAACTTCCAAACTGGTCAGACCCAGTGCTCCACCAGCCCCCCTGGGACTCCTGAAGATGGGTTTTTGCATGCGGGATTTGAGCTGCTGCAGCAGCTGAGTGGGGGTTCGTCTCCCGGACCTGGCGGGGTCGCTTTCTCGTCAATCAACACGTACCCAGAAGATAGCGGTGCGGTCTTAACCGGCTCTCGGAGTTTCAGCAGTTTTGATGAAGTTTCCGTATTCCTGCTCTGCTCTTAGTTAGTAGTTGGCTTTTGATACATTTAGATTGTATGGAGCCAGTAGTAGAGTTGAACTACTTACCCCTATTGGTGGCTAGGCATTACACGTTGCACTTTGAAATGGTTTTCTACCTCTTAGACTGTTTTCTGTACTGTTACTTGTGAATTTACCCCCAAGACACAAAAGTCTTCTTTTTTGAATCATAACTGATAATATAGCCGGACCGTACATTGCTCTTATTCAGTCCAAAAGAAATTCAGGAAAAAGTTGTGATATATTCTAGAAGGTAATCATGAAAGAAATCATAACAAAACCTTTAACCTTAATAACCTCCTGTATCCCTAAAGGTTCCACCGTTTGTTCCTTTCTCTGAATTGTCCTGGTAGAAAACTTGCTCTCTCCCTCCACCAGGGGCGTTTCTAGGATTCAAGGAAAGGGGGGGCTTAGCCCCTAGAGAACTGGCATGTGTGCGAGCGGCAATTTTTTTTCATTGTATTTAATTTATCCATTGTTTCAGACAGTTCATAGATTGGTTCAATCAGAAAGAGTGTGATTTTGCTCTGTAGTTTTGCTTGCATTCATTCAGTATATGATAACAGAAGAGACAGAATTTCAGGGTCATAGTGAACACAAATATGAACTTTTCTCAAATAACGAGAGAGAAATACTTTTCCTGCTTGTAAAGGAAAGACGGATAAACTAGCTTTCATATTTGCGTCACTCCCAAATCCAATGGATGGAGAACGGACCTGACAGTGTCAACTTTTTCAATTCAATTCAGTTTATTTTGTATAGCCCAACATCACAAATACAAGTTTGCCTCGGAGGGCTTTACAATCTGTACACATGACATCCCTGTCCCGGGACCTCACATCGGATCAGGAAAAACTCCCCCAATAAAGATGGTAAAAACCCTTTCACAGGGAAGAAGGGGAAGAAACCTGAGGGAGAGCAACAGAGGAGGATCCCTCTCCCCGGATGGACAGAAGCAATAGATGTCATGTGGCCAGAATGAATAACGTAATGGAGTTACAGCACATTCAATGAATGTGACAGAAATTATTCATATAATGAGTAGTATGCATGGTCTATGATCCAGATAGCCACGACCCATTTAAGCAGAAGGAGGTAGAGAGAAGGGGCATCCCAGGGGCAGTGGGAGGAGAAAGCAGGGCCATGGCAGCTGGCAGGACAGGCTCCAGGCCAGTTGCATCAGCAGGGCCATGGTTGCATTAGCAGGGTTCCAGGCAGCCACGAATCCATGGAAAAAGAAAGTAGAGTTAGTAATATGCATTGAAGAGACAATCATTTATCCAGAAGGAGAGAAAGAAGAGGTGAAGAGGAGAGGAGGAGCGAAAGAGGAAGAGAAGGAAAAGAGGAGCTCAGTGTATCCTAAGATGTCCCCCAGCAGTCTAGGCCTATAGCAGCATATCTAGGGGCTGGACAAGGACAAACCTGAGCCAGCCCTAACTATAAGCCTGAAACAGCCCTAACTATAAGCCTGAAACAGCCCTAACTATAAGCCTGAAACAGCCCTAACTATAAGCGCCATCAAAGAGGAAAGTCTTAAGTCTACTCTTAAATGAGGTGACTGTCTGCCCCCCAAACTGAAAGTGGAAGCTGATTCCACAGAAGAGGAGCCCGATAACTGAAAGCTCTAGCCCCCAACCTACTTTTTAACACTCTGGGAACCACAAGTAACCCTACATTCAGTGAGCGTAATGCTCTCGTGGGGTAATATGGCACTATAAGGTCCTTAAGATATGATGGTGCATCACCAGTTAAGGCTTTGTAGGTAAAGAGAAGGATTTTAAATACGATTCTCGATCTTACAGGAAGCCAGTGGAGAGCAGCTAGTACAGGAGTAATGTGATCTCTCTTCCTTGTTAGTACACAAGCTGCAGCATTCTGGATCAGTTGGAGAGATCCAAGGGATTTACCGGAGCAGCCTGATAATACGGAGTTACAGTAATCCAGTCTTGAGGTAACAAATGCGTGAATCAATGTTTCTGCATCGCGTTGAGACAGGATGTGCCGGATCTTTGAGATGTTCCGTAGGTGAAAAAAGGCGGTCCTTGAGATCTGATTCACGTGAGAGCCAAAGGACAGGTCCTGGTGGGTTTCATCTGGCTTGAGCGACAGATATAGTTGAGTATCATCGGCATAACAGTGAAAGTTTATGGAGTGTTTTCTGATAATATTGCCTAAAGGAAGCATATATAAGGTGAATAAAATTGGTCCAAGCACAGAACCCTGTGGAACTCCATGGCGAACGGCAGTGGTAACCGAGGCCTCATCGTTTACAAATACAAACTGAGATCGATCTGATAAATACGACTTAAACCAGCTTAGTGCTGTACCTTTAATACCAATCAACTGGTCTAGTCTCTGTAATAAGATGTCATGGTCAATGGTGTCAAACGCTGCACTAAAGTCTAACAAGACCAGAACAGAGACAAGTCCTTTATCAGCACTAAGGTCTAACAAGACCAGTACAGAGACAAGTCCTTTATCAGCACTAAGGTCTAACAGGACCAGAACAGAGACAAGTCCTTTATCAGCACTAAGGTCTAACAAGACCAGTACAGAGACAAGTCCCCTATCTGATGCAACTAGAAGGTCCTTAGTAATTGTCAGTAGTGCTGTCTCAGTTCTATGATGCTTTCTAAATCCTGACTGAAACTTCTCAAATAAACTATTGTTATGTAAAAAGTCACACAACTGGTTTGTGACTACCTTCTCCAGTATCTTAGAGAGGAAGGGAAGGTTAGAGATAGGTCTGTAGTTAGCCAACACCTCTGGATCCAGAGTGGGCTTCTTAAGAAGAGGTTTAATTACAGCTACTTTAAAAGACTGTGGTACATGACCCGTTAGTAAAGACCCATTGATAATATCTAGTAGAGAGGCACTAACTAAAGGTACAACTTCCTTAAACAGCTTAGTCGAACAGGGTCCAGGAGACAGGTAGACGATTTAGAAGTAGAAACCATTGAAGACAGTTGGTCGAGGTTGATGGTAAAAAATCCATCCAGACTCACAGCAGGGCCCACAGCCTCCTCCATGGCCATCCCACCTGACTCTCAGCCAGCCTGGCCACAGTGCTAAAGAGAAACCTAGGGTTGCTCTTGTGTTTCTCTATTAGTGATGAGTAGTAGGCTCCTCTGGCATTACGGAGGACCTTCTTATTTGTTCTCAGACTATCCGCCAAACCAACCGGGACTCCTCCAGACCGTTGGAACGTCATATGCCCTCAAGCTTCCTGATGCTTGCTTCAACATGCGGGTCTGAGGGTTGTACCATGGAGCGAGCCTCCTTTGCTTAATGATCCTCTTTTTTAGAGGGGCTATCGAGTCCAATGTCACTCTCAATGAGCCAGTAGCACCATCGACGAGCTGATCAATCTGAGAGGGAGTAAAGTTAGCACAGGAGTCCTCTGTTATATTGAGACATGGTAATGAATCAAATACAGAAGGAATCGCTTCCTTAAATCTAGCAACAGCACCGTCAGTTAGACATCTGGTGTAAAAACTCTTGTCTAACGCTGTACAATCCGGTAGTATAAACCCAAAAGTTATAAGGCAATGGTCTGATAAAAGAGGGTTCTGTGGAAACACTACTAAATGCTCCACGTCAATGCCATATGTAAGAACAAGGTCGAGGGTGTGGTTAAAACAGTGAGTCGGTTCCTGTACTCTCTGACAGAAGCCAATGGAATCCAACAATGAGCTGAATGCAACACTAAGGCTATCATTGCTGACATCTACATGAATATTAAAATCCCCTACAATAATAACCTTATCAGTCTTAAGGACCAAACTTGACAAAAACTCATAAAATTCTGAAACCACATTTCCACAAATTACCACAACAAACAGAATGGGCTGTACTGTTTTCCAGGTTGGATGTGAAAGACTAAGAACAAGGCTTTCAAATGAGTTGCAGTTCAGTCCAGGTTTAGGACCCATTAAGAGACCCGAGTCAAAGATGGCAGCTACTCCACCTCCTCGGCCGGTGCCTCGAGGAATGTGCATATTAACATGACTTGGAGGAGTGGATTTATTGAGGCGGGGTGGGGGGGGGGGGGGTGTCACTCTTACCTGTGGGGGATGTCACTCTTACCTGTCTTAAAAACTACTTGAGAGCCCTGTATTTAGGAGTCCACACTTAACTCTCCTATCATGTTGCACTTTTGCAATAGTGGTGTTAACCTTCATGAGGTTATTTTCTATAACTCCTCTTTTGGTTACTTTTAATTAATTTAAGTGGCCATGGGACAGACACAGTCTCCACAGAGTTAAAGGTGGGCAGTTGCCCTAAATAAAATGCAGGGAATACAGAGAAGGGATTAAGACTACAACTCTGCTTCTGCTTCCTGGTCTGTCATGTACGAGGTCGACCAATAAACTTGGTCATATTTGCAGAAAGGAGATCCGCTCCATCCGAAGTGGGATGGATGCCGTCACCCCTAATCAGACCTGGGTTTTCCCGGAAAGACCGCCAGTTATCTACGAAGCCCACATTGTTTGCTGGACACCACGTGACAACCAGCGGTGGAAAGTTGACATGCGGCTGTACATCTCAACTTTTGAGTTGTTTACTTGTTTTATTTTGAGCAGAAGGGAATAAGATTTTGATCTATTTTGTTGTCTGTGTAGTTTTTACAAACCAATGATATTTTATGCTAATTTGGACACTATCACTGAGATAAAAATGAGCTAGTTCAGTGTCAAATATACCATTCAATAGTAAAAAAAAACATGAATAACAAAAATAAAAACATTTCAAGTACATCTTAATTATCGAATGATAAATATTGTATGATGGTACTCCTTGGTATAGTTTACTATGAGATAAACTCCTTGGTATAGTTTACTATGAGATAAACTCCTTGGTATAGTTTACTATGAGATAAACTCCTTGGTGTAGTTTACTATGAGATAAACTCCTTGGTATAGTTTATATGAGATAAACTCCTTGGTATAGTTTATATGAGATAAACTCCTTGGTATAGTTTATATGAGATAAACTCCTTAGTATAGTTTATATGAGATAAACTCCTTAGTATAGTTTATATGAGATAAACTCCTTGGTATAGTTTACTATGAGATAAACTCCTTGGTATAGTTTACTATGAGATAAACTCCTTGGTATAGTTTACTATGAGAAACTCCTTGGTATAGTTTATATTAGATTAACTCCTTGGTATAGTTTACTGTGAGATAAACTCCTTGGTATAGTTTACTATGAGATAAACTCCTTGGTATAGTTTACTATGAGATAAACTCCTTGGTATAGTTTATATGAGATAAACTCCTTGGTATAGTTTACTGTGAGATAAACTCCTTGGTATAGTTTACTATGAGATAAACTCCTTGGTGTAGTTTACTATGAGATAAACTCCTTGGTATAGTTTACTGTGAGATAAACTCCTTGGTATAGTTTACTGTGAGATAAACTCCTTGGTGTAGTTTACTATGAGATAAACTCCTTGGTATAGTTTACTGTTGTAACAATTCGCCCTCTGCCTTAAACTGAGGGAGAAAAGCACAACGCTAAATTAAGAAGGTCATGGGCGGATCTGTTGTCAATACCGGTAAATCGGACTATCTAACCCATGAAAACAAAACACTCAGAAACAAACAGGCGGTTGAGCGTCTCAGTGTTATTAACAAACAAAATTCAGTGCCACAAGGCAAGACATATGACAAACCATTAACCCCTCCCCCAAAACACAACTTAATCCCAACAGTCCCAAAGTCACCCGGAGTCCCGGAGGACGCGTCCAGCGGCGCAAGAAACCCCCCCAAAGTTGGTATACTCCGCTCCGCGTCGGGCGGAGACGTGACGAGCGCGCCTCGCCGCGTCCACCTGCCCCGCGCTACCTTGTGGCGTGCTTCCGGCAGCTGGGCTTTGTGCTTTGGCTGTCGGCGCAGTCCTCTGCTCTCCCATCCACCCCCGCTGGGTCTGGAAACTCGCGCAGGGCAGCCGCCGTAATCCCGTCCCGGAGCACCCGAGTCCGTGCGCCCGAAATCCGCTCGGGAAGACCAAAAAAAAACCCTCGCGTCACTTCCCCCCAGTCACCTTAAATACCCATGTCACAATAAAAGTAATAACAACAACAAATAATAAACAGCCTCGGTTAAACCCGTGTCCTTATTCAGGCCGGCGATAATATCATCGGTACAGCAATAACGTGTAAAAGAAAAAGAACAACCAAGGTGCTTCTTTTAGCAATGCCGTATCCCAGGCGGACCTATGCGATCTTTACACTGTGAGATAAACTCCTTAGTATAGTTTATATGAGATAAACTCCTTAGTATAGTTTATATGAGATAAACTCCTTAGTATAGTTTATATGAGATAAACTCCTTGGTATAGTTTACTATGAGATAAACTCCTTGGTGTAGTTTACTATGAGATAAACTCCTTGGTATAGTTTACTATGAGATAAACTCCTTGGTATAGTTTATATGAGATAAACTCCTTGGTATAGTTTATATGAGATAAACTCCTTGGTGTAGTTTACTATGAGATAAACTCCTTGGTGTAGTTTACTATGAGATAAACTCCTTGATGTAGTTTACTATGAGATAAACTCCTTGGTATAGTTTACTATGAGATAAACTCCTTGGTATAGTTTACTATGAGATAAACTCCTTGGTGTAGTTTATATGAGATAAACTCCTTGGTGTAGTTTACTATGAGATAAACTCCTTGGTATAGTTTACTATGAGATAAACTCCTTGGTATAGTTTATATGAGATACACTCCTTGGTATAGTTTATATGAGATACACTCCTTGGTATAGTTTACTATGAGATACACTCCTTGGTATAGTTTTACTATGAGATAAACTCCTTGGTATAGTTTACTATGAGATAAACTCCTTGGTATAGTTTACTATGAGATAAACTCCTTGGTATAGTTTACTATGAGATAAACTCCTTGGTATAGTTTATATGAGATACACTCCTTGGTATAGTTTATATGAGATACACTCCTTGGTATAGTTTACTATGAGATACACTCCTTGGTATAGTTTTACTATGAGATAAACTCCTTGGTATAGTTTACTATGAGATAAACTCCTTGGTATAGTTTACTGTGAGATAAACTCCTTGGTGTAGTTTATATGAGATAAACTCCTTGGTATAGTTTATATGAGATGAACTCCTTGGTATAGTTTACTATGAGATAAACTCCTTGGTATAGTTTATATGAGATAAACTCCTTGGTGTAGTTTACTATGAGATAAACTCCTTGATGTAGTTTACTATGAGATAAACTCCTTGGTGTAGTTTATATGAGATGAACTCCTTGGTGTAGTTTACTATGAGATAAACTCCTTGATGTAGTTTACTATGAGATAAACTCCTTGGTGTAGTTTATATGAGATAAACTCCTTGGTATAGTTTATATGAGATAAACTCCTTGGTATAGTTTACTGTGAGATAAACTCCTTGGTATAGTTTATATGAGATAAACTCCTTGGTGTAGTTTACTATGAGATAAACTCCTTGATGTAGTTTACTATGAGATAAACTCCTTGGTGTAGTTTACTATGAGATGAACTCCTTGGTATAGTTTATATGAGATAAACTCCTTGGTGTAGTTTACTATGAGATAAACTCCTTGGTATAGTTTACTGTGAGATAAACTCCTTGGTATAGTTTATATGAGATAAACTCCTTGGTGTAGTTTACTATGAGATAAACTCCTTGATGTAGTTTACTATGAGATAAACTCCTTGGTGTAGTTTATATGAGATAAACTCCTTGGTGTAGTTTACTATGAGATAAACTCCTTGGTATAGTTTATATGAGATAAACTCCTTGGTGTAGTTTACTATGAGATAAACTCCTTGATGTAGTTTACTATGAGATAAACTCCTTGGTGTAGTTTATATGAGATAAACTCCTTGGTGTAGTTTACTATGAGATAAACTCCTTGGTATAGTTTATATGAGATAAACTCCTTGGTGTAGTTTATATGAGATAAACTCCTTGGTATAGTTTATATGAGATAAACTCCTTGGTATAGTTTATATGAGATAAACTCCTTGGTATAGTTTATATGAGATAAACTCCTTGGTATAGTTTATATGAGATAAACTCCTTGGTGTAGTTTATATGAGATAAACTCCTTGGTGTAATCCTGTTGTCGTTGATGAGAGACATTACAGAGTGAGAAAGCCAGCGCAGCAGCCTCCCCAAGGTCCTAGTGCCCTAAGGTTAAGTATGATGATAGGCTATTGGATTGTAATTTTAAGGGGAGAAAACATACAAACCAGAACACACGCACATATGTAACATGTTAGAGTTATAAATAATTTGTCCATGTGAGAAACAATAGTTTAATTTAATAACATCACCAAAATAAAAATAAAATTAAAAAAAAGATTTTTTTATTTTTTTTAATTAATATTCAGGGCTAATTAAAAAGTATTTTCTTAACCTAGGGACGCCACTGCCCTCCGCACCATACACAGTAAACATTTCACTTTGCACAATGCCTGTTGTGTTTGTGCAGATGTCTGTTAAAATGGTAATAAGCCTGACACTGTGTTCCCCACATTATCATGTCCAAAAAATGGTTTTCAACTTCAAAAAATGTCTTCACAGACAGCCTTTGTGTTTGCCTTGATCCATAAAAAGATGAAGGCTGTGCTTCTTTCTTCAGCATCACATTATGCAAAACATCCAAGTGGTTTTTGACAGCAGCTACAATCATATCTTGTCAAACAGACTGAGTGTAACTGTGCCATTCCACCGCAGAGCAACGTTTTCATCTCTGGGGAACAAATAACCACCAGTGGAACGTTTGGCACATACACATGTAGAATACAATGTACAGCGCACAGTTGGTTTAGGGCAGACCTACAGAGACAGAACCAAGAAGTACTGCATGAAGTGTAGCTGTCAGGCCAAAACCTCTCAAAAGTGTTCTACACTTGCATTCTTTCTAATACCAGCAGGGGGAGACTCCTCTAGTTACAAAGGGAAGTCTGGTTGTATAGAAGTCTATATAAATGACTCTACTTCTCTTGATGTATTCCCTCAGTAAACATTGTAGACATGAGTTTATGTCTCAATCTCTAGTTTCAAGTCTTCTTCAATACAACATGATATTCATTTAGTAAATTATGGTCATTTAGAGTCAAACAGACCATAAAGTAGGGGAGGCTTTAGGGCGGGGCTACAGGGTGATTGACAGGTCCCTACCACCAACACTGCTTAGTTAGTTTTGAGGAAAAAACATCATGGTTGAGCTTAAAACAAGTATCACTTTGGGACTCAATCTCCTGGTTAAAGCCTGTGTTTGTTTGACCCATCCAGCCCACCATAAGTAGCCTTTCCTGCTTTTTTATCAATAGCGCTGAGCATTGTATATAATCACATGGATCGTTTAATTTAAATACTATTGCCATGCTAACTGTGAGGTTGGTGCCTTAAAGTATAGGTTACATGGAGAAGATGGTATCCTTGTTAAGTGGTAAAGGGAAAGCTGAGTGAGTTTCATGGCTCTGACATTTTAAAGATGGCCAGTCTACAACTTCTTTCAAGATATCTGAATTTTATTCACCTCTCCTTCCAAATCTATGAGACTACTTCAAGTTACCTTTTATAGCTGAAGTCATTGAAAGAGTGATTGTTGAGCAATTTATTTAAGTGGTTCTAAAAGTGGAGATTATTTTCGATCTCGCTTCCATTAAGTGCACAGTAGGGGAAAGGGACTTTTGATAATGAAAATGAGTGCTGCTTGTACGGAAATCGAATACATTTGGGTTATTCTTAATAATGGTTCTGATTTTTTTGTTTTAATTTGTAAAAGAAACTTTGAAGCTCTGATTTATTAACTAGTGGGTAGTGAACTGGTGGGTATTGCATGTATCTTCCCATGGGTTGACTCTTGTACTATGTTCTTTTAAAGATGATTTTTTTTAATTGCTGGTATGGTATTTATCACTTACTGTCTATCTTTGCATTTCTTTCCAGATGACATCATAATACTACGTAATTAATCGCTACCACGGCTTAGCATATAGCATCAAACAACTCTCATCTATGGAAGTCTACCTGAGCAATGTCTACATGAGCAGATAATGAAGACAATCTCCCTCTGTGTGTCATATTCTGAGCTTGTGCTTTTGTTTACATAGCTTGACCTTTCAGTGCACGTGAGCGTGCTAGCTCATGGCCACTGCTCTGCACTGGCGGTTACAGCTGATAATGCCGTCCCTACCAATGGCGTCGTCGCACCAACACTGTTGCCATTATTTGCGCCGTTAGCTGCAAGACGTCGGCTCAGCCAACATAAAAACATAAAAGTGTCTGAATGTTGTATGTGTGTTTGTGTGTGTTTGTGTCATTGCATTGTTGATGAACACTTGCAATTTGCATTCTGTTTGTTTTGCCAAAGCGCTTCCAAGTGTTTATTTCCCCATTGTGTACGTGTGAGTGTGAATGTATTCAAAAGATGTCTGCCCCGTGTTTCACAGTGTGTAACCCTGAGTGGTGTTTGAAGGGCTAAAAGTGTTTGCTTGCACACGCTCTTAATGTGTGTTGGTGTGTTTCTGCTGGATGCAGGAGATGGGCAATAATAGGAGTTTTGAGGGCCTACTTCACGCAGACACATCAAAATGCAAATGCAGTAGGGCAGACATTTTCAGACTGGCTGTCTGTGGAGCTTGTGCAGCTATAAAGTTTAAACAAGCCCATCATTTTGTTTGACAAGATGTTACAACATATATATATTACTTATTAGAATGACTGTAAAGTGATTTGTATGAAGCTTCCGCTTGATGCACAGTGGCGTGACTAAAAGGCAACACAAAACAAGTCGGTGTTTCAATGTGAGGGTTTTGGTGCTCAGAGTTCATCTTCATTGGTCTGGAACCTCGTAATAGGCCGACCCCTGTGAAGCTCCTCCCACGACCTTTCAGAACTGACATTTAGTTGAGGCCACATTTAGCAGCAAAGAAGAATATAACCTGACAGCATAATCATCCCAATGTTCCAGTTCTGGTTTGGTAATATTCCATATTTTTCCTTGTGTCAAGAACAAACCTCATTGACAGGGCCTAGCCAACAAGGAAGCAGATCTGTAGACTGTTTTGATATGTAACACATGGGTATGTATCTCATATGCCTTTAAAAGGTGAATTTAAGAAATTATGGAAAATCGAGAAAATGACCTCAGATCTTAGGGAGTTAAGACTGGAGTCGCAGGACTTGACTTACTCGACTGCCGTAAAACTTGATTTGATTTGAAAGCATGAAGCTGAGTAGACTTGAATTGCCGAACTATAAATATTGGAAAATATTATATTATATGTCATTTTGCTTTTTGGAGCACTGCCAATCTGTCAAGAATAATTAATTAGAAAAATGAGTCTTCACAACCTAATGCACACTTTCACTTGCAGCTGCTGGCACCAGAGTAAAACCGAAAAAACACAAAATTCAGATTAGAGAAATTAGCCTTTCATAGTCAAATGAATTAGTCTGTACACACAAATCAACCTCAATTGTTTCCCCTAGTCTTCTTCTTTTATTGTGTGAACTATTATGAATAACTTGTTTTCATGCCACCTGCCCTAAACACAAGGTTGTTTCAACATTTAAATGTTTGAGACCACAGCCTTGGAGCGTTGACTCATATGCCATGTGTTGGAACCAATCCAGAGACTTTTTGGATTATCAATTTAAATGGTTGCTATGAGTTCATCAATAGTATAATACGATCGCTTCAAAGAAGAGTGCAAAGGCTAATTAACAACTCCATCAGGTTTTTAAAAGTGAATGTTTGGAATAAAAGTGCAAGAAATGTGTAGAGAAATACATATCCACAACAGCACAGAAAGTCTTCTCGGGGCCTTTTGTACAGCTGCACGTCTGGTTTTGAGGGTTGTCATTAAACTATCTGACACATCCAGACGCGATAATTCATTTCTCGCGACTGCTTTGTTTCCATTGAGAACAAGAAGAATCTGGTGGGATTTTGAGCATTTGTGCCGATGTACATTTCCAAGTGTTGAAGATTCAGAAGAGTTTGTGAGTCACATCATGATGACTTGAGAATTGACTCTGAGTCTGGTTCAAAAGACTTAAACCCAACCCTGCAACGAATGTATATACGGACGTATTGTGTGTGTCTATCAAAGCCTGTTAGACTTCGTCTGTGCTATAGACCTTCATTCTTGTCCAATAATTATTGACCAGCTGGGATCATTTGATTTAGAAAACGACTGAAAAAAAGAGATTAAAACGACGTGTTTGCAAGCTGTTTCACAGATTTACGTCTTCAATGGTAACCAACGTGATCTGGAACTGAGTGCCAGGGTCGGTTCGGGGAAATCCGTATTGAGATCTTTACTGACACATTGTTGATCATGCTACTATGACACGCTCACTCTCTCAGACAAACAACTAAAACACCTGCCCATATTCATATATTATTATATTTCCTAAAATGGACCTAGCTGTTGAAAGGGGATGTGCCTGCAGTTATATTATAAAACAAACAATTAGACTAATGGTTAGACAATATGACAATAATAATAATAATAATATGACAATTCAAGTTTTGACACAGCCATGCGGATCATTATGAGAGCACCATGCAACCTGCAAAAGTATATGCATTAAGAAAACCACAAAAACCCGACCCAACAGGTCAATGGCTAGCTACAACACAATAGGTCAAGCCGATTGCAATATTAGTAATGATTTTCATCAAAACGTTCTCCTCACATCTTTCTAATCACAGGGCGTGCTTGCGGTACCAGCCTGCTTTCTTTGGTAGCTGGTGTAGCTCCAAGATTTATTAGTAATTAGATCCCTTGGTTGTAATAACGTCATTTCTGTAGCACTGCATGTGCTGCGACGCATATACAAACAAGGTAATAATCACACCTTATTTCCAATAAATGAAAGTCAGTGCCTGGAACTTAGAGGGGAAAGAAAAAAAACATTTGTAAACAGTCTAGTTTACAAATAGTTTGGCAAATACTTTGTAGACCAGTGTACTTTGTAGTGTGGTTAGGCGTTGGAACCCTTTGCCTTTATCCTACTAAGTGTTCCCTATGACTTCATATCATTGTTTTCTCCTTTATTACCACATTCAAAAGCACCTTATTGCAGCCATATGGCATCAATAGATAAACAAATTATTGAGTTCATGTTTGCTATGGGTCCGAATTGAAAGTATCACACACTATCTAGGGCGTAAAGATATAAAATGTCCTTTTGAAGGAGATGGTTCCAGATCCAGCAGACACAGATTTCCTCACGTGCATTGTCTATTTTTATTTTGCGACAATTTGAAACTTTCCGTTGTATTTATTAAGAAGTGTACGTAGTCACGTTGTCACACGTTTCTCTGTTAGTTGTTTTCATCCTGTCTGCCTGTCTGTTCACTAACTGTCCTGTCGTTTCAGATCCTGCTGCACGCCCCCTTCATCAGTCACTCCCTCCTCGTCAGCCCTCACTCCTTGCACCTGCCCATCCCTGTCTCACCTGTAGCACATCCCCTCATTAGTCATTATGTTACCTGTTCAGTAAAATACTTATATTCTTATCTCTGTCTTCTGGAGTCGTGCTTTTGGCTCCTTGTGTAATCGGACCGTTACACACGTGACCTCAAGCGTTGTCGTGGGGACGACAGTTTTAAAGCCACCTCATTGTTTTTGGCAATCAGAATTGGCACAAGAGGGTCGAAAGTGAAAACGCACTGTGAAGGGTTCAAGTTCTCAGACAAAATCACAGACAACTCCCAGACTGAACGACGCTGTCAATCACATTAACGCTTCAGAAACGGCCGACGCAGATCTGTGTTTTGACAAATATTCATATCTCTGTGATAATGCGGCACAGAAATACGTTTACAATTCTAGAGGAATCAGTAGGCTTTCCGCTTCCTTTTCTCGCGATATCATACGGGATTCACATAGCGAGATCTGAGCATCTAAACATGGACGTGTTCTATGACGCGTGCATGTCTGGATGCTCCAAGAGAGCAGGGAGTTTACCCTGAGCGAAGCAGCGACGGTGGAGCGTCAGAGCCTGAAGGATTCGTTTCCTGCGATGAAGAAGACAACGGCAATAAAAGGGATCCATTTGAAGATGGGTAAGTGTATTTACTAAGCTTTGCAATAGCATATTTACGTTGGTAACGGTAGCTGTAGCCAGCTAGCGCTGTTACTAACAGGGAGCTAGCTGGCTACAGCGTGTCTGCAAGACTGAACGGTGCATAATCAAATATTGTCACCATCACTGTTAACTTTCTTTCATTGAACTTAGTACAACTAGCTTAGCAATGTTAGCACATTTAGCGCATGCCCTGCGCTCTGGATCTCTGTTACGTGTTTTGGTGTGTAATCATAACTTTCTTTCATTGAACTTAGTACTGACCAGTAGTCATTTATTTTAGAGGATTCACAGCTGCAGCAGTGGACAACCTGCAGCCACCAGCACCTACGCTGTCGTGGAAGACTGACGGAGACCCGGACCCTGTTCAGCAGGTCCACAGCTCAGCTGCACATGTACCCGTGGAACTGTGTGAACTTACTGACTAGTAGTAATTTATTTTACAGAATATCCACCACCGCCATCCCCACCAGCCCGTGTAAATATATTTTTTTTATGTATAATAAATATTTTATTTGAAAACATTTTTTTTGTATAGGTCATTTTTCATTTGCACACACCCCATGAAGCTTTATCTGCAGTATGAAGTCATTTCTCAGTCCCATTTTTATCATTTTGGTGAAAGGTGTGACATTTCTACTCAAAAAACGATGTTAAGTAATTTGGTTTTGGTTTTAGACATTTATTTACATGTTTCTACCTTTCTATTCATATATTGTACTGCTTTTGTGAACTTAAGACCTTTGATAAACCAATTTCTAGCACCAAAACAGTTCGACCACATGAGTAAAGTTATGTTTTCACAAGAGATATGAAGAATTTCCAAAATCGAGATAAAACATTTTCAGCTTTAGGTCCATATTTTGGTTAAGCCCCGCCCTCAAGCAAACCCTCGTTATGGTCTGTTTGACTCTAAATGACCATAATCTACTAAATGAACATCATGCTGTATTGAAGAAGACTTGAAACTAGAGATTGAGACATAAACTCATGTTTACAATGTTTACTGAGGGAATACATCAAGAGAAGTAGAGTCATTTATATAGACTTCTATACAAGCAGAGGAGTCGCCCCCTGGTGGTCAGTAGAGAGAATGCAGCTTTATCACATGAAGCATAGACTTCTATACAACCAGAGGAGTCACCCCCTGGTGGTCAGGAGAGAGAATGCAGCTTTAACACATGAAGAGTAGACGTCTATACAACCAGAGGAG
This sequence comes from Taurulus bubalis, assembly GCF_910589615.1. NCBI lineage: Eukaryota > Metazoa > Chordata > Actinopteri > Perciformes > Cottidae > Taurulus > Taurulus bubalis. Next base: position 21,925,274 of record NC_136606.1, on the reverse strand, counting down.
TTGCCCCCTGGTGGTCAGGAGAGATAATGCAGCTTTAACACATGAAGCATAGACTTCTATACAACCAGAGGAGTCGCCCCCTGGTGGTCAGGAGAGATAATGCACGTTTTAGGCATTTCATCGGCTGGCATGAGGGTTGAGCTGCCGTCACCAGACTGCAAGGATTCCTGAGCTGAACCATTGCTATTAAATTATAAAAAAAACATAATTAGAAAATAACCTTCACCACATAACTGACTTTATGCAATTTTAATTACCAGGGAGACAGTTTAGGCGTAGTATCTGTGTCCAGCAGCCCAGTGCTCTTTGTCAGCTGGGCTGTAAGAAAAGAAAAACACCAAGCTAGTTTTGCTTACTGAAAGCACTACTGCAATAGCTTCTTCATCAATATTTAATGCCCCTCCGTCTCCCTGCTAGGACCATTCCCTCCTCTCCTCTCCCTGCTGCTGGGATGAGGAGAGTTCGGAACAGTACTAATTAAAAACTAAGAATGAAAAGGGGCTGAAACCTTGAAAGGAAAGAGAGAGAGGAAAGCAAAGGGGGAGGAAAGAAATATGACAACAAAAAAAAAACTAAGAAAGCTGAGGGACCAAAAAAAGGAAAGTAAAAACGGTGCGTTTCTCCAGGACCGGTAGCCGACCCCGGTCTGCCGGCCTCACGCTGACACTGCTGTCACAGAAAGCTCATAAATAGCATTAAGAATGCATCAGAGCTGCGGTAGCCCTGCTCCCATTGTGAACCGGTGGATGAGAGTTATGTCGAGGAAGAGAATGGAGCGAGTCTATGAATTATTGACAGCGCTGTATCAAAAGCAGGAGGAGGATAATATTTGTGTTGTTCGTTGAAAGGGAAAAGCTGGCCGTTCGGGCTGGAGAGCGCCAGCCAGAGCCGTCTGCTTCTCCACGCAGAAGTACAGGGAATCACCAGGGAAAGGGAAGTTTTTCTGCGGAGTTTTGACTCCATGAATTGTTTACCACTGTCCAGCGTGATATTTTCTTTATTTTCCTCCTTTTTTTTGGTCAATTTTTTTTTTTACATGACACATTTTCCATCTGGAACTGTAAATGCTGCCGTAGCAATTCTGGGCTTGAAATTACCTCCTGTAATGACAGAACTAGAATCCTTCCCTCCCGTCTGACAGGAAAGGATGATGCGATGATGCGAGTACTTCTCTCTCTCTCCCAGCCTTTAGGTCACCGTGTTCCTGTCAGAGAAGGAACACTCGATGGCTTCGCCTCTTATTCCAGACTCATAAAGTGCCTCTCTTTCACTGCTGCACGTCAATAATCCATGGCAACGGCGTCGCAGAGGACGGAGACGGGGGGAATCAAGAGGAAAGGCTTCATAGCGAGCAGACTTCTCCGCTTCTGGCTGGGACGGTTTTCACATCTGAAGCGCTCAGATCGCCCATCCTCCCAGATGGACTTCATCGCCCCACTGATGTACCCGACACACAGAGGAGTCTACGGTCCAACGTTAGGCATGAAGGGCCGGGGCTCTGTGGGAGCACGTGGTCACAGGTCGGTTCACTGGTTATGCTTTTTGCCACCACTTAGCACAGACTCTGTAGGGGCCCGGAGCAGAACACAAGCTGAGGGTTCAGAGGGTTGTTGGCTCAAAAGAGGACTGGGTGAGGACCGCCACACAGGAACATGATCTTGTTCTGAGGAAATACCTGGAAGCACTCAAACACACAGAGGGGTTGAAGGAAAACATGATTAGTGTCCACGTTTCTCTTGTGCACACACACACTTGTTTCACACAGTGCAATATGTATATATATATATATATATACATATATATATATATATATATATACACACATGTAGTGTGAACAAAAACAGAACGCTATTGGCTCCTATGCCAAAAGCAAAAAACACATTTAGCCATTTCTGCATCACTTTATATTATCTTGAATAGGTAAACCAGCCTTTAGAAATATACAGTACGTTCCATACATGTTGTTTAATGCATGTGTTATTGAAAATATGTACACGATGAATACTTAAATAAATGCATTTAGGCATACAGCAACATATCTCCTTTTTTGAATTTCCTGTTATCAGTGAAACAAACAGAATGCACACTAGCGTTTCGCATTAGAGAGTGTTAGCACTTGGCTACAGTTCAGAACAATACGAACAAAACTGTACTGCAGATAAACATTTTCAATAAAAGACCATGTACTAAATTCTGCTGATTTATTTCGGGCCCTCCATCCATCCATCCATTATCAGCCGCTTATCCGGGGTCGGGTCTCGGTGGCAGCAGGTTCAGCAGGCCGACACAGGCTTCCCTCTCACCTGCAACACTTTCCAGCTCATTCTGGGATCCCGAGGCGTTCCAAGGCCAGCCGGGAGATATAATCCCTCCAGCGTGTCCTCGGTCTTCCCCGGGGTCTCCTACCAGTTGGACGTGCCTGGAAAACCTCTAATGGGAGGCGTCCAGGAGGCATCCTGACTAGATGCTGAACCACCTCAGCTGACTCCTTTCGACACGAAGGAGCAGCGACTCGACTCCAAGCTCCCCCTGATGTCCGAGCTCCTTACCCTATCTCTAAGGCTGAGCCCGGCCACCCTGCGGAGGAAGCTCATTTCGGCCGCTTGTATCCGAGATCTCGTTCTTTCGGTCACGACCCAGAGTTCGTGACCATAGGTGAGGGTTGGAACATAGACCGACCAGTAAATGGAGAGCTTCGCCTTCCGGCTCAGCTCCCTCTTCACCAGGACGGACCGGTACAGCGCCTGTTTTATTGCTGCAGCCGCACCGATCCGTCTGTCGATCTCCCGCTCCACCTTACCCTCACTCGTGAACAAGACCCCGAGATGCTTGAACTCCTTCGCTTGGGGTAGGCAGTTTGTCCCCACCTGGAGGGAGCAATCCACCGGTTTCCGGTTTATTTCGGGCCCTGATAAAAAAAAACTTCCTGCGACCCACCTGTGGGTCACAACCCAGATTTTGGGAATGCACTTCAGAGGATTCAGCGTGGGATCATTGCACATTCAGAACTTAGGTGGAAAACAATCTCATCCTATTTCGGTTGCTTTGGCCATCAATTAATATTGATATTTCTGCTGCAACAATGCGAATAGGGAGGAACACAGCCTGTCTCTTACAGGACTGGCCCACTAAAACCCACAAGGAGATAGTAACTAAATTAACTAAACATGATCATATGATATTGACCAGTGTTGGGGTAACGAGTTACAAAGTAACGGATTACAGTAACGTAATTACTTTTATAGGTAACGAAGTAAAGCAACGCATTACACTCAAAACATTGGTAACTACACTACTTTACTAGACCTCAGTAACGCGCGTTCCTGCGTTACTCAAGACATACCAGTCAGAAAAGTTCTCTTTTAGTGGCGCTCGAGTCACACGACACTTCCTGATGAACAGCCAATCACAGAACTCCATCTGAGTGATCTGAGTGACGTAGCTGCTGGTGCGTAGAAGGAGGGAAGCGGGGAATGGAGGAGACGGAGACGGAGAGCCCGGATCCAACTGGGAGGTTCTGTCCAGGTTCCCTAGGATTAAGGATATTGCAAAGCAATACAACACTCAATACCATCAAGTGCACCTGTCTGTAATGACGTGGAGCTTCTAGTGAGGACAAGACACGTCTGTATGAACGGACTCCCTCTACTGGTGAACTGCAGTATTACAACTGTTAAAGCATTGAGAACGCGCTCTTGCACCCGACATGTTTATATTTTCCACAGTAACATCAACATTAGTTAGCGTCAACAAGCACGTATCACTGTACTGTCTGCCTTCAAAGTAAAAGCACTTCCTGTTTACATGCTCTTCACAATAAGAGTAAATCATGTAATAAAACAAGTTACAACACTAGAAAGGCTTTCAGCCTGGGCAGTATTGTTCTGACCCCAAGGAGGAACAGGCTGTCGGGTAAAAGATTCAAGAGACTTTTATTCATGCGATACAATCGCTATTTTGAAGAATAGAGAAAAATGATGAACTTCATAGGATATAGTGCACTTTCTGCTTATTTAGGCAAAGATGAAGTGGATTTTCTGTTTATTTAATTGCATTTTCTGTTTCTATTTTTTGGGTTAAGTGCATTTCTGTTTCTATTTTATGGGGGAAAGTGCCATTCATTTTTCTATTTTTCTTAAACCACTACAATGCTTCCTATAACAAGCTGGTTTTGTTCTTAGGAGTCGGCCCCCATTTGGTTTAGTGGGGTCTCATGTTTCCAAAAGCCTGTTTTAATGTGTTGTGCTGTTTGACCTGAATGTCCCCACCATGCACAGCCTCTTGGATCCTGTTGTTTGTGGATTCTAAAGTGAGGCATATTTCTGTGGTCAGACAGTGTGAACAGGGTTAATGTTCGTTAAAGTTAACGGCTGAGTTTTATATGCCATTTGTTTTACATGTTTACAATACACTCTGTGGAAAGGCTAAGAGATGCCCTTTATTGAACATAAAGTGATGAAAGGGCCATGATGTTTGTCCAGGTATCTTTGCAGTTAATTTGGACATTTGCTTAAAAAAATGGAAAGTAAAGTAACTAGTAGTGAAGTTACTTTTCAAATGCAGTAACTAGTAAAGTAATCTAGTTACAATTTTCAGAAGTAACTAGTAACTTGTAACTAGTTACTTTTTCTGAGTAACTACCCCAACACTGGCTATGATGTATTAATGTTATTGTGCAGTATTATACTTGTTATTTGTTCAGCTTCAGATTAGATTCTGTGGTGATGTCTCCCGCTTATTGATGAAGTTGTGAGGTGGACACAATGCTATGTGTCCACCTGTCTTTTTTTATACAGTGTGTATAATGTGTATAATACTGTGAGTCGACACACGAGCATCAGCAGATCCTCTCGTTCTGTTTGTGTCCTTATTGAAAAAACCTTAGCCGACAAGTACGACACAGCAAAAAGGAAGAACTAAGTGCTGGCTCAGTGCCACGCCGTGTTCCGTCTTACTGCCGGCTGTCTTTTTACTGGACGTCTTGCTCTTCTTATCCGACTTCCTGTACACTCTTTCAAGGAGTCAATTTGTTCACACCGAACACACATAAACCAGAGTCAGCAGACTCCATCCTTCCTTGGTAAAATGTCTGAGTGTGAAAAAAAAGAGAGAAAAACTCTTTTTCAGCAGCTTTCCAGCCAATGACTGGAGGTTGTCTCATCCACTTTGTCCCATTCCACCCCAGAGAGAGGGAGAGATTAGGACCACTTTTCGACCAAATCTGCTCCATCTGTCAGTGCTATTAGAGAAACTGACCAGCATCACTGCCTCAGTCCATCTCTCTCTCTCACACACACACACACACACACACACACACACACACACACACACACACACACACACACACACACACACACACACACACACACACAAGCGTTTTACCCACCAGCACCATCCCCTTCCACTGCCATCACCACCAATCTGGCTCCACGGGCCCTCGGGGAGGTGCCGTGCAGCTCCGGTTAGCTGGTAGTTGGGGGGGGTAGTACGCTGGTAATTCAGACAACACTCACCAGAGTGTCTCTGCCATGTGTGGTGTGCTTGGCGTGGCCGACGCCTGGCCCGAGTGCACTGTCTGCGGTCCCCATCGGGCCCCTGCACGGTGTTTGTTCCTGTCAGGCCATCTGCACAACCTGTGGAGAAGGGGGGGGGGGGGAGGGGATTACTGTTGAGAAAAAGTTTAGCTTTGAAAACTGGTAAGAAAGAACAACAGCATTAAGACCAGTCAACATTAAAGGTGTACTCCAGCAGTTTCATGAAGTACGGCGACGCATTAGATCAAGAGTCAATTTCTCACCCTTACAAACATTTTAACAAATGGTGTATGAAGTGGGACAGAGGGACATTATATTGTGTATTATATATATATATATATATATATATATATATATATTATAATGAGTCTTCTCAATCCTCAACGAGTCAAAGGGCTGCTAGCATTGTTGATGTAAAGGCCAGGTGACTCATCATGAAAATAATAACTTAACCTGAGAAAACAGTAGAAAAAGGACATGTTGGCTCAGGTGTAGAATTAAAAAATCATTCCAAATATATAAAAGTTAGCGAGAGTCCTGTTTAGGGTCAAGCATGTACTATACTGGACATGCTCTGCTTACACTCCTCTCCGGCATGACAAAGTAGTACATTTCCCCGGTGATGTTTTTTGGGGTTCGATTCAATGAATGACATCCTGTCACAGGTTTCAGTCAGGGTGTGAGAATTAAGACGTCTGGACTATTGGGCCTCTGCGGTTACCATGTTAACATTCCTTTTTAGTCCCCCAACTTTCTGGAAGTGAAATACTTAATCCCTCGAGTGCCGTTTAAGAAAGAGAAGAGCGTTCGAGTAATTTCCAAAGACGAACTATGACAACACAAATAGAGGAGAGGCCGAAGCGGACAGCATGAGGATCTATTTTTTCAACTGTATGGTATTATTACAGAAATAAGAAACGCAATGTATAAGAAAGAGGTTTCATATATAGTTCTTGTTATTTGATAATTAATTTGGAACTAGTGCTCTCCCGATCCATAAAGTTCTACATTGAATCCACTTTGCTCCAATGTGTTAGTGCACCGCCAAACCGATGAGAACAGATCTGGGCAAGAAAATACCCCTAAAAATATGTAGCTGTTAGCTAAGGGACATTTATTGGCATGTGACTGAGCATAAGGGGCAGAGGGCCTGGCATGGACCGGAGCCATACCGTTTAACTGTTAGCAGCAGGGGGTGCATGGCTGGCACCAAACTGGACGGCAGACCGCGCCCAGCACTGGGCACGAGGACAGGGGCAGGAAAGCAAGCCAGAGGCTGTGCTTCTCCATGAAGTACTGCAGGGCGCCTGTTTAGGTGCCTGTCAGTTCTGCTGGAGCTGCCAAGCAATGCTGTCACAGCTCAATGGCGGCATCTGTCCCTCTGTAGGCACGACTCAAAGGGAAAGACGCAAAGACGCTTAAGGAATTGATCAGATCTTCATACTCTTGTCATGTAAAGACGTGTCATGTATTACATATCTTGCTGTCTGAATGCAGTGAAGTGAATGCGCGTGCTCTGCAGTGTCATCACACGCTGCCTTGGCCGCTCTGTACTGACATTAGGAATGATGTTGGCAAAGCTGTGGGTCTCCATGGCCTGCTGTGCCCAGCGACAGATGTTCCTCTCCCATTCTGGGCCCTGGGACGAGGCAAGAACGAGAGCAAAACAAATAATAATAATTTTAAGGGTACAGCTATATAAATACAACTCAATACTATTGTTGCAAATAGTGCCACATTCACTCAAACTCAACAAGCATAAAACAAGTGCTCAATTGGCTGCATTAATATGCTTGAGTGTTAATGTAGTACGTTTTGTGGAGTGTAGTAAAGTCTGTGTGAGCGGACATTGGTTCACCCAAAATTGTACACATAGGAGAGGCGCAGCCCTCAAAGGGAATGGGCTCAGGGGTTATTCCTGGTGGCGCTGCAGCAGCCCTGAAGACGTCTAGTCCACGCTCCCTTGTTCTCACCCTGTGTATTGAGATGAGATTGGACAATCTGCCCCCATCCAGCTTCTTCTTCAGCTAGTTGAGCAGCCAGTGGGGCCCACAGCTTGGAGCAGACATGTCAACCTCAAGGCCAAATATAAAATAATATACAATTATTTCCGTCCCGCGAGAAAATATCATCCGTCCACGGCCCAGTGGTATAGGACACATACCGCGGGTACTAGAACTCCCAGAAAAGACTTCATTGCGTATTCCCTTGCTGTGGATGAGAGCGCTGACGTGATTCATCCTGCACTGCTGTCAATCTCCATCCGTGCAGTGAACTCCAGTTTATGCTTCACGAAGGAACTTTTGGGGATTAAATCAATTTGAGGAAGATAATGTGTGAATAAAATAAAACTGTCCTGGGACAAACTGGCGGGACTGACGACAGATGGAGCGCCCGCGATGTGCGGTGAAAAGATCGGATTAGTGGGGAGGAGAAGATGCAGTGGGAGAAACGTGCAGGCGAGCAGACAGCATCAGCAGGAGCAAGCTCAAATCGTGGCACCGGCACCTCGCATAGGCACTTCCTGTGGCACCTCTCAGGTGCCGCGCCACTAGCTTGCCACAACTTTGCGCAGTAGGAGCAACTTTGCGGCACCGGCACCTGCCACAGCAGCTCGGGACCTCCACGGCGGTCCAGGACCTTTTTAAATCGTGGCGCACCTCGTAGAGCAATTGTGTCATACCCGTTTTCAGTGAGTCACGGGTCTTTTATTTTGAAGGGAATTTTTAATGCAGCATAGTGCAGTACTCACACTCCTCAATACTGCCTTCACAACACGCTTTACTTGCATGAGTTTACTATTTGTGATAGTTCACTTCATTCCTAATTTTTTTATTCCTTTAATATTAGCTTAAGCAGTTCAGAACCAATGCCGCTTAATAACGTGCGTGTAATCTTTGTCTTTGTTGTTTTCTTCTGTTTTAAGTTAAAGTAATGTGGGTTTCTTAACCCTAAATTAAATGGATTTATGTCATAGTAACAGAACAATTTGCTTACATCTATTTTTACATTTATATAAATCCATGTACAATATTTTTACACTTGAATAAACAACAATCAAATACGAAGAAAGAAAAAAACTATTTGTGGCATCTGGTGAGATGCCCAGATGCATAGTTTAAGGATGTCACCCAGGTAGCCAAAACGACCTGGCCCAGATCCGGCATGGGCTCGGCACGCTGGAAGAAACACTGTCCGGTTGCCGATTCGGCTGCGACTCGGCATGGATGGCGCCCCCAGAATCGGACCGAATACACTGGCCCGATTCCGTCACTGGGCCGTAGTCAAAACTAACCGGGGCCAGCATCGGCCCGAAGCCGGCACACCAGAAGAAACGCGTCGGCCCGGGTCCGGTTGCCGGGTCGGTCCCGTTGAATGAATTATTATTATATAACAATATGATAAAATAAGACACGTAGACCAAAATGTTACAGTAAATATTTTTTATTAACTGATTGCACAAATTGCATTAACTCTAACTGAACACAATAAGACTACCGTACCGTCAATGTTGTCTCCCTAGAAGTAGCATTTCCATCATGTGCTTTTTGCATTCATTTGGAAGGTTTCCTTGATTATTCTTCATTATTATTTTTACAACTACCAACAGTCTTATACCTTCCGAGACCTTAATGCAGGGGTCACCAACCTTTTTTAAACCAAGAGCTACTTCAAGGGTACAAAATAATACGAAGGGCTACTTGTTTGATACAAAGTTGCACAGATCACCTTTTAATAATAATAATAATATATGTGAAGTGACTGCCTGATCACATATCAATGTTGATTATTCCTCACAATAATTATTAACAATAATTTCCACGACAATGATGGTAGGAAAAGAAAAGTGTTATCACTTTGTTAGAAAAATTAAAATCAAGTTATATCCGTTCAAAAAATAACTAATATTTAGTTTTAATGACAACCACAACGTGTGCATTTGTCACCGCAGTGTTTTTCAGGCTTTTGGTAGAATATTTCCAGAGCCTCGATATGCAAAGTCAGAAACGTCATGACCTGCAAATACATGAACTGTTAGGCTTTACAAGTGATTGCTTAAAATACTGAAACCCCATTGTGAAAAGCACACAACATATTTTCTCTCTCTCTCTCTCTCTCTCTCTCTCTCTCTCTCTCTCTCTCTCTCTCTCTCTCTCTCTGTGTGTCCGCTGTGTGCTCTACACATATTTATATTGTAGATTTGATACGGCCGCTCTCAATTAATGTTGAGTTTAGATCTATTCTGTTTTGCGACGCATGCGCAAGCGTGACCTGTTTACGGCGTAACATGAACATTTCCATGAAAGTACAGGCATTTCGCCATGTATTTATTAATGAGGTTGTATGCCCGTGTACTTTTGAAATATGTAAAGTTATCATGTTCATGGGGAGAGTGGTCGTCCTGAAACCACAAGGTAGCGGTTCATCCCTGGTCCCCATAGTTTCATGTTGCAGTGTCCTTGAGCAAGACACTGAAGCCTCAGTGCTTCACAGCAGTACACTGCTCCTTAATTACCAAGGATGGGTAAAATGCAGATAATAATAATAAAGGATTATTGAAAAAAAAATTAAATAAAAGTTTTTTATTATTTTTTTTTTTTTTAAAGAATCTGCATCCCTGGATTGGCCCTTGACGCCCCAGTTATTAATGTTGGCTCTGTGATTGAGTTTGAAATAATTCACATCTTTGACCCGAGGCGCACCACCTACTGCACTGAGGCCCCCAACATCACATTCATTTCTACAGTCAGGGCGGGGGGCCAGCGTCAGAAAGAGGAGTTAGGGAGGAGACGGGGAGACCCGGGTTCACAAGACATTGAAGAGGGAAAACACTGTAGGAAAAAGGGAACCTATTGTCTAGTCACATCTCAATTAAGGGTGTAGACCAAGGTTTAGTCTTGGTCTTGGTCTTCAATAGTCTTCAATGCTTTATGAATGCTAGCAGGGATGCACTATTAGCAACAGCCCGAGAGGTCAAAGCCTTTAGTATTTCAGCATGTGATGTACAGTCAGAGGCAGACTAAACCAACAAGAACAATGGCATAACGATGAGAAGAGGAACCACTGTTGGTTCACCATTTTGGTCTAGATCAGCAGTTGACGGTGTGGGCCCCTCACACAATTGAAGCCACCAAATCCCCTGTGCCTCTGGATTACTTACACTTAAACATTAAACGTGTCTCTGGGTGAAAGTATTCGATAGTGTAACCATAGATAGTGTTCAGAAGAAAGGCACATTGGCAGTGCATTTTGCATTCAGGAGCTGGAGACTCAACATTGCAACATCATAGTTGTTTTCCCTTTGAGGAATGTGTTCTTCATCTTGCTAAGCATCAATTTCCCCTCTGTCTGCCTTTACTGTGGTCCTCACCTCTATTCTCTCAAAGTATATGTAGCACAGAAATGTCACAAAATACACATAATATACCCTTTCCTCTTCAACCCCCATCTATCCAATAACACGGCTCTCACACATAGATACAAACTTTCATAGCTAGGTATCTACACTCAGCATGTGTAAATAAACAATGAAGGTAGAGAGTAAAAGGAACCCCCCTGTAATTTTAATACATCATATTCAACATGGTGCCCATTTACAAACCGATGACTCATTATCATAATTGGCACTTCCCTGCTAAATCCTATCCTTATCAGCCACCGTAGGATTGCATTAGGGAGACATAATGGTTGTGTCAGCCCCTGACCTACTGTTTTTATTTCTGCATCATGCCTTTAAACGGCAACAACTGGGTCAGCACGATAACAAAACAGAAATGCTGACCCTTTTAAATTGGTTTGTGTTTTAACACATTTAAAAATCAAGTTTTATCCAAAGTGACTCGTGACAGTGTGTAAAGCCTCAGTTTAATATGCAAAATTGGGCCATTATCCAGACTTGTCAGCTGACCCCCCTGGAATGAAAGAAAAAACTGTTGATACAAACCACAAAACTATTGATGTGTACTCAAGCTTTTAATCCAATATGATTTATGACCTGTTGACATTTCTCTATCTATGCGTTGGTGTGGATGATGACTTTTGTCTGGTAGAAGCAGAGGTGGAAGTAATGTGATAAGGATGCATGTTCCCAATGCAATCCTAATAGTGAGTGTATTGCTCAGGCTGCATGAACCTACACGATGCTCTTTAAGGGGTTTGCATTTCAGTTTGGAATACTTGTTGGAGAGACCTTGCAGGACATTCATTGACAGATTATAAGACAATAAACACTGACATGCTCCTCCAAAGGAAAATACATCCCGTCTGAAGAAAGACTACAAATCTTTTTGTCATTTTTAAGGTTCTTTGTGGTTGTTTTGAGTCTCTTTGAAGTAATTTCACACCTGAGTTTTGAATCTGGTCGTTTTGAGGCGGGTCCTTTTGAGTCTGGTCTTTTTGCATCTGTTTGTGTTCGTTTTGAGTCTCTGTGTGTCTTTTTTGCATCTCTTTGTCGATGCTTTGTGTGCTTTTGTCATCATTGTGGGTGTCTTTTAAGTCATTTGTATCTGTGTGGTCTTTTTTTGAGTCTGTGGTAATTTTGTGTCGATGTTATTCTCTTTGTGGTTGTCTCCTTGTGGTCATTTTGAGTCTCTTCACGTGTCTGTTTATCTTTCTTTGACATTTTACATCTCATGATGTGGTTTTGTCTCGTTTCCTTTTTTATGTTATAGTCCTTGTCTTGTGTATGCTCTGTGTTCCCTGCACTTCCTGCCCCTCCGATTGTCTGTTGATTGTCTGCCCTGGTTCCTGATTGTTTCCTGCTGTGTCCAATCACCTCCCCTTATATTTAAACCCTGTTTGTCTTCTGTCCCTTTGTTGGGTTGTACGGCGTGTTGCCTGTGTGTTCCTCTGTCTCTGTGAGTAAGCCTGTCTACCTCACCGTTCAGCTATAGTGTTTTTTGAAGCCTTTTTAAAAAAATAATTTAATGAATGTACTTTTGAACTGTTGCTTGGCACTTGTGTCCTACTTTTATTGCCACCCCTGACAGAACAACCCAACTAGAACATGGACCTAGTCTGTAACCCTTTTAAAAGAAATCCTTTTTTGGATCCTGCCATGTCGAACCCAGCAGAGGGTCCGTTTTTTTTTGTGGGCCTGATGGCCGTAGCCTGGGGCATTACGACCACTACTCAGAGTGTGACCCACTTTTTGAGCCCCGCCAGGCTTATGGTGACTCCCGTAGCGCCCCAAAGGGGACACCACAACCATGAGATTAACACTCTGGGATCTGGGGTCATTTTCTTGATTTTACATCATTTTTAAATTTCTCTTTTTAAAGTCACTTGCATATGATACATACATATAAAAATTACAGAAGAATCTCAGCTATCTATATCATGAGGCACAAGTGTAAAGAGAAAATATGACTAAAGCTGAAAAATTGAATCTTGATTTTGGAAATATTTCATATTTGTTGTGAAAACATAACTTTACTCATGTGGTATAACAGTTTGGTGATGGAAATTGGTTTACCAAAGGTCTCGGGTTCACAAAAGCAGTGGAATATATGAATACAATGGTAGACACATGTAGATAAATGTCAAAAACCAAATTTATTATTATAATACGGGTAGATCAAATCAGGCATTCTGATTGGTTGAGAGTGAGTCACGAGGTGTAGTTTATTCAGCCATAAAGTACTGTACAGACTGTTTACATTTAGAGCGTTCCATATCAGTGCTCACTTAAAATAACAGGTAGATTTAAATTGCGCGACCGTTAGTTGTCATTTCAAGCTTGACAGTTTAAACATGTTGGTGTAAACTTTGATCTTGTAACGTCCGCAGTAACGACTCAGACGTTGGTTTCCTTAACTTGCAGGTGTATTGCTTGAGTGTTCACAGTATTGCAACGGGGCTCTTCGCTAACAGTAACGTTAGCTCAAACGGAACAGCTAACAAGCTCACGTAGCATCCCCCACACTAGCATAACGAACGACAACACAACGTCACTTCCTCCCTAAAATGAGATGAGGAATGAAAAGGGTTGGACCACAAAATCATGATAATTTCCAGTGAGAGATAATTACGTCGGTAATTTCCAGACGCGAGGCAAGTTCTGTAAACATCATGGAGGAGAAAAATGACGGAGAAAAGACGGACAGAAGCAGCGAGAGCACTTCTTTACATCGGTAGCTGAGCGTCATCCTCCACCTGCTTCCAACCGGCCTGGTCAGTGTCATAGTCCCGTATGTGCATCCCGGGACTATTTTCTCTGTCGCTGAAATGCGATACACAACGTTTGGTGGCTACAACTATTTTGTGCTGAAAGGGAGCTTACTATTACTACTTATGAAGTCGCAGGTACCCATATTATAAAAGCAATAAGGTACTCGAGGCAGTACTGTGTCTACAATAATGTACAGTTCAAGGGTTTGCCGGCCCGACGCGCAGCGGAAGGCCTAACAACTCCCTTGAACAGTACATTATTGCACGACACAGTACTGCCTCGAGTACCTTATTGCTTAATTATATGGTGGGATGATGAGCTGTGAGGCCTGCTATGGTGATGTGTTGGCAGGCAGACGGACAGGGAGACTGCTGCAGCTGCATGTTGTCATCTGGACCCTCACAGCTCTGAATCCACTCTGTAAAATACATTAATACAAGTCAGAATGAGTTCACTGAAATAAAGTTAACGGTGATAGAGACAACAGTTGATTACCCACCGTTCATAGTTGTAGTCAGCTATCTCCGTTAGCTCTCGTTAGCTCGCGCCGTGTTAGCAGCACCTAACGTGACATAACCACTCCTGTAGTAATGATTAACGGAGATCCAACGCTACTAGGCGTACTAAGTTCACTGTAAGAAAGTTAACGGTGATAGAGACAACAGTTGAGTATGCACCGTTCAGTCGTAGATGTGCTAACGCTAAGCTATCGTCAACAAACACACGTTAGTTACGGTCTTACAAACACATAATGGAGGTCCAACACTACTGGTCGTACTAAGTTCACTGTAAGAAAGTTAACGGTGATGGGGCAACAATTGATTACTCACCGTTCAGTCTCACAGAAACGCTGTAGCCAGCTATCTGGCCCGTTAGCTCCGGCTAGCTCCTTGTTAGCGAATCCTTCAGGCACTGGAGCTGCGCCGTCTGTCCCCTCCAATATATTTGCTCAGGACTCTTTGCTTGGCATCTTCTGACTCACACTGAAGCTTTGCACACGTCGTAAGACACGTCCATGTTTAGATGCTCAGACACGGAAGTGGAAACCATATCCGCCAGATTTGAAACCACATTTATTCCTTACACATCCCATGTAATCTGAAGTTCAGACAAATCCATGTGACGCTTCAATACATTTTCAAAGGTAGGTAAAAATCCCTCTTTATATGGACTGGAATTATGTTAGTTATTTTGCTTTGGCGAAGTTAACAGGAGATCGGAGGAGATGAATAGGTCTTCACACAAGACACACACAAGCAGTCCGTGTCCCATGTGAAACCAAAAGCCAAAGAGCAGTTATTATATTGTTGTTATGAGTTATTATAACCAACATACGTCTGTTACATAATTTACTTTACGTGTTGCCATTTCAAAAAGTTACAGGAAACTCAAAGCCGCAGATATGTGATACTTATGTATCATTGAACAATGTGGTCTGGGAAACCCCCCCAACCCACCTCACAGGATAACGCCTGCAAGCATGCTCACGGGAGCGAGATACATAAACATGATGAATAATAATCCGCCTCTTTAGAATCCAAGTCTGGATCACGAACAACCGAAACGTTCTGCTGTTGTGATCGTACACAACAGCAGAACGTTAATGTGAATGTTTGACCAAGAATGTCACTCAGTGGCCAAAACCATTCATCTTTAACTGAGCGTGAATTATTACATTTACAAATGGCAGAAGGCTGCTCATAGAAATTATATCAAACATTATTTGTGGGCTATGTTTATATACTTCAAGCAACATGCTAAACAATTAAATATGTACTGCGATATGAGGCTGCTGACATTCGCCCAAGCATGGCTGCAATAGCAAAATATTTTTGTATTCATAATTGTTATCATTTCTTTACCTTAGTGTGCTGTTGGGGAATACTGCAGGTGTATTTGGCCATAAAAATGCTTGATTGAGTGCTGCCATGGAACGTCTATATGAAAGGTTATATGAATACAAAAGCTACAAACGCATAATGTCCATTATTTCAGGGGTTGATGACACCGACTGGCTGGATCTTAATAAAAGCCAAACACTCCTTTTATCTGTGCAATCCTGTGATCAATGAGATAGAGTGAGTGAGTGTGTGCGTGTGTGTGTGTTTATGCATGTCGCCCCTCTGTCTCGCTGTCCTAGTCTAAGGAGAAATAGTCCTTTTCATGGCTAAAGGTTAACATTTGATTTCGAAAACCATTAGTGACATATTGATTTCTAAAAGGGAGAAGAAGGAAATCAAAAGAAATGACGGAGGGACCCCAAGAGGATACATTTCCTCTGCTCTCTGCAGGTCAAACACCAAGAAAAAATAAATAAATCCAGAGATGAATTATACTGAGAGATCTGGAGCAAAGCATGGGATGCTGCTGGGGTTCGAGAGTGGAAACGGTCTGTGTTCATAACGCATACGATGGAGGACGTTGGTCTCCTTCTGCATCCAGTTTCAGTGATGAAAAACAGAAAAAAACAAAACAGAAATCTGCAGAAATATTTGAAACGTTTTACTTGAATGTGTGTTTTATTGAAAGCAATCTGTGGATAAAACCAATGTTATTTCTTCCATTGAAAAGACCATGTCGGGATTGAAGAAGACAGACAGAGAGCCTGTTTAATCCGAGGTACTAATAAACACTGAAGGATTTTCAGAAAACAACCTCTGAGGGTGTGTTCAGCTGCATTTCAAACAGAGGAACCCCTTCCAGGCCTTTTCTTTGAGTTTTTAATGAGGTATTCTCTTTTTAAAACACAGCACCACCTCAGTAAATGCCTCAATAATAGACAGGGATCAAGCAAATCTGTTGAAACATTCATGTGTTTAGAGTCCGTTGACGAAACATCTAACATGTAGAGATCTCTCGGAGGAGGTTGAGCGGTTCATCCACGAACTGTGGACTGAGATGTTGCTGTCGAATTCTTCAAGACTTCACGGTCTCTAGACGAATGGAATTATGATACAGACATTCAAAAACTTTTTAAAGGCTGTCAGCTCATCAAGCCAATTCCATTCACAATAAATGCATATAAGGAATTTGGATGACCCGACACTTTAGTGATTTTATATCTCAACTTAGCAACTTAATGTTCTCATTAGTGTTATGCTTGTATCATTTTGTAACTGGTGTTCAGGCTGCTGTTTCCCTGGTTAGAAAAATAGTCAGATCCTTGTTGATAAATAGCCAGCCACAGAAATGTTGACAGTAAGTGTGGATGACATGGACACAGTTGCACAAGTTGTAGAACACTTCTTAAATATGCATTTCAATCAGTGAGAAAGAATGTTAACAGCTCACAGCGACCACAGCAGTGGGCCCCCGGACTGCAGCGTGTCCGGGGGCCCACCGCTGTGGTCGCTGTGAGCTGTTAACCCACCGCTGCCGTGCAACCCGTGACTACGTTCTGGTAGAAAGTGGCTAGTTGGTTCCGATCAGTGGCGGGCCGTGGATTTTCTACCTGGGCCTTCACTGGATCAGCTGTTCGTGGCGCGGCGCACCCCCCTTGTGAACTATCAGCGAGCGCTAGTTAGCTTGCGAGCTAACAGCGAGCTAGCGCAGACCTGCTTTCCATCGCGCATTGGGTGGCCAGGCATGGTGAGATGCGCCGCGGGGCGGAGAGGACAGCAGGTCCAAGTGTTATACAGCGTGCACACAGAAAGTCTGCAGGAAAAGTCTGCTTCTTCTTCTTCTTCTTCAGCGGATCGCAACCAACTTGACTAGGTGCGTACCGCCACCTGGTGTACCGGAGTGTGAGAACCCATCTAGCTGGCTGTCACCATGTAGCTTCTCTACCATAGAGAGAAACGGAGGGGAAATCTGATTGGATGAGCTCTGCTTAACAGCTGCCAAGCTGCTGGCCAGAAGCTGAGGAACAGACAAGACAGGAGCTGTGCAAAGAGGGGAAAAAGGGAAAAATAATTATAATACATGTAGTGTATTTGTGAAAAACAATTCAATTATAAAATAGATACAACTTTTAATTATTAAAAGAAATAAAAAGATAAAAAGCTATAACTTTGTGATTCTGTTTTGGCCAACAGAGAAGGCTTAGCAGGCCCTGACGGCCACCACTGGTTCCGATACATGCTGGATGGCTTTGCTGTTGAGTGGGCGTATCCTTTTTGGGCCCGGATGGTATTGGGCGCAGGTTTTGGGGGTGTTGTGTTGTATACCGGCCTCTCCCTATCTTTGTAAAGCATAATTCAGCAAACACCAAAGTCTAACACCAAGGTCCACTGCTGGATAGAAAGACAAGTCCCCCCAACCCCCCCCACACACACTAATGTATTACACATTTCCTGAGGACCATTAGACCAGTGGTTCCCAAACTTTTTAGGCCACGCACCCCCTTCTACATCCTGACTTGCACTGGCATGCTTGGTGTTCAGGTGGCGGCGCAAATAAGAGGCTTCAGACAGCTGTTAGCCAGAACCTCACTGCACAACATGCACTGTGGCTTCGGGCAATCTGCATTCCAATCCAAGTGAAGCCCAGACCCAGACAATTGTCATCATGTTTCCTCTTTTCTTCCCAGTCTGATGCTCACTCTCGTCTCCTCTTTCTTCACCTTGACTCTTCGATGGTCTCTGTGCTCCCGGTTTGTCTGATATCTCTTCCTCCTTCTCGGTCTCCTCCGTCTCCTCTTCCTCAGACTCCCGGTCGGTTTCTTCTCCCGGTCTCTCCCCAACGCACCTCTCTGTTTCTCTCCCTCCGGTTCCTCCCTCTCTCTCTTTCTGTGTGTTTGTATGCACATACATGACCGGATGTGTGTGTGTGTGTGTGTGTGGGAATGTGTCTGCAGGGAGCGAGGCAAAAATGAATGTGAAGTGAGTTGACAGGAGACCTGACAAAAATGAGAAAGACAAGGAGTTGTGTGTGTGTGTGTGTGTGTGTGTGTGTGTGTGTGTGTGTGTGTGTTATCCCAAGATTAGCCCCAGGCAGGGTTATGGTGGGGTGAGGTCTACTGAGGCCAAGCTGCCGACGCTGGTATACCAGCAAGGAAGAAGGGCTTACTGTCGGTTTAACACCAGGTATCACACACACACACACACACACACACACACACACACACACACACACACACACACAGGGTGTGACCCTGGTATTGTGAGAGTGTGAGTATAGTGTCCCTGTGTGCACATACATTGAGTGTATGTGTGTGTGTGGAGATAGGGGAGGGGTGAGTGTTGGGCTTCACAGAGGCTACTTGTCACCTCCAACCCATTTGGGAAGGCTGCAGAACCGCCAGAGGGGTTTTTAATTTGTGGAACGGGTAAAGGAGGAGGAGCAGAGGGATGTAAAGAGGAGGAAGTGATGGAGGGATGGAGGGAGCGATAGATGCAACATGGTGATGGGCAGGGCATGTGAAGATTTCAGGCTACATAATCTTAAAGCAACATCCCAAATCTTAAATATCTTTAAAGTATAATTAAACTTAACAGGTTTTTGATATATATACCCATTAATGTTTTCCTTTTTTTTTTATAGATATATACAGACACAATTTTTAAATTCCAAAAACACAAAAAAAAAGAACAGAGATTTTGCTGACCAGAAAAAAGTCTGCATTGATGTTGCAACCCAACTAACTTGGTGAAGCAACATAAGACGATGTGGAATTGGTCAGTAGTTAGACGGCAGGTCTGGTTGTCAATGACGCTGAAAATCGGTTAATTGTTAAAGAATCTCTTCAACCCCAGCGGACGTTTGTTGGAAAGCTGGACGTGCTACACATCTTTAGATTGTTACGTTCTCCACAATGTGATCGCTCAGTTTACTTTAACTTAAAGTATAATAGTGCAAGTAGTATCCCTACTGGTTCAAATAAACAATTTGATTGTATTTCCCATCTTGAGCAAGAACAATCCTGGCTATTTAAAAAAAAAAAGGTTTTCCGATAACTGATCTTCCCTGATTGTCTGGCTTCCGCTCAAATCAGTATCTTCAGACATCCAAGCAGAAAGTGAGATGGGCAGTGCCTCAGCAGCTGGAAACAATCTCAGACAGGGTGCTACACATGCTACTTACATACATACAAATCTAAACTAAATGTGGTTGAATGCTCTTATTATTGAATAAAAGCGTCAGCTAAATGAAATGTAATGTAAATAAACACTAAAAGGGCCCAACAAGGAAGGGCGCCATCTGCAGTAAGAACAAGTTCTGTTGTGGATTCGGGTAAATAATGAGTTGTGATTTTATGGTTCTGTTTCGACAAAAGCACCCGACTAAAGATGCTGGTCTCGGTTCGATAAGGAATGAAATCAAAACTGATTTGATGTATGAGAAGCAACACATTTACATTTACATTTACCAAAACCATCACCATTACCTGAACATAACCAAAACTTCAACCCAGCACCCTGCAGTAGGACTCGGGACTCGAACAATGGTCTGTGGTGTCAAAGTCCTGCACTTTGTACACCACTATACACCTTCATTAACTTACTAAAGTAAATGAAATCTAAGCGAGAGGACCGTGTCGGTCTTGAAAAGCGTTGCTCATATGGATCAATATGGAATGCAATGACCTATGACACATTTTTGTCTTTACATTTGAGGAATTAAAGACGAACCAGTCCTATTTGAACGCGGCTTGAGGTTATCAGAAAAATGTCAATCTATGAGAAGATCCTCAGACTCTTGCCATGTGATTGGCAGATTGCCGTTCATGTTCTCCTGCGGATGTAAGATTCAAAGTTTCATGGTTTTGGACGCTACTGGTTTTATTGAACCGTAGTTCTCAAGCACCGCCCTCTGGACGATCTTTATATCTTTAAATCCATCAGTGCAAACAATGTCAAGATAAATCAACAACCATAACCTTGTACAAGATACTAAATGTTGCGACAGAGAAGAAGAAATTAAATATGTTTCTTCGACTCAAATCCTGATGGATAGAATGGCTGCGCAAGCTGGGGGGAAAAAATAAGAGAATCTGCGTGTTAATAGGCCATTAAAAGGAAATTTCCCTCCAATTTCCATATAACAAGACCTAATGTTTTGTCAGAGCATGGGAGAGGAGGAGAGGAGGAGTGAGCATGTGGCGCACTGAGTGATGGAATGATATTGCTCCCTCTTTTTAGTTCATGCCGGGGTTACCTGCCCCGAAGGCAGGAGCCTTTGATTAGCTTTTTGTCTTACAGCGGAGAAAGCTCCGGCAAAGAGGGGAAACATAACTCAGGAAATTTACAGGCACCCAGTGAGAGAAAATAGCTTTGTCTCTGTGCCTCCTCTCTCCGAGGAGAGAGGAAAAACCCAACACTTCATTCCCGGAAATGACAGTCAAGATGGCAGGATGGATTTTGTGGATTTCTCTGTTTGCCCCGTTGCTGGATTCGGGCCTAAGGGCAATTTCACTGACGTGTGTGTGTGTGTGTGTGTGTGTGTGTGTGTGTGTGTGTGTGTGTGTGTGTGTGTAAGTCTATTTCCAACAGTCAAACTTTGTAGGAGTTTGTAGTATTCTGGTGGAAATAAACTAAACTGCTGCTGGTATGTTTTGTGACCAACCGATATTGCTTCATGGACTACAACTAAAAATACATGTTGACAAAACTATTTCTCCTCAAGGTCCAGATAGATGCTTTGCATTCTGTTTCGAAGCCAGAAAGCCGTCTGACGTCTGTGAGGCGTTTGAGCCCACAGCCAACTGACTGCCTCCATGGCAACGCGATACATCTCACTTTGTCACCCAGAGCATCATGGGAACCGTGGTGGCAACGAGTCCATTATAGTAATCGCAAATAGAAATACATTTCCTTCTTTTATATTCCTTCAATATATTTTCTGATGGCACAAAGGTCTCCATTCAATCATATACAGATGTTTGTGAGGTGATGGAAAACAAACGTTGTGCAAAGTTAGACAAAACGATTTCCATTTAGGTCCATTTAGAAGTTGCTCTGGAGATTTTGATTATATCACGAGCTTCTAAGGTATGTAGATTTGCTGAGTCGCTAATATTAATGTTTCCTGAGAAGTTCCTTCCATGTTGGCTTGAAAGTGAAATTAACGTAAGTAATATATAACTTAAGGCACTTTCACAAGCCGAAGTCCGTTTGAGCTCGTCTGAATCCGAGGGAAATCGATGCTTTTGGCTTGTGTTCCTCTGAGCATGGTTCAGTTTTACAGTGCACACATAAAGCGGACCAAATGAAACCATAACTCTGCTGAGGGGCGTGTGCGTCTTCTTTGTCTTGTTTTTAAAATCTTATCTTTGAAGTTTTCTAACTTGGTTTTCTAACATGAATCCCGTCCCCAGTTTATCTTCTAACGTTATTTAGCACATGCATTCTGCATGTTCTCTTTGGCCCAGAGGTCCAGCGAACATCAGACTTCTGCTGCGGGTCAGTCCTCTCTGCTCATGTGAACCAGCGTCAGGCCACCTCTAGCTAGTTGCTCTGCAACAGAGAACGAGTGCCGTGTTCACAGCTGCCCGAAGGATTCACATCAGGAGTAGATCGCTCCGGAGTTCAATTAAAATGAACTAAGTGTTGGCTCGTGAAAGCGCCATTATCGGATCTTGGTTATGGTGCATGCTTTCATACAATAAAAAAATGTAATCTTAAACTTTATCTGAAAGTACCTTTTCATGTGTATCTTAAATCGTGGACACAGCAGGACATTGGTATAATGATGGTTAAATTGTGTTGCATCTTCATAGTGTGATTGAAAAGCCCAATATTCAAACGTCTTAATCGTGCGCCTCCACACTTCATTTCATATCGGTTCTTTGTCGACATCGAGGAAAGCCAAAGTGAACAAAGCCGGTCTGTTCCTCCAAAGTCAGATTGAGTCAGAAACGAGTGGATGAAGACTTCGCTCCACTTCTGCGTGATGATTCGTATCAAAGAGCAGAGCAATAACCCGCGCACTACAAAGCGCCTGACAATAACAAAAGCAGACTAGCTCGATGAACACTCCATTTAATTCAGAATCAAAGCTGATGGTGCGAGGGGGGAATCCCCGGCCAACCAGCAAGCTGGAGGATTATCCTCTGAGGATTATTATATTTGCTGGGTGATTCAATTAAATATATATTTTTGAATGGTGTAATAACACTGGTGTCAGTACACTTGCAGGCACGAGCGCAGGCCCTCCTCTGGAGTGTTGCCTGTGAAACGTTGAACCTCGCTCGCCCTTGTGCTCTGGCACTCGCAGCCGACTCGACATGGAGAGGGTTGTGGGGGGTGACTGCGCTCGTGCCGTCGAGGCGGGCTGCGGCCCCCGTGCAGAATTAGCGGCGCAACGGTTGCGGAGAGAGAACCGCAATCATAGCGAGACGGATTCAATCACACGGACGTAAACACGCGGCGTCGTGTATGCACACACTTATAGGGTCGTCACCATCGTGCAACAGGCCGTGTTCAATCAAATCATCCGCCCTCAACTACCTTCAGACCGGCAACAGCGTGGAGTTCACTGTAATGCTGCTAATCATTTGGAAACTAAAGTGCATGAGCAAATAGCCAAAGATCAGTCGGTTTAGCTTGACTATTGACAGTAATGCAATGCTAGTAGTATTATTATTGCTCGAGGGCTGACTGGTTCAGTGGTGAGCAGGGTCGTCCTTCAATCAGAGGATCGGAGGTTCGATCCTCGGCTCCGCTAGTCCATGTCGATGTGTCCTTGGTCAAGACACTAAACCCCAAATTGCTCCCTTAGCTGTGCCTATGTTGTATGAATATTTGTGTGAATGTTAGTTAATCCTGATGGGCAGGTGGCTCCTCCCATCAGTGTATTACTGGGTGAATGATGTCATGTAGTGTTAAAGAGCTTTAAGGGGTCATAAGGCTAGAAAAGCACCGTACAGGTCCATTTACTTGTAAGTCACAAAATGTTTAATATTGACACTTACATTAATTTAGCAGGCACATGTGGATAAATGAACGTACACACCAAGCGCATGGAGTTAAGGCTCAAGTGATGTAATCGACGAGACGCATCGCTCTCGCTTGGCGGAAGTAAAGAAACACCTGCTCACTGGAGGTTTGACCGGGATCGAGAGTGTGTCCTTCCTAAATTGTCATCCTTCATCACGGAGGATGTTTCACACTTAAATAAACGCACAGGGTTTGTACCAGCTGGCAGAGATGGAACCATCCTGGAATGAGAGGGATGCTGGCGAGAGTTTCAATGTTGGCTCGCCACATTAGCCTCCTCTAAGCAGCGTAAACAGCAGGCGGGTTGTTTGTTCACGGCGACAGCAATGACTGACATAATGGCTGTCGGTCCATTCAAATTCAAAGTTGGTGCCATACATTCTCAATGAAATATAATGAATGAGATTATTTTATTTTTTCTTAATTAGTCTATGGCAATGAATCAAAAAGGAATCTGAGCTTTAACATAACTGAAATTAAGCATTCCCTCTAATCAGTAGCCAAAAGCAGATCATTCATCACCAGAAGGAGAGCGAATACCCCCTTTTTCATTTATAAGCAGTCACCTGGTCTGCTGCTATTTTTCCAGAACCTTGAACGGCAAAGTTCCATAATTGTTCAATGAGTTACAGTCTAATGAAGGCCTCTCAGAATGGGGCTGAATGATTGCCTTAAATAATAATAATTCAAGTTGTTAATGCACTGTTGGTGATTAATAGGAGTTGAGGAGAAAGTGAATCTGGAGAAATGTAGCTGAGAATGTGATGCGAATACAAAGAAGGCTTTATGTTTACAATAGGCAACGTGTCCTGATAAATCCTTGATATCCACGGAAATCTGCACTCTTCCCCATCAACTGTCAACTGTTATTAAAAAGAACGGGACAATTCTGTTCACTCTTTAGCATGGAAAGGTGAGCTAGTGGAGGAAACAGTGGAGGAAACGGTAGAGGAGACAATAGAGAAAACATTGGAGGAAACAGTGGAGGAGACAGTAGAGGAGACAGTGTGGTAGAAGCCAACCTGGACTGCAAGTCCTGAGACAGCATTCCTCGACTTGTTCAACTTCTTACTCAAATCACTGACTGTGGCTCAGTGGTGAGCAGGGTCGGCCTTCAATCATATCATCGGTGGTTCCATCCCCAGCTGCGGTAGCACTTGTCGATGTGTCCTCGGGGCAAGACACTTAACCCCAAATTGCTCTTTTAGCTGTGCCTATGGTGTATGAATGTGTGTATGAATGTTAGCTACGACTAATGGGCAGGTGGGGCCTTTTCTTGCAAAAAATAAAAGGCTTTTTCGCACATTGCCACCAATCAATCATTGGAATAATGTGAAACTGTCAGCAGGAATCTTGACCTCACCAGGACATCTGCTCAGAACGCAACGCTCCACAGTGCCTCATAGTGGGGTAGAACTCAATGCATCTTATGCACCCCAGAGGTTCCCGTACCCCTTCTTCAAGTATGAACCCCAAATGAGTTCTAATACTTATCTCTGGCCGGACTTGTTAATTTATATTGATTTTTTTCAGAGTTTTATTTTGAATAACATATATTCCCAAAAATGATCATATTTTGATCATAATTTGATCAAGATGCCCCAAAAAGGTCTTGTGAAAAGGAAAAGTGTGGCTACTACTGCCGTAAAACGTCGCAATATATATACATTACCGGTAGTGAGATGTGTTATTGAGGTACATTATATATATATATATATATATATATATATATATATATATATATATATATATATATATATATATATATATATATATATATGCCAACATTAGCTATGAGGGCTTGATGGTGGAAATATGAATGGGACAGCACTTTGCTGCAACATATCACGTGATTACATAAACAAATATTGTGTACAATTGTGTATTTATTTTCTATTTAATACAATAATCCTCATTTGAGCTTTATGTTTAGATACAGTTAAATCATGGGGCTTTTATGTTGAAAGGGAAGACAGAAAGACAGACAGGTAGACAGACAGGAGGCGTTACAATGCCTTTGACTGAATATCTCCAAGTCATGTGTGTGCAGATTTTCTACCAAACCATCTGTTAAACCCCAGATTTCGAGGCAAAAACATGCTCAAATCTCTAATATAGTACATTCACCAGAGAGGAAACAAGCAGCCGATCGCATTGATATGCTTGAATATTTTCTGGACTTAATAATGTGAAGGTGAGCGTCAGTGGTGGTCAAAGTGACATGCACGCACACGTGCACGCGACCGTATTACCACGTGCACGGCCGTTCGCGCGTGCACATATGTGTGTGTCCCCACAAGGTAGTTAAAACAAGAATGAGTGTGAAGCGGCAGTGATTAGTTAACTTGAAACACCTGTGTCATGAGTGAGAGACTGAGTTGTATGATCCCCATAGCCTTCAGTGCATTATTTTTTTTCATAAAAAGCTTCATCTCATCGCGCACACTTAGACACACACACAGTCAGGATGTCAGCTGACCAACTGACAATTCCTCCTGTGTGCGCGCGCGTGTCACCGGTTGCCATGGTGGCAGTCCTGATTGGCTAACTTGAAACAGCTGTGTCACTGTCACTGAGCCGTGAATCCCATCGCGAAAATAACGTAATCATGAGAAGCACAAGACTTATGAGAACGTTTCCGTCTACTTAAATATTTGTAAGGATTTATAAATGAGAGTGTAAATTCAGTTTGTAAAGTGCTCACGTTTCCTTCATGAGAGAAAATTGTGGTCCGATTTAACATGGAGGTTGATGGAGCAGTTGGCCGGTCTTCATGTCGCTTTCAGGCTTGCTGACAAAACAGTATACATTTGTTGGATTCCACGACGCATGTGTACCACCGGCACAATATTTCCAACGTTTTCATATATAAATTATGCCTCAAAAGTCAATATTGTGGAGTGAATGGCAAAATACAAATACAAATACAGGGGTTAGTACAAAGCTCCTCCTGCTATAGCGATGACATCATCACTCTAACCTGCCCCATACACACCCATTGTGAATTCTGAAATGGTTCCCACATTTTCCTAAACTTGAACAATAATTACATGAAAACTGTGCTAGCTATCAAAAAATGCCCAATTGGGCAAATAAACTCCAGACTTTTGTCAACGTTTTAAACTTTAAATCATTTCTCTACGATAAATTATGGCGAGTCACTGTGGGCACAAAGATGAATGTTATTTTGCTCTCTTCAGTCCGAAACCCCAGTCAAGTCAATGGGATAATTTCTCGCCGTTTTTCGCACTTTTCGGGAAAATGGCCGGTCGATTCTCTTAAAAAAGGAATTCCAGGCGATTCCCGATCAGGCCGCACGTTTTGATGTATTTTGACGCATGTGCAGGCAACACCGCGGAAGGAGATACGGTCCAAAGTTTTGTGGAATGAGAAGAAATATAGGCTATAATAGGCCATCAGGAAGTATATTGAAGGAATATAAAAGAAGGAAATGTATTTCTATTTGCAATTTCCATAATGGACTCGTTGCCATCACGGTTCCCATCATGCTTTGGGTGACAAAGTGAGATGTATTGTGTTGCCATGGAGGCAGTCAGTTGGCTGTGGGCAGGCCAATGACATTGGTCCAGTGGGCTCAAACGCGTCATTCGGGCCTGAGAGCATACAGTCATCTCTATGACACACAAATGGCTTCGAAACAAAATGCAAAGCGTCTATCTGGACCTTGAGGAGAAATAGTTTTGTAGTTTTGTTGTTAATCAACGTTGTGCTTCTGGAGATACTTTAGGTAACGTCACTTGACTTATTCTTCTCTTTTCTTGTCCAATAATGGGCACCGCGGGGCTTGGGGTGCAAAAAGTTAATTAATGTGCCTAAAACAAACACTTGGTATGTAGGATGTGAACCCTGGTTTCCTGTCAAAGGCATGTGCGTTGTACACCGTTCAACCCTCACATCTTCCTTCCAGTGTTAGAAACAGATTTAAATGATGTGTGGACGTAAAACACAAGTAACTGCATATGTTGTATTGCAGCGGTCTCCAACCTTTTCTGCGCCACAGACCGGTTTCGTGTCAGACAATATTTTCATGGACCGGCCTTCACGGTGTGGCCGATAAATTACGTAATAAAATGATACGATCGGCATGAAGACAATAATAAAGTGTAAAAATACATCTCACCATTACACCGAATTAGTGAGTGCATGTGGTTGAAAGTGGTGTGTTTCTGAGCACCAGATTCCCTTTAGAAAACCTCTCATTTTACAGTCAGGCCCTGCATTAAGAATAACAATGAGTCATGTAATGATTGCAAAATAAATAAAGGTTGTAAAATGTAAAATTTTTCATCTTAAGTTGATGTCAGGATGAGAAGAAGAACACATGAACACATTTGTGAGTAAACGGTTCTTCTGTGTGAGAGAAACTTGGTGTAACAATGGCATGCAGAGAGAAGCTGTTGTCTTTCTGCAGGTGACAATAGGAACAATATCACAGGAATATACTAAAGATCTTCCAATAACAACAATGAAATCTAATTATAGGGGCGTCAAGATGCTTTTGTGAGCGAGAGCTTGCATCGGCGTGCGTGCGTGTGTGCGTGTGTGTGTGTGTGTGTGTGTGTGCGCGCACACTTACCTTCCAATCCAACAGTGGACCTAGGCTTCCCTTGTTGGCGAATGTGTAATGATCCCTGTTGGTCATGCTTTAAAATCCAGCTAGACTCAGGTCTTAAACCCTCTGCGTTTCTTTGTTAACATTAGTGGTATCCCATGCTCAGCGCTGCCCCCGCTGGCTGGAGCAGGGATTTTAACAACTCACTCCCGCTGTGTCCTCTTGAACGCTCCTCAACAGCGGCATGGCGCGCGAGTGGCTTTGGAGGGCTGCTGAACAGGCTACTTAGTGAAGGAACCAGTCCCTTCAATCATGATTTGTGATTTTTTTTTCTTTCGTAACAACATATAAAGGATCAGCTTGAGTGGATCTAACTAAACAGTGTTGAGCTAGAAACAGAAGTAAAAGGCTACCCAGAAGGCAAGGCAAGTTTATTTGTATAGCACATTTCAACAACAAGGCGATTCAAAGTGCTTCACATAAAATGGTGGTAGTGGTAGTAGGCTGATTTTGGAATTGTCAAAAAGAAGGCAGGAGAGTGATGGGTAGTTGAGAATCTAAAATAAAAAGGGAGAAAAATAGAAGAAAAGAACATGATTGATTTTGACGAGATCAATAAAATAGGTTTGTTGATACACATTAATAATAAATTTCATTTTGAAATGCACTTTTCTTTCAAAAGAAACTCAGAGTGCCATCACAGTTATACAGGTCCACACTTGGGCTGTACGGGACAACTGGTGTCAACTGTTGGCCGGTTCCCTCTCAGACAGCACGGAGCAACAGGGATGAGAAGAAAGAAGCACAGTTCGTAATAGTTGTGAAAAATGAAAAAACAATAATCTAAAGTAAATGATTTGAAATATTTTCTTTCAACATTGTGTATTTTTTCACAAATGATAAAAGCTCATCTTTTTTCAAGCTTGACACCCTATAACGGTTGATCTCTTTCACTTTGGCTCAATTCTTGAATGATGATCTTTGAAAAATGTCTTTGTTAGATTTGAATGCTCATTCATTCACACACATACAATGTGTGTGAATGAATGAGCATTCAAATCTGCATTCAGCAATTATCACAATCAGTCAGACGTTCGTGTTTATTCTATACACATCTATGACGATGAATGTTTGGGTCACGCCACGTTGGCAGGTGACAGTAATGAAGTAGGAATTACTATCGACCAATCAGGTTATAGATATGGAGCTCACACAAAGCAGGCTCGCTACCATTTATGAACATGGACAGCAGATACATTGCTCGGGGAGAGGTGGTGGTAAAGAAATAACACGGCCTAACAGTGGAAGAGGCTTCTAATGCCAACACATCCACAGCGTCATCCATAGTGCAAACATTCCATAGGGAACAGAGAAATATGTACTTCTTCTTTACAGTTACAGCATTTCATTCACAAGGTAAATACAAGTCTGAAAATGACACTGCAGTGCAATATATGTATGTACAGTACTACAGTACAATATACTATCTATAATGCTGTATTTGTGAATTCTATCAAATACAGGACTGCACAACCTCCTCGTGCTGGTGGCACAGCAGCAGTATTCAGCCAGCAGCAGGCACGCACATTTGCAACATGGTCACAAAGAGAAAGCCAAAGTAATAAATAAATTACTTTGCAAATTACAATTCTATCAGCCTTTCCACTATAGATGGAGTTTTAAACACATAAATTAAATATGAAACAGCTCTCCAAGGTGCTAACTAACTTCTTTATTTTCCTGTGCTACTAAAGAGAAAAATGGACATGGATGGACAAGAAAGTCTGCATTCTTGTTTTTGTGGAGGAAGCTTGGTTTCAGTTCCAGCTGGCTGGAAGGCCATTGGACACATTAGATACAGCATGCCGACATGATGTTGACCAACATCTCTGGCCGGACCAACAAGTTTGACTTTTATATGGATGTTTTACATTACCTTTTTTTACACATTATAATTATTACCTTTACTGAAGTAGGTCTGAGTACTTCTTCTAAAACTGTATATTAACATTAGGTTATTGAAATAATAATAGGGTTTGCTTTCGCACACGCCAATGTTACTCGGCCAATCATTTAAAATCTCTAGAAATGGCTCCTCTACCATGTCCAGTGCTGGCTTCCTCAAGTTCCCTTCAAAAAGGGAATCGGGCTGTAGATTCACCACTCACACTGAACGTGATGGTGGCCAGTTGGCCAAAGAGAATCCATCTCAAACGCTAATGGCTTCCGGCTTCAATGATGAGGTCAGTGAACAAATGAAGAAGCTTTTCATTACAGTGTATTGTAATGCCAAGGAAGATTTGCCCTTGTTAATTCCAACTACTTCAAACCAGGGGCGGACTCCCGGGAGTTACTGTCAGACCGGCCCTCTCAATACACGGCGCGCCGCCCACTCAATGCATCGCAGTGGCCTACTTGGAAAAATACCCATACACTTAACATTATTTTGGATTATTATATCAAAATCACATCAAATATGTTTTTTATAACATTTGGATCCACCAATTTGCCTGTTTCCCCCTTTAATCGAAACACATGGAATACAATGATACCGGCTATTGTAAAACTCCAAGGTAGGTATAGTTTGCTAGATGAATATGCTTAACTCTGGGCTAGAATCAGATGATACGTGTAACTACAGAGCCTTAAGGAATAAATGTCAGCAGAGAAAGACCACATAGTAAAGGAACTGGAACCAGAGGGTAGAATTAGTATGAACTACAGTGTTTCCCCTCGGTCTACAGCTTCTTTTTTGGTGGAGGATCTCAAGGTCAGCTTTTGGCAAGAAGCCAAGAATCGTCGTGTTGCGCAAGCAAAACCTGTTAACAACGTAAACGTTTAATCGAAAGTACAGGCTGCAAGAGCGTCTCCCTGTTGCGGATGTTTGTCTTGACCTGCAAATATAAGAAAAGTTAGACTGACGGAAGAGATTAAATGAAACCATGTGTGAATACAGATCGCGAGGAGTAGTTGTTGGATTCCCTGTCTGCTCGTAAGTCCCCACCCCCGGTTTCCGCCCACTGCCACGCCCCTCTCCTTCATCCCAGCTGTTGTGCATTGCCTTGATCACCGTCAGGTGATTTAGGGACCACTGCGTACCTGGCTCATTTGTCGGGTTGTTCCAGTTCCAGTCTGGTTTGCTGCTTCAAGAGCATTGACTACAGGAGCGGTAGAGTTGCCCTCCCGACTCTGGAGCAGGGGAGGTGGATCCCCTTTTGTTCGCTGGACATTACCGGTGGTATTTGTTTGTCTATTCGTTGTGTTTTGTTTTTGTCGCAATAAAGTCCGCCCTAGGAACTTGAACTGCTGCGTCTGTGCATTTGGGTCCTCAACACCACACACCGCTTAACAGTAGTATAGATATTGGGTCAGTGATTATTTAATTTAGGTATTAGAGTAAACTTAACGTGTTCTGTTCTAGAATATAAGCGGGTCCAGCGACGTAAGAGGGAGGGCCGGTTGGTGATGGAGGTGGGCCGGTTTTGGACAAGCCCTACCGGGGATTTCCCTGGTATCCTCTATGGCCGCCCCCGCTTCAAACCAATGGACCCGACTTTGGAATCTACAAAATGACGGATGAGCCCACAGAGAAGCTGAAACGTGCCTGCTTTTTTTCGGTGTCGCAATGACTTCGCTAAAGATCAGGAGATAGCGTCGGCTACGTCAGAGATGGGAGTCCAGTATCTCATTTATCCGCACCT
Organism: Taurulus bubalis; assembly: GCF_910589615.1. NCBI lineage: Eukaryota > Metazoa > Chordata > Actinopteri > Perciformes > Cottidae > Taurulus > Taurulus bubalis. The sequence goes on along the minus strand of NC_136606.1, from coordinate 21,893,421 downwards.
GGTGAGTGGCGCACAGGCTGGAGTTGTCACTTCTGGACAGTGTAAAATCCGTCCCTGCCTCTCACTGGCATCCCTCTTTTTCTGCGAAAGGGCTTCCGGCGAGCTTCATGAGGTCGGGAGAGCCGTGGGCCTTAAAGCTCTCAAGCCAGTAAAAACCTCAACGGGACCAGAGAGCCGCCTTGTACGTCCGGAACCCTCGATGCCCTAACGACCAAGTCATTCAAGTCCATTTTGAAAACCGTGCCAGTGAGCCACATGACGGTGAGGTCGTGAAGGGCAGAGAGCCAGGGCCATTCCTCTCACGGGCTGCAGCTAATGACCAGGTGTAGTCCCATCATAATGGTAATGCCCCTCTCAGCGGGGAATCAAACGGCCCTCTGTCAGAGGAGCTCTGTCACTGACCCCTGACCCCTGAGAGGAGGCGCAGCACATTCATCAGTCACATCAATAGTCTCTTTTTTCTGTGCCAAACCTGGACCAGAATGAAATCTGAGCATCTCACAGTCCGAGAGGGGGGGTCAGGCTCATACTGTAGTCACGATGCAACCCAGTTTGTTTTCCAATACAAACAGTAATTACCATTTTAAATATGATAATTAACGAATGTGTAGGAATAAAACCCCGGAGTTGAGGCCGTGCTGATGTTGCCATCACAGGTTTCAGTTCCCTTGCGTCAAGGATTTGACTTGAAAGAGCAGGCGGGAGGTGCAGGGAGGAGAGAGACAATAAAAGAAAAGAGGGAGAGACAGAAAGAAAAGAGCGGGCGGAACGGAGTGGCAGCCGAAAGCCGGAATGCTTCACTTCAGATTGACACTTCAGTGAGGGGCAAGCAAGGTAGAGAGACAGGACCAGGAGGAGGAAGGGGGCTTTTAAAGTAGTATCCTTAGGCGAAGAACAGAGTTAAGTGTTCCCTTGCAGTCTTCAGTGTGGAAATGAATGGTTGACTCTCCTTGAAAAACTGAGTTGCTATGACAACCGGCCCTTTCCTTCATTTCTCTTTGTCCCCCACACCCCCATCCTTCTGTCTCTCTCTCTCGCACACACACACACACACACACTACTGACACATACACACAGGTAGAGTTTTAAGTGTCGGTGTGTTTTAAAGTGCAGCAGTAATACTATGAGCAGAAGGATCAGGCGTACCCGGGTTTCAACATTCATGCCAGATTGAAGTCCAACTGATACTAATAGACATATGCTATGTAAATCACATAACCCTGTGTTGTCCTTTGAGAAAAAGAAAAGTAAAATCTGAAACTGAAAGGTTCATTTCTTCAGAACATGAGGTATCCGCCTCATTTTGACACGTCGTCACAAAGCAGTGCCGTCAGCGTGGTATCAGAGTCCGAGCCGGCCGCCTGCAGCCCAGTGAACACCACGCTAACGTACCTTCAAAAAAGGGCCCTTTTTTTTAATCGCACATTTTTAGGAGGAACACCGAATGCAACCACAGCCTGTATAAAACATGTGGACAATTAGTCTCTGTAATGTCAGCCACAGGTTTCTGAGGAGCCCTGGCGGCCCGGGTGACACAGCAGAGGAGACAGCTAGCAGCTGGCGACTACACCTGTCACTCAAAGCAGCCATGCCCACAATTATGCATAACATACACCTTAATATCACCAAAAGCGTTTTTTCTTTCTTTTTGTACCAGGCTATAAAGATGTTGGGCATTAAAACAGAGGTCTGTGGGGATTGACCCGCTATCGGAGTAAGCCTCAAGAGGCCATTTGAGGAACTGCAGTTTTTGGCACTTAGCGACTTTATTTTCTCAAGGACTGCCGCCTTTTTTCACCTACGGAACATCTCAAAAATCCGGCACATCCTGTCTCAAGGCAATGCAGAAACATTGATCAACACATTTGTTACTTCAAGACTGGATTACTGTAACTCCTTACAGTAATGCTCCGGTAAGTCCTTTGGGTCTCTCCAGTTGATACAGAATGCTGCAGCTCGTATACTAACGAGGCCTCGGAAGAGAGATCACATTACTCCTGTACTAGTTGCTCTCCACTGGCTTCCTGTAATATTGAGAATCATATTTAAAATCCTTCTCCTTACCTACAAAGCCTTAACTGGTGATGCACCATCATATCTTAAGGACCTTGTAGTGCCATATTACCCCACTAGAGCATTACCCTCACTGGATGCAGGGTTACTAGTGGTTCCCAGAGTGTTAAAAAGTAGGTTAGGGGCTAGAGCTTTCAGTTATCGGGCTCCTCTTCTGTGGAATCAGCTTCCACTTTCAGTCCGGAGGCAGACAGTCACCTCATTTAAGAGTAGACTTAAGACTTTCCTCTTTGATGGCGCTTATAGTTAGGGCTGTTTCAGGCTTATAGTTAGGGCTGTTTCAGGCTTATAGTTAGGGCTGTTTCAGGCTTATAGTTAGGGCTGTTTCAGGTTTATAGTTAGGGCTGTTTCAGGTTTATAGTTAGGGCTGTTTCAGGTTTATAGTTAGGGCTGTGTCAGGCTTATAGTTAGGGCTGGCTCAGGTTTATAGTTAGGGCTGTTTCAGGCTTATAGTTAGGGCTGTTTCAGGCTTATAGTTAGGGCTGTTTCAGGCTTATAGTTAGGGCTGTTTCAGGCTTATAGTTAGGGCTGGCTCAGGTTTGCCCTGGTCCAGCCCCTAGATATGCTGCTATAGGCCTAGACTGCTGGGGGACATCTTAGGATACACTGAGCTCCTCTCATTTTTTTCTCTCCTCTTCTTTATCTCCTTCTGGATACATTATTGTCTCTTCAATGCATATTACTAACTCTACTTTTTTCCGGGAGCCTCTGTGCTTCCTCACCTCAAGTTTCTATGGATCGTGGCTGTCTGGAACCGGTCCTGCCTTCTGCGATGGACTGTGGCTGTGTCTGGTGCTGGTCCTGCCTGCTGCCATGGATCGTGGCTGTCTGGAGCCAGTCCTGCCTCCTGCCATGGCCCTGCTGATGCCCCTCCTCTCTCTCCTTCTGCCGACATGGATCATGGTTATCTGGATCATGATAGTCATATTCAACACTCAAGCTAATTTCCTGAAAACATACATATTTATTACAACTTGAACTACCCCTGTGCCTCTTCGGGGGAGTGCTAAAACAGTTACGGTTTCTGATTTGTATACCAAACTGACTATTTTCCGTAGCTTTGACATTCAATCCGCACACAAAACACTTTCTGTTTAACTACGCGAGCCGCCTTCAAAATAAAAGCATCTCATCTTAAAACACACAAGTGACAAGAGACATCTATTTTAGGGCGCTGATTGGATAAATTGTATGTCACTCACTCATTTATATCTTTAATCAGTGATTGGCTAAACTGCTTCTTAGACCCGTCTTGGGCACGGCAGCTGAGAGGTGCACTAGCTGAAAGGACAAGCAGGAAAAGCATATATTTTGCGCAGATATCCTATTTTACAAATATTACTGGGTATATTCCATAGCGCAAAAACACAAATATTGTATATTTGTATAATTTATTAATATTTTTGTAATTAATAAAACAAAACATGGTGGCTGAAGGTGGGGCCCCGTGACCCTCTATTGACTGGCCGCCACTGAGGCTAACCTATCTGAAGGGATCTTCATGCTGTGAATGTTGTCATATTTCATGGCTGAGTTTAACGACTTCGATTGAAAGAGGAAATTAACTAGAATCCCTTCACTCACAAATGTTGGATTTGCCTTAGTGGAGGATATACTCAGGTAATTAGTATTTTTGTACCAAAAAGTATTGAACAAGGTCAATGTAAATGTAGCTTCTTTCTCCAAAAAAAGAAGAAAACACTGAAGCAGCTCTGTCTGTGCGGTCTGGCACGTCGGCTTTAATGAGCTGAGAGAGCGAACGGCGCGTTGATGAAATCAATAGTAGAATTAACACGTTGGCATGTCGAACTCATTTGCTTTCTGACGTTCTCCCTGCATGCAATTAAGCGGCTCAGATATGCAAGTCGGATTTGATTAATGCGCGGCGGCCGGACTCTCTCGGCCTCGGTTTAACATTCAGAGGGCGAGCCGCCTGGAGAGCCTCTAACGAGGTGGAAGACGGGGACTGGGACGGCTGCTGGTTTTGCTGGGACTAGTGGGAATGGACTGGAAGGTGACGGCAGGTGGAGGAGTTTGGGACTTTTATTTTTTAAATACAGCCAGCATGAGTTCCACGTTACGGTTCTAAATCTGGTGAGAACACACTTTCACGCAACCGCAAGCTTCAAATTACAATCAGCCACGAGTCAGAGGGACTTGAGGGTTCTGGGTGCAGAGGTGTGCTGCAGCTTTGTGCTGGTGAAATCACATTTTCATGAGGTTTTTCTTTTTTCCAAAAATGTATAATCACATTATGGCGGAGTAATGTTTTGTTTTTAACGCCGACACCGGCGTCACCGGAAAAAAAAAAAAAAAAACAGCAATTCAGTCGAGGAAGTTCAGATTCATAGTGATGTGCACTCTTATCAGCAAATTGCATACAGCTGATTCACTGGTTCATCTTGTGTACCAGAAGGAGAATGCAGGGAAAAATAACCACACTTCTTCCACCGCAAAAATCTGTGTCTGTAAAATGAATGATGACGCAAATTACAGATCAACTTCCTGCTTCAAATTATAGGTACTTATCCTTGGACATATTTTCTGAGCTGTGGGGACATTGCAACGTTGACTACATTTACATGCACACTCAAATTCCGCCATCATTCCGAATATGAAAATATTTGATTCTAATATGGCTCATGTAAACATCACTATTCACTTTGGATATTCTGAAAATGGCCTTATTCCGAATGGAGCATTTTCAAATGAAGACATGTGTCCTCTTTCCTGTTTACCACCAGCTCTGTCCGTCGAACACAAACCAACTATTGCCATCAGTTTGCAAAGCTGTGTGGAGATGCTCAGAAGTAAAGAAGGAGAAACAGACCCACTCTGAGGCATGATGGAGGACTTGGACGTCAGGATCTTTTCCAGAGGACGGTCGAAGGAATGGAGGGATGAGGCTGTGTTCACACGGTCCGACAGGACAAACTTTGAAAAAAACGATGCAAAATGACACAAGCAGCTCCACTTTCTGCCATCTTGATGTGATAAGCAACATGTTCGGGCATCAACACGGCTGAGAATGGACCCGGATTTGGAATCACTGAAGAGGATGAGGATGAGGAATGGGATGTTTTACGGTAATCAGAATACGCACTGCTGCATGTAAACGTGAATATTAGTAGAACATGAAAATATTGTGCTCTTAAAAGGAATATGAAGAATATGACTGAAGGGGTTAGTTTTTTTTAAAGTAATGAATCACAGCAATCTATGGCCGTGCTGGAAAACCCTGGTTTACCATGGCACAAACAGTTGGCCGTGGAGTGGCAGCTTGGCGGCGACCCGGGTGTGTGTGGCGCAGGTGGCTGGACCACCTTGTCCTCGTCAGCGGGAGGTGCTCGGGGATGAGTTTGAGGGCTTTTTTGGGAGGCGGCCCAAAGGCTTTTGGGAGCCCCATGAGAGCACACACGGGCCCAGCCAGGAAACGTCTGGCGGCTCCAGCAATCTCTCCGTGGTCTGCTTGGCCCGCCCGCTGATCCATCCTTCCATGAATGACTCTTTCAACTACCGCCGGCTCATTCCCCCTCACGGCGCCCGGGCCCTCTCATCCGCATGCCGGCCACACTCCCCTCTCGACTGCTCCGGCCCGGTGGCATCATCTGTCTCAGTGCCACTTGGCAACGCCCTCGGCGATTTGTGGCTGGGCAAACATTTAACTGTATGTATCCCAATCCAAATCTGGGATTACATCCTGCTGTTTCAATATTTGGAGGGCTTCTGAGACAACGGGTCAAGTTGGCCAAACATTCCCCCTCCATCTGAGAGGAGCACAGAGCAGAGGAGGGCAGCACCGGGACCACAGGACAGGTCAAGTGCTTCAGATTGTGGTTTGCACGAGTCGCAGCAGGTTATGTCAATAAGACTTTGGACATTAAAGGAAGACTTCCTCCTGCAGTCAAAGGGGAAGGATGGACCAACGTGTGTACACATCTGGATGTGAATTTAAGCAACTCATTTTCTAGAATGTCACCTGGCCACCAGTATCATTCATCCATGGAAACTGTTTTACTTAAAGCATCTTCTGCGCTCTCTGGGGAATCACCAGCTCAGCATTTTAAAGGATTTCACACGGAAGAATGACTGAATATTGAATTGTAGTCGTTTTATGGTTTCTTGTGTGGTTGTTAGTTTCTTATGATGGTGACCTTAGAGCAGTATATTATGGGATGGAAAACTGAAAATACTATTACTGAAAATACTATTACCATCCGTTTTGTGAACAGATCTTTAGTTAATGCAGATAATTATCAGTAAAAATAACCTACAATTTTTACATATCTACCTATTTCCCACACTCTCTCGCTCCCGGCCTCGGTACTCCTGAAAGGAAATAGATTGTACAACCTGTCATCTTTGCTACGGTGTGCTTTATGTATAATTTATATTTCATTGCCTATAAATAAAGCATTTAATTTTTAGGGCGGGTTTCAGTCATCTTGTTATTTCATAGGAAGGCTCCTCTGGTGTCATAGAAAAACATAACATGCTCTCTAAAAAGGCTTTATGCAACTACACAGGTTAACAGGAGATATGAAAATGTCACCCAATAAAAAAGGGAACATTTAACTCTGAAGCTGCAATACTTTACTGCAGGTGCTAAATAGTGACACATGTCCTGTTTCACAGTCACTTAATTACAGTGTCTATAGATGGCAATAACTGAACTGTACAATATTCAACAGTTTTATGAAAGTGTTTAACAGATAATCTGAAGCTTTGAAAAACATTTCAAAGCATGAATAATAACTGTATGAGAGATCTGAGTTCCTGTGAAACACAGTTTATACAATAATCACTTTGATTACTTTTGTTCGTTCATCAGGTGTCTTTCATTTCTAAATTATCCCATCGTTTAACATCTTCTGGTTTCATATCATACTCCTCCCCCCACACCCTGATAGTGTTAAGATTACTCCACACAAAGACGTATTTTTGTACTGTTTACAGCTTTTATACACAAACACCAAATACATGATGTGACAGAGACATATTAAAAGCAGTATTGTAGACAGAAAAATAATGACTTTTTTGAACAATGAAGCATGTAAACGTGTTTGGAGGAACCGCTGAATGAGAATAATAAATTCCCTTTAAGGGCCGTGTTTATTTTCGTAATGCAAATCTTTCTTTGCAGAAACATGATCTCTGTTCACAGCCAGGCCCTATCACAGGGCAGGAAATGAGAAAGACAAGCGGCCGCAGACGACATTAAACAGAGTCTGTAGAAAACTCGATAGCTTTCCTTTTCCCTTCGAGACCGGGCGGAAAATTCAGTATCAACACTGATCCACACTTCCATCAACACGGTCCGTTATCGAGGCTTTCCGAAAGAGATGGCTCGCCTCCTCAAATCAAAAGCCCCTCTCCCGTCTCCAAAATCAATATTTATAATTTTACAAGATCAGGACAAATCCGCTGCGATGCTGCCGTTATTATCGCAATAAAAACATCACGGAGACAGGTATTTGCTGGGAGCCTCCACTGGATTAAAGGTCCTGCTTGTCTCCTTATCTCTCCATTCCTTTCCTTTCCTTTCCTCCCTCTTAATTCCCACTTTCTCCTCCGAGCCATACAATAAGCTCCGCTGTAAAATAGGTTATATAGGCACTGTTTCCTTAATATCAGTGGCTGGTTTTAAGTAATGACATAAATAAAAAGGGCCACGGCGTATGAAGAGGTTTGCAGAAGGCGGTCGACTCAAATGCACCCGGTAGAGAGCATCCATCTGCTGGAGGCTACTGGCCAGGGTTCCCCATGGACTTTATTCACAGACCCCTCGTCCGTCCTTCCAGTGCTTTGTTGGGCCTGCATACTAGGATTCTTCCTCCAATTCTTATTTTATTCACTGTATAAACCGTGCATTTTTACATTCCCCTTCCCTTTAAACTCTGCATGCCGATATTGGGCGCTGTAGGTTTGGATCAGTGCAGTGTGAAGCTGCTGAATTACTCCTCCTGCTACCGTTAGTAATCCCTCATCATTCAATTCAATTCAGTTTATTTTGTATAGCCCAACATCACAAATACAAGTTTGCCTCGGAGGGCTTTACAATCTGTACACATGACATCCCTGTCCCGGGACCTCACATCGGATCAGGAAAAACTCCCCCAATAAAGATAGTAAAAACCCTTTCACAGGGAAAAAAGGGGAAGAAACCTGAGGGAGAGCAACAGAGGAGGATCCCTCTCCCCGGATGGACAGAAGCAATAGATGTCATGTGGCCAGAATGAATAACGTAACAGAGTTACAGCACATTCAATGAATGTGACAGAAATGATTCATATAATGAGTAGTATGCATGGTCCATGATCCAGATAGCCACGACCCATTAAGCAGAAGGAGGTAGAGAGGAGGGGTAACCCAGGGGCAGTGGGAGGGGAAAGCAGGGCGTGGACCATGTGGATTATAGCGTTTTTACAAGTTATTCGGCTGGTGTCCGGAGGGCGGATCCACAGTAGGGAACGCTGAAATTAGACATTTTTAAACTGAGCACACAGAGGCTTTAAGTATTTAAAAGGATCATTCGGTTCAAATGCAGTCTGGTCAAAATAGGTGCTGCATGAAATGTAGACGTCTACTCCACCGCGTGCAGCTAATAAAATAATGTCAAACCCTTTATGACTCCCACATTGTCAACAGCACATTAACAGCCTCACTCATTCCGTTCTGACCTTTCACAATAAAGGCCCTCGACACATTGTGAGGCAGCTCGATAAAAGCTGGATGCGAATACACCGTGAAACTTTGTTTTGTATCTGTATTTCAAGACGTGTAAAAAAATAATAATACAGACGCCGAGTAGCGTTACGGTAGTGTTATCCACGTGATAACGAACGAGGAAGTGTAAAGCCCGCAAGCGCCCGCATCGGTTGGGTTGGGAGGTAGATGTGCATGGGTCCAACAAACGGTGACCTTTCAGCCAGGAGACCACCGTTTGACTCCCAGGTGGTACGAGGAGTAAACGCTGATTTATTTGTCACATAGCGTACAGTATCGGCTATTCTGTCGTCATTTTGAAGCCAAATAATGATATTTTCATCCACAAAACCTAACTAAGTTGCTCTCAGTTACTGTGAAAAGAGCATATTCATGTTCAGGTCTGTGGAGTGCTGAGGGGGAAATGCCACACAGACCCGGCTGCATCAGGTTGAAGATACTACAATACGTCTGTGGGTTATTTCATTTCTCAGTCCATGAAAACAGCGATCGACATGCAGTGTAAAACCTTCAGAACGTTCTCATCCTCTCCTCGCCGCACGGGGCAAACGATCTGGAGCTCAAGGGTCGGGAACCGAGGTTGGTTATTGAGCAATTATTACAAAAAGGTCGTCCTCGTGTCAGTTTGCAGGGTTGCCAACATTCTGTTCTGTTGTTCAACATTCTGTCCGCCTCCAATCAACATCTGGAACATTTGATCGCGATATCGGAAAAACAAGTGCCGGTTATTAGATTTTTTAAAAATAAATCACACAAATGCAACACATGTTTAAGTTTATTATTCTGTCCACAACCTGTTAAAGTGTGTCATAACAGCACCTTCTTAAGGAGTGTGATACAGCATCAGTTACTTATCGGACCTCTGTATCTTGTACTCTGAGATCATGAAGACGATGTCTGGAGGGACGCCTGACCTCCACACAGGTCTCCAAGAAACGGGACACTTTAAAAACAAAACATAAGGTGAGATCTTGTATTCATTTATGAGATCAGTTCACTTGCAGTAGTGCACGAGCCAACGCAAAAAGATTTAAAAAAAAGAAGAAATAAATAAAGTATTGGCATAACCCGTTAACATGTGTGTTTGTGTTGGACAGGATAGTATAGCGTCTTGCTTCAGTGTGAAATCCCACGTCAATGATGGTAGTTACAGAAGTCAAAGATCTAGTCAAACCTTTTCCAGAGTTCTCCAAGGAAAGAAGTGTGGCATAGCACTTTGTCCAAGCTTTTAATTACAGCATTTATGTCCACACGTATCATTATACGGAGGGAAAAAGACAGCCCGGTATCGCCCGTCCAACCATTGGCTTCTTACTGCCACACCAGATTAATTTTTTGTCAAAGCATTTTCATTTACTGATGGCTGTTGGGATGTGTAGACACACTTTACATTAGTACTACTTTAAAAAAAAAAAGCACCAATTGTGCAGGGTTGTCTGGTCCTCCGCTGACTGCAGGTCCGTGTGAGAGGTGGACATGGAAAGGACCCTAAATATAAAGTGTAAAGCTCATGTTGTTGTTTCCCGTGACCCTCTGAAAGCTTCTCTCGACCCTCTTCGGGTCTCAACCCTGCATTTGGAGAAGCACTACATTAGAGCATCCGGGCTGTCGTGCCATCCTGGATCTCGTTATCTCCACACAGAGACCTCGGCTAACAGGAACCTAACGACTACCCCTTAACGACATGTCTCCATGGAGAGAACCGGACATCACCTGGAAACCATGACTGCAGCGCCTGATGGCCTGAAGGACAATATAAGGCCATTTAATGTCGACACAATCACACACACTCTGTGTCTCTGGGTTACACACATTCTTGGAGGCTTGACACACACACACACACACACACGCTCGTATCCCTCCACTCTGAGGTAATGGCCGCACACTTTGCAGTGCAGACAGTCACAATTGGGACTATTTGTGCCGGCCTCTCATGCTAATCTGTCGGCTGACATTGAAGAGTAATCTGCAGAAATGAACGGTGCCGTGTCTTCGTGGTTCATCCTGTCATTTCCCTCTTTCGCTGTAATTGAGAGGTGGCACTCAGCCATGCGTTAAACATGCTCAGCAGGGCTGATTCTTTGCCACAAAAAAAACACAGGAAAAACGACAGTGAGAGGTCACAATTGTGTCAGTGTCTGGGGACAAATTGGTTCTTCTCAATCCCTGAAAAGTTGATTTTGGAGGGCAAGTGGACGCTTGCATTTTCCAGAGTGCAGTGAAACTTGTGACCTGTCAAAGTGGGAGCCCCTTATATCATTTACAGTGCATCCCAAACATGTTGAATGTAGCGCTATGTGGTAGTGACATGACAGAATTAGTGCTGAGGAAATGACCCATTTAAACGAGCCTGTTGCACTCACTTTGTTTAGTGGCATATTAATCTGTAGCATTGCAAACACATACTATTCCCGGCTTGAATAACATGTTTTATAAGTGATGTCAACCTCTTATGGTTTAATCAAGACGGACAAGTATTGTTCATGTTCAGTTGATTTAATCCTGAGTTTTGTCGTTTCAGCTCATGCTTTCCACGAGTTAAATCATGAACGCATAAAAACATTTATCTTCCGAGGTGGTGCAGGGAAATTTGCTCGATGGTGCGTGAAGCTAAAGAAAGTGTGTCTTCCGAGTATGAGATTCACATGCCGTTGCCTGGATCTTCAGCGCCCATGAGCCAGAGAGCAGGCGCTCTGGCGTTAAATCAGATGTAGTGAAGTCAAAAAGTAGAAGCAGCAGTACATAGAAATAGTTTAGTGAAGTACAAGTAAAGTAAATAACAAGCATTTGCAATAATGGTATTCTGGCTAAACAAACAATATGGTAAGAAATACACAAAGGTGTAAATAAGACAAATTATTTACAATATAGATGAATGGAATTAGATAAGTTAAAATGAGCTCAATCAAGCTACACGCCACATGTTACCAAGCAAAGACCACTAGAAGGTTAACAAGTTAGAAGATGTGTGTTGTCTATATATATATATATATATATATTTATTGAATTGTATGTCACCCACGCAATGAGCCCTTCACAAAGGAATACCCTTATTAACGGTGTTCTTTCCTTCAGCCTATTATCTGTTGGTTCACTGTAAAACAAATAAAAAAATAAATAAAAATCATAAAAATGTAATAGAAATACAGTCATTGCAGTAATATCAATCAGAACTTCCAACAAAACGCGCAGTCCTTTGGCCTCGGACAGTGCAGTTATGTTGGGAGAACGCAGAGGGGCGTCATCATTTTACTGGATTCCTATGGAAGGGGATGCTGGTAAACTGGCCTTCTGCCGGAGAGGGTCTTATCCAGTTCAAAGCGTGGTATTGTTCTAGACCCGACCAAGTAGGTGTGCTGCCTGAACCCGGGGAGAGGTCTAGCAGGAAGCCCTGAACAGCCCAGCGCTACATTCACACAAACAAGAGCCAATTAACAAACAGAAAAGACATCCTTAAAATGAATACATCAGTATGATTCATATTGCCGTAATAATAATAATAATTTAAAAAATAGATTTTACAAACAAAATTGACTTTTTAAATCAACTACTCAAGACCACATTGATAATTATTTCCTGGAATACAGGCAATACAATCTTGAGGAAAAGCATTACTGGCAGATATGGTCATGCTAGTTAACCCTTCAACTGTAATACACCTTATGTGTGTTGATAAACTACCAGCTGTAGCTCATGGCGTTAATGACAGAAGGAGGTACCAGAGCTATATAAGCGGAAGACAAAATATTTAGTACAATAACGCAAGATGTCTATCAACCCTTTGCTGTGTGCAAATGCATTTTACAACATGCTGCAGCAAGAGCGAGTCTGTAGCTTTTGTGGATTTAATAGAGGTGAGCATCACACACACACACACACACACACACACACACACACACACACACACACACACACACACACACACACCTCGAGTCAGTGGTTCCACAAATAACAATAATCAAAACTAAAATTACCTGTAATCACATTTTAGAAAAACCTTGTAGGAAGAAACTATTTCCTGTATTTTGTAGATGGAGTTTGAGCCAGAGCCAGTCAATACACTTCTTCTTTTGAGGGTTCAGCCATCAAAGAACACACAGGGCTGCTCACATGACGTGCATCTACTGATTGCCATTCACTGGTTGGCACACGGCTTATCATACAGTGTGGTGTCCAGCCTTCAATGTTCCCAAGTCTACAGACTGGTCCACACTGGAGTGGAGACAATTGCAGCTCTTTGCCAGGAGGTCATCACACTGCCCACCGCTGGAGCACTGGGTGAGGTTGGCCACACATTGGCCCAGCTGGCCAGCAGCCCAGTGTTCTCCAGGTGTGTGGGAGCCATTGATGGCTGCCATGTCCGGATAAAGACCCCCTAGGACCGGATGGCCAGCATTACCTCAACAGAAGGCTCTTCCCATCCATACAATTGCAGGCAGTCTGTGATGGGAAGGGCCTCTTCATTAACACCTGTGTGGGGTATCCTGGCTCAGTCTATGACACCAGAGTCCTGGAGAACAAAGAGGCTCTGTATCCTCCCTCAGGTACCTTTTAATACATCAATAACCACCAATAGTAATTATTTTCACACTCTCCACGGGATACTTTATTGTGGCCATCACCACCCCACATACAGAACCAGTGCAAGGGAGGGTGCAGAGCTGCGTTAACCATCATGCAAAGGCCCGTTCCGTCATGTAGCGGGCCTTTGGCATGTTGAAGACTCGGTGCAGATCGCTGTTCTTCAGGGCTCTGGAGGTCGACCACACCTTTGCCCCCTCAGTCATCACCGCCTCTGCAGTGCTCCATAACATCTGCCTCACAGCAGACATCCTCGAGACAACAGAGGGTGTCTGAGACATTGGTGTGGTTCCACCAAGTCCAGTGGGGGAACAGAGGCACGACCAACTGGCAGGGCTGCTCCCAGCTCCCCTTGTGCCTCCTGAGGAGTTGGAGGAGCACGACTGCTCGTAGACCTTGGACACCACACATTAGGTTAAGCTTATGCATATGTTCAAGTTGCCTTTAAGTTTGTGTTGTGCAATACTCTTCTAAAGTATATTATAATACGGGTAGATCAAATCAGGCATTCTGATTGGTTGAGAGTGAGTCACGAGGTGTAGTTTATTCAGCCGTAAAGTACTGTACAGCCTGTTTACATTTAGAGCGTTCCATATCAGTGCGCACTTAAAAACAACAGGTAGATTTAAATTGCGCGACCGTTAGTTGTCATTTCAAGCTTGACAGCTACCAAACATGTTGGTGTAAACTTTGATATTGTAACGTCCGCAGTAACGACTCAGACGTTGGTTTCCTTAACTTGCAGGTGTGTTGCTTGAGTGTTCACAGTATTGCAACGGGGCTCTTCGCTAACAGTAACGTTAGCTCAAACGGAACAGCTAACAAGCTCACTTAGCATCCCCCACACTAGCATAACGAACGACAACACAACGTCACTTCCTCCCTAAAATGAGATGAGGAATGAAAAGGGTTGGACCACAAAATCATGATAATTTCCAGTGAGAGATAATTACGTCGGTAATTTCCCGACGCGAGGCAAGTTCGAGGCAAGAGCACTTCTTTACATCGGTGGCTGCGTGTCATCCTCCACCTGCTTCCAACCGAGTCAGTTTTATAGTCCCGTATGTGCGTCCCGTACGTGCATGGCGGTTGCATAGCAACCGCCATGCACGTGACGGAGAAAAGACGGACAGAAGCAGCGAGAGCACTTCTTTACATCGGTGGCTGCGTGTCATCCTCCACCTGCTTCCAACCGGCCTGGTCAGTGTTATAGTCCCGTTTGTGCGTCCCGGGACTATTTTCTCTGTTGCTGAAATGCGATACACAAGGTTTGGTGGCTACAACTATTTTGTGCTGAAAGGGAGCTTACTATTACTATTTATAAAGTCGCAGGTACCCGTATTATAAAAGCAATAAGGTACTCGAGGCAGTACTGTGTCTACAATAATGTACAGTTCAAGGGTTTGCCTAACAACTCCCTTGAACAGTACATTATTGCACGACACAGTACTGCCTCTCGTACCTTATTGAAAAAAAAGCTTTCATTATCAGTTTCTCTTTAGAATGACGCGGCAGAAATAAGACGCCCATTAACACGTCGGGGCAGAACAACTTCTGGTAGTGAGGAAACGCCAAATGAGAGTCTTGGGATAAACCCTTAACCCCTGGACTCAATGTGAGCCGAGGCCACCTCTGCATTCCGGTCTGGCTGATGAGAGCCCAATGCGAGCAAGATCTGATATCACAGTTGATGCGACAAACATCTCATTGAAAAGACAAGCACAGCTTGAGGCGATCTGACAAAGAAGCGTATAGGAGGTGGACCTGTATATGTGGAGAGTGGCTGACGAGGGAAGGAGAAGCAGGAGGAGGGGGACGGAGGTGGAGGGGCCAGGCAGAGCTGATTAGGGAAGTGGGGACAGGTGAGTGGATGGGCGGAAAGTTGTCAAGGGCACCTGGTGGACGGCAGGAAAAATGGCATTGGAGGAGAATGTGGACTGGGACAAGGGGAGCAAAATGGTACATTTGGTGCTGCAGGATGGGTGGACGGCGGTGGGAGGAGTCAAACGACTGCGGACGTCTTCATTCTGTTAGAAAAAGGAAGCCATGTTGCCAACGAGAATACGGTAATTACAGATAGGCGATTCATTCGACGAGGATACACCAATGCCTAACAGTGACACACACACACACACACACACACACACACACACACACACACACACACACACACACACACACACACACACACACACACGTGGAATGGAGAGCTGAGCTTAATTTGACAGTCATGCCCCCCCACACACACCCTTCCTCCCCCCGTCCCACAGAGGTATGAGCCAGGCAAAGCTTCTCATGCTTCACACACACAGTAGTCCACCTTAGTTCATAGCACCCTCGTGCTTTTTGTGTGTTCAAATGAGACACATCCAAAGGCTGCTAATTTACAAGGAAACGGCGCACCCAGCTCTTTGTCCCCGCTTCCATTAAGAGCGCATGAGAAGGTGGCGGGGACGAGGGGGGGCGGGCTGGCGGGCTGATCTGAAAAACCCGCAGCTCTTTCATGCTCGGTCTGGCAAAGTAGCACTCTCGCCGCTCAAGCAAATGGAAGATATCACAGGCGTTATATTGCTGATGCTCATTAACAGCAGACAGCCGAGGGAAAAATCAATTGGCTCTCTGATGCAGTCACACAGTCTATCTTCAGACGGAGCAGGAAAAACACAAATCCTGGCAGAGAGATGTCATTTCTTCCTGCCTTTTCTTATTTTGGTTTTGCCAAGCTTGATTCATGATAAAAAAAAAACATATCATTGGAAATATTTGTGAGCAGTGGAATGTCAAGAGTAAAGTACTAATAGGAATGCCCAAATTGTTTATATATTGTAATATGATATGTAGGAGCGAAAACATGAACGTGAGGTTTTTGGGACTTGACATTTATTTAAAGTTATTTCAACAAGGCAAAAAATGCAGAATTTACCAGAATTCTGCTAAATATCAACAGCAAATTGTCTCACAACCGTATTAAATAATTCCCTTAATATTTCATGCATTCTTTAGCACCATGAAAGTGCATCATATAATATCTGCCCTCTCTCTCTCTCTGTCTCTGTCCTTGAGTGATGTTGCTGTGTCTGTGTGTCCAACGCACTGCACAGCCTCAGTCTGGTTTGCATTACATTAGTGTTCTAATTCATGGATTCCTCCTTTCCTGTCCGACATGCATCACTTTTTATGTCTGCAACACACGATTCAACCCATATTGAGCAGTTTGTGCAGTATGTGTGTATGAGATGGTATGTTTTCTGCACTTCTTTAGAGGCGTCTTGTATTTAATACACTGTATATTAACTACTTAATATCCTTTTTTTGGTTCAGTACCGAAACAATTACTGTCAGAATAGTCTATTTACACGCATTCTACAGCCATCAGTGGGTGTCAGCCGTAGTATGCTAGTTGTCTTAGCCGGGTTAGCCAGGTGCAACGGACAATGATTTCTGTTCGACCAGTGCTTTAAGTGGAAGAGAAGAAATTCCAGTACGCATCTTATTCATATGTCTTATTCTGAAGTTCGACAGTGAATAAAAGATACTTGGAAGAAATGGGGTTTGGGAGCATTTTTGTTTGTTATTTTACCTAATTTGCTGCAAAGAAAAGGTTCCCTATAGGAGAAAGTATGTTTTCCTATTGTAAAACATGAGTTTTACAGCACTCAACCTGTAACTACTAGACAGCTGTAAGCAGCAGTAATAAATGGCTGACTGTCTTAAAGTGTTCACCCGTATACGTGTCTGCAGCTTTGGAAATGAAAGGCACCTCCACAAAGATACATCTCAGGTCTCCCTGTGAGTAATTCTTTATTTGACCCATGCTACCTCTCTGTGCACAGTTGTGTCCCAGTGGCTCTGCTCTCTAAATATAATAATTACACCTACGTACAGGATGATAAATGTCGTTATGTGATGGGAGTAGACCCCGCGGCAGTGAATGGTCTTGTTAAATGGGTCTCAGCCAAGGCACAGGGAGGCCCTCTAGCCAGGACATTAGGGCTTTCTACTTCATTATTTCAACATGGAACACCATAAAAAAAAAGAATATAGCCAATAATGTAGTTCAAGCTAACACGGGCCGTCAGAAGTTGAAAGATGTGTCACTGCAATCGGCACAGAGAGCGACAGAAGTGAGATAACTTCCCCGCTTAACTTTATGTTTAAGTGAGCAAGGCCACTAGGACACAGGCTTCCATTCTCACACGTTAATATCATGTTTGTTGATGATTAGACAACATGCACGGCAACACATTTAGGAACATGTTTCAACAGCTTCCTTAAAATAATCAACCCAGTTTGGACTAGCTGTCATGGATTTATGGTCAAATCCCCCAAAAGTTTTGGTTTTACAGGTTGTGTGCTGGACTATTCCGTGGCTGCAGTAATTTCCAAGAGCAAGTTTGATTTCCAAATTGAGTCTTTATTGAAGTCAATCATTTTCTGATTGTCTGAGGACAATGATTCTTCCATATTTGTTATGGAGAGTTGCGTAATTATTTTCAAAATGCAATGGTGATAAACTATTCCTTGACCTACAACTTAGCTACCACTCAACAAATGAAATCAGGCACACCTGTGAGGTCAGGCTGGGTTTCCACTGACTAAGAGTGTCCAATGTTTGGTAGCGGAGCATTTCTGAAGTGCACACGTTAATATTGTTCTATCTATGTCAGCTCCACCAAAAATATGATGATAAGTAGACAGACTGTGTGAGTAGAGTCAAAGTAATTTGTTTGTTTAAAAGTATTTTTGTGTGGACAACCTCAGTAAGCTAGATCGCTCGGGCAACGCTCTGTGTTGTTGTTACATGAACAAAGTGAGATGGAGTCGGGGTCGCAAACCTTTTAATTCGAGCTGGGTGTGCTGATGGTATTCAATGCATTCAATTCAGTGCAGTTTATTTTGTATAGCCCAAAATTACAAGTTTGTCTCGGAGGGCTTTACAATCTGTACACATGACATCCCTGTCCCGGAACCTCACATCGGATCAGGAAAAACTCCCCAAATAAAGATAGTAAAAACCTTTTCATACGGAAAAAAGGGAAGAAACCTGAAGGAGAGCAACAGAGGAGGATCCCTCTCCCCGGATGGACAGAAGCAACAGATGTCATGTGACCAGAATGAATAACGTAACGGATAGGACAGAAATTATTCATATAATGAGTAGTAGGCATGGTCCACGATCCAGATAACCACGATCCATGAAGCAGAAGGAGGTAGAGAGGAGGGCATCAGCAGGGCCATGGCAGGAGGCAGGACTGGCTCCAGACACAGCCACGATCCTATCTGTGATCATAATCGTCTGGTTACTACCAAGAGCTCATATCCATAGTTGATGATCGGGATCTACAATCAACTTGTTGTAGCCAAGACAGTTCGACACTTTCATCTCTTGGAACATCGCACCAAAATGAATTGTCGGCTTAGCGTTGATGGAGGCCCACAAGGGGGAGAACAATATTGTTTTCACATGTATCTGCATCGGTGTAGACACTGGCCGTTTCTCAATACCCAAGTACACAATTACGGACTTGTGAACTTTTGGAGTCTGGACTTGGAGTCCAGACTCTCAAAGACAGGAGGACGCAGGACGGTCTTTCTGCAATTGGAACAGCAGCTGACTTGATGACGTCACCACCTCAGCTGTTGTTGTCATGGTTACTCTGATTCTTCACTGTAAAGCATTTTTACAGTCAAACAAAATATGACAACCCTGCTTTTTTTGTACTGGTTTCACAGACATACACATATCATTGTGTATATATTGTGTTTATAAATATGTATTATATATATACATATATATATATATATATATATATATATATACATATATATTTTTATATATATATATATATATATATATATATATATATATATATATTTTTTTATATATATATATATATATATATAAATATATTTTTATATATATATATATATATATATATATATACACATAATTGCAAACAATTTGGTCAAAAGTAATAAGACAACGCTGTAGTTCAAAGTAAAAGTTAAATTAAAATCTTAAGTTATAAACCTTAACCTTTCCCTCAGTCAAACTGATTTAATGTGACTGTGAATAAATAATAATGTTTGCTTGTTAAATCCTCGAAACAGAATTATATCTCATGTTTAATCGATACGGAGACGTCGGAGCCAGCGGATCATTTCAAAAAGTCCGGGATCAGGCTGCTCTCGGCGGGCAGCAGAGCGCTGACGGCCCGGTGCTGCGGGGCTCACGGTCCGCGAGCAGGACCTCGACCCGTCGGCGCATCTTTTTAAGTCGGCCGATTCTTGAGAAAGCGACCACAGATTTGATGCTTAAACAACTAACTTCTCGCCTGAAAACATCCTAAAGTTACATGTTGTGACTCAACAACGGTAGTATTCAGAGAATGTCAACTTTCAGTAATGAGTTTTCTCATCCGCCATTGTTCCCCGTTTGCTGGACCGAAATGCATTCTGGGAAATTGGCTCTCTCAAGTACGCTCAAGTCTGCTCTGATGCATCCTGGGTAAAATGGGCAGATCAAGTCACATCCGGGTATTTTCACCGTTCTTGGTGAGAAGCGGACTTTTGAATTGGAACAGTACTTGGGCCGCGACTGATGACGTTTCACGAGTCCAGAGAATACGAGTACAGAGAAGAACGCTGATTGAGAAACGGCCACTCAATTCAGTTTATTTTATATAGCCCAACATCACAAATACAAGTTTGCCTCGGAGGGTTTTACAATCTGTACACATAACATCCCTATCCCGTGACCTCACATCGGATCAGGAAAATCCCTCTTCCCGGATGGACAGAAGCAATAGATGTCATGTGGCCAGAATGAATAACGTAACGGAGTTACAGCACATTCAATGAATGTGACAAAATTATTCATATAATGAGTAGTAGGCATGGTCTATGATCCAGATAGCCACGACCCATTAAGCAGAAGGAGGGGCATCCCAGGGGCAGTGGGAGGAGAAAGCAGGGCCATGGCAGCTGACAGGCCTGGTTCCAGGTCGGTTCCATCAGCAGGGCCATGGCAGTAGGCAGGACCGGTTCCAGGCCAGTTGCATCAGCAGGGCCATGGTTGCATCAGCAGGGAACCAGGGGGAGGACCGGGGTCCTCCCCCTGGTTCCAGGCAGCCACAAATACATGGACATGGCCTCAATCAGGAACGATTATGTGGAAGATAAATGTACCATTACCCCCCCCCAACCCCCCCCACCCAGTCACAATGCCAAACACACGTATCTCTACACAGCCTTGTTGGGAAAACCAAGATAGAAAAGTCTTTTCTTGTAAAAATGTTATTCACAGCAATCCATAATTAGTTACTCATTTGCATGATAAGGCCCAGCATGGCCACAGTGTGAGTTTGGGCCTTTATCTTGCAACTTGGTGCCTCAATTTGGGAGTCAGGCCACGTAGTTTGTAGGGTAGATGGTTCTGCCAACTAATGATCATATCAGCTTTTAATGGGGCAGTATTATTTAAGAACAAACAACCACATGGTTTCTCCGTCAGCAGCTGGTCAGGAACCACCAGGATGGCTTTTAGATGTCTTCCTGAATGCTTGCTACAAGAGGAGGAATCCGAGGGACTGGGGGGAAATGAAAAGAAGAGCTCTGTGCCATAGTCGGTGAAAGAAGACACATTCATATCCACCCAGGTATATGAATTACTGGCCATTGAGCAGAAAACTCCTTTGCCAGTCTATGGCGAGACCCATTGTTTGCAGGTGCTGTAGAACTTCCACTTTGGGAGCAGCGTTCTCCAGGCAGAGGGGGGCCATACAAATTAGGTTGTATAAGTAGGACAAAAATCTGGTCCTTTTTCAATTCAATTCAGTTTATTTTATATAGCCCAACATCACAAATACAAATTTGCCTCAAAGGGCCTTACAATCTGTCATCTTTTTCTTTGTAACGGCTCCAGCGCTTTTATACACTCGGAGAAAGTGCGTGCAGCTAGAGAGTAGCCGAATGGCAGACAGTCGTGGTATTGCATCTCCTTGAAAGGGAAGTGCAAGAATTGTATTAGTTTGAGAATGACAGGAATGTGGAAATAGGCATCTTTCAGGTAGATGGAAACAAACCAATATCGGGTGAAGCACACATGTCCTATGTCCCGTCATTGCAAATCCAATTAGCTAGGCCTACTAATATTTGCAGCTTCCATTGGAGTAAATAAACACACTGTTTAATTAATTCCCTTTGCTCAAAAACATAACCGTCTAAACTCGGACTATCTCTTCTCCAGGCCTGTGTACACTTTGTCAACATGGTGACAGATGTGACATCCCTAGTTATGGATACTAAGCTATGATTGGACTCTTGCTATTCTGGGGAGGGGTTTAGTCAACAGTTATGTCCAGTGTAGATGCAATTTGAGGATTAGTCTGCAAGGCCGTGTCTTTGACTTTTTACAGAATGTGTCTCCAAACAGAAACCCTCATTACACAATGATCTAAAGAAAACCAGCATCATACCAATATGTATTACTAATGTCTTTGAAGTGTATTGTATTTATTTATTTGGCATCGATTGCATAGTCACAGTATATGTCACACAATAGGCTTCTCTCAATAGGCTCATTGTTTTGTGGAGAGTAAATACAAACGCACAAGATCAACACACGTGGGTAATTAGATTGTTTTGTATGCCTGATCTATCGCTGGATCCATGTCCTACCTTGTGATTGACAGGTCATTATGGTCTTCTTAGAACTTTAACCCTTTCACGTTGTGTTTTCAGTTCACACAAGTTAATTGGTAATTGTTTGGTACTATAAATGTCGTTCAGTGTTTGGTGTACTTACTGTTTAGTGTCCTTAGCTGGCCTAAGATAGCTACGGCCAAACTCCAAGATGGCCATGACATAGATGTGGAATATCCCTTTAAATATCAAACCTGTATGTGCTGTGGAGTTTGTGAATCTGTACAATCCTTTGAAAAAGCAATACTTTGGAAAATAATGCAGGTACTGCTTGTAGAAAATTAAATGTCAAGTCCACCTTTCCCATGTCAGTGTAGCAATTATGCCCAGACTTTGGGAAACGCAGCAGCACACAGTAACACCTGCCCGCAGTGTGTTAAGGACGGCTCAGGGGCTAATGGGGGCTCTGTCATATTCTGTCTTGTTGATCCCACCATCAAAGTTTTTGAACCTTTTTTCCGGCTGACAGAGCCGCTGATGGAGCCCGGACTTGATCGCTCTATTTCACACAGTTAAGATATATTCTCACATGGGAGCTTCCACAATACTCTGCTGAGGCTATATAGAGCACAGATTCTCATAAATACACACACACACATGGCAACACAAATACATATCTAATTTGTTGTGCACACAATATCAAAACATACTGTTTTACACAGCTTTTGGGCTAATTTTTTTAACTTTTCCAGCCTTAATCCTCTGGGGTCTGAGGTCATTTTCTCGGTTTTACATCATTTCTTAAATTCCCCTTTTTAAAGTCACTTGCATATGATAAATACTCATGTGTTGTATATCAAAAATTACAGAACAATCTCAGCTCTCTATATAATGAGGCACCATTGTCCTAAGACAAAAGTGTAAAGTGATAATATGGCCCTAAAGCTGAAAAATTGAAGCTTGATTTTTTTTAATTAGTTTTCATATCTCTTGTGAAAACATACCTTTACTCATGTGGACGAACTGTTTTGGTGCTAGAAATTGTTTTACCAAAGATCTTAGGTTCATAAAAGCAGTGGAATATATGAACAAAATTGAAGATCCATGTAAATAAATGTCTAAAACCAAATGTTTTATTATATGGTGGGGATGGATGTGCTGTGGAGTGGCTGACGGTGGTGATCTGGTGGCAGCCAGAGGCGGACTGGGAGGCTGCATGTTGCCCACTGGACCCTGGCAGCTGTGAATCCTCTCTGTAAAATACATTACTACTAGTCAGTATAAGTTCACTAAGAGGAGATCCAAGACAGACTATGCTCAAGACATGAGCTACATGTGCTAACCTTGCTAAGCTAACGTAAACAAACTAAAGATGGTTACAGTCTTACAATCATGTAACGGAGATCCAACACTACATCCCCACTAGATCCCTTTGCAGTTAAAAACACTTTCTAGCTGGGACTCAAATAGTTTATATAAAAATATATTTGGAATTATTTAGGATTCTTATGGTGTTTCCCGCGATTTCTATTTTATTTGCAGGACTGCATTTACAAAAGCTGTATTACGAAGATGTTACACGTTAACTCCAAAAGGTGATTATTTGCTCATCAGATGTCTTCATTGGTTATAGCAATGCTCGTGGCCTTGCTAAAGAGATAGTTCTGTCAGTATTTCAGTCCATCACTTCCATCTGACTTTTCATCTCCTGCCGCCAGAACGGCAAAGTCTTCACTTCTCCATTCAAATGTGGCAAAGCTTGTTGTACCAACATTTGTAGTTTTGACTGGGATTTCTGGATGTATTGCATTGGGGATCCTTAGACCTTTCATCGATTTCTTCTTTCATAATTTTGGCTCATGGACAAATACCTGCCAAACTATAACCTCACTGTCTTCCCTTCCCTTTCCCTTCTCTTTATCATTCTCTCTTTGTCCTTGATTTCCTTCCTCCATTCTCCTCTACCCCCCTCTCGCCGTCTCGCTCCTTTCTTCCTCCACCCCTCTGAATCCCAGTGATCAGGGGAGGTCAAGAGTGTTGCATAGACGTGAAGAGGAGATAATCCGTCATATTAAAGTCTGCAAAAGCTGCTAATGCCAGATCAAATAGTGAGGTATTCACAGCCGACTGCCGCTGATCACTATCGCAGGGCGAGCTCAAAGGACGGGCCGCTGCTCGCCGAGTCTTTGTCAGGCACAATGAGACGGCACCGCTCTCCTGGATTGAAATGTATCAGATAGCTGTTAATGAGTGTTTACAAGTCGTGTCCACAATCTGGCATGTGCTAAGACTAAAATGTTTGGGGTAAAGGACATATAGAGACAACTCAGGTTCAAACAATGTCGGTGTTTGATGACCAATGGCAATGTTTATGCAATTCAACTCAAGTTCAGCTTCTCCTTGTGTGAAAAGTCTTTAACCCTCTGAACTCCAGGATTGAAAAGCATGTTGTCTTTTCAGAAGTTGTAAAAAGAAAAATGGAAAGTTATTGAACACATCATGTGTGACAGACGCTTGTAATATGAAAAAGCAGCCAAACAAAGCTGAACATTGTGGTATTTCATCAAAAACATGTTCTACTCTGTGTCATTCTAAAATCTCGTCCTGGAAAAACCTTTTGCTTTAACCAGATCCCTTATCCAGATCTTTTGTCCAGATCCTTTAACCAGATCCTTTAACCAGATCCTTTATCCAGATCCTTTATCCAGAGCCTCAGTGCAACTAGGAAGCGATGCTGGATTTGCCTGGTGAACACAGACCATCGAGGAGAGAACATGAAAGGACGTAAGTAGAAATGGAAATAGCACTTGGAGCCTCTTTTTTTCACACTTGTTGACACCTAGAAGGGTATTGGATATTTACTGTAGATCCCAGTGTTTTCCCATTTTTGTTAAATTAGTTATAAAAAAGAACTTGCTTTTTAATTTTTTTTATGATTTTTGGCATGGTAGTAGTGCACAAAATAAATGTTTGTTTCTCTCTGCTGCATGATTGTGCTGAGCTACAGAGAGTAAAAATGTGACCCAGTGAGTAAACAATGCCCCAGAGCTGCTTGAGGTTTATGGCTTTTTTAATGTGTGTGTGTGTGTATATATATATATATATATATATATATATATATATATATATATATATATATATATATATATATATATATATATATATATATATATATATATAGAGAGAGAGAGAGAGAGAGAGAGAGAACCGGTCCCTGTTCTAGCTCGGTGAGGGTAGAACACTGTTTAACTGTTCAGTAGAGATCTCAATGTAATAATCTGGGATTCTGTATAACTCGTATTATGGTCCTGTGTCTGACTATGCCTCTGCTGTTTGGGGTCACTGTGAGAATACAAGCTGTAACGTTGTGCATCATAGAGTCGTTCAATCGTCTTCAGGAGTCCATAAATTGACATCAGTGTTGGCCATTAGTGGAGATATGGGCTGTGAACCTCCATAAATGTCAAATGCGGCGGTTTCGGAATAGACTTGCGAAGATGCCTTATCAGAGACTCAATAAAAAGGTAATTAATTGGGACATTTTTAATGGTCATCCCCGAGTTGAAATCCTTTTTTTTATTAACCGTTATTTTATTTGTCATTAATTTTTCCAGAATAGGTTACTTTGTATGATTGAGGAGATTAGGAGCAAAATGTTTCTCAAAAATAGCTGTTTGGTGTACACGAAAGTTACAAACTCACCGTCTCATAAAGAATAACGACAGTCGATGAACACAATGTGAAATAAGATTTAAGCAAGACAAAGATCTCTGTGCACAGTTACACTGTGGAGAGTCACCATCAGCCTCAGAGAGCGGCAGCTTTAATGTCCCTCCAGAGGAGGACAGACGCTTTACGGTCCAGTCTACGACGCAAGGGATGCACTTATTTAGCAAAATGAGCCCCGACTTTCTTTTGGCTGGATGATAATGAAGATTTAAGGAAGCTTTGTGAAGGAAACACGAGCTGAGGAGGAAGGCCAGACCATTCAGTTTGAGGTCATTTCGTAATGGAATGAAATGTTTAACCATGCAGATGTACTTTTTCTTCTTCTTGTACAACCATAGTTGGGCACTTTGTGTGCATGACACACAAATAATAGAGAAATCAATCAATTATGGACATAGCTATATATAGACTGTATATAAGGAGTGGGCATAGTGATTCTGGGCTATACAAAATAAACTAAATTGAATTGAACGTGACGTTATCCATTGGTTTGTGGAATGATGTTTCGAAGCCCAGAGTTCGGACTGTTTTTGTCTGTCACCATCTTGTACAACCAGAAGTGACACAAGAGGCTGGAGCGATGCACAAAAGCTGAATATGATATTTTTAGGCAACAAAAAATGCGATTAACTTTTGTGAAGTAAAAACACTCTGAAAGGGTAAAAGCTCTCAGAAGAAAACATGGACAGTTTGCAAACTGGACAACAACGTGGTAGTGATCTGTCAGTTACAGTGGAGCCCCGCCATCGACCATAATTTACCAAAAGAACATCATGCTGTATTGAGAGTGAGACATAAACTCATGTTTACAATGTTTACTGAGGGAATAAATCAAGTGAGAAGTAGAGTCATTCTCTATCGACTTCTATACAACCAGAGGAGTCGCCCCCTGCTGGTAGTAGAGAGAATGCAAGTTTAAGAAACTTTCGCATCGGCTTCACTGAGATAGTGGACAGGGAGAATCAGGGGACAGTTCCTCTCGGCAAAAAGAAGGTGGATTGTATGGAAGTCTATGAGAAAATGGGGTCAGGTGGAAAAAGTCATTGTTTAATTTGGAGGATTTGTTGAAACGGACATGTACAGGGAAAGGGCCTTCTGCAGAATGTTAAGCTCCTCCCCTTCAGATGTCTTTTGTTTATATTTGTATTTTTTTCTCAGGGTCTGAAATCAGTGGGAAGGCCCTGGGAATGCACACACCATTTAGACCTAATAAACAGGACACCACCAGTCCAATTGTGTGTCTTTTTTTCCAGTAGGAGTGTGTCAGTGCATGCATGTGCTTTTTCAGACACCACGGTTAGCGTTACAAGAGGAGCAGGAGCCCCGTAATCACACAGAGTGGCCCCAAAGTCCAGGCATTAATCATTATAAGCAGCCGTGACAGGAAAATCAAAGGCTTGGCCCTTATAGCTCCGCTCTCTGCCTCGCTCGCCCCAATGGACCCCAGATGCTCCAGCTTACTAACTGTAGGAGAGAGAGAGAGAGAGAGAGAGAGAGAGAGAGAGAGAGAGAGGGGCGTGTCATGCAACGGTCTCTACCAGCCGGGAGCACCATTCATCTTTGTCGAGTGTACATGTACCGTTTGCTAAGCCATCATTAAATGATCATGTGTGCTGCTCTGCCTGACCACACACACACACACACACACACACACACACACACACACACACACACACACACACACATTGGTGGACTCGACTGAGGGTTCAGAGTTTGCAAAAATGTGTCCTTCCAAACAAATTAAAAGTCCTTGACATTATTTTTTTTCTGTCAAATATAACTACATTGAATCCATGTGTTAATTTCAGCATGAATTGAATTAGGCCAATTTACATTAAAATGTATGTCATATAAATGTAAAACTGATTTAACTCTTCTAAGCATGTACTAGCATGTACTAATTTGTTAATTAACAGCCTTCAATTCATATCTCAAGTCGACGCAAACTGTTTTCACATTTTCACAAAGAAAATGCCATCATTGTGTTATCTCACATGTAACATTGTAATGCACAAACAATATTTTACTCTTCAACCACTTCCCCTTTAAACCAAGTTGAACATGACTCGGCAGATAAAATGCTGCACAGTATTCCAAACAACGGACTGCTTTGGTCCGGGACGTCCACCTCCGCACTAAATATCTGAAACAAACTTGATATGTTTCAGATATTTATGAAATAAAGCACTGCGTCTAATTGTGATGCGGGGCCACCCAGGACACAGACTGTGGAGGACAGATAACAAAGGTAAATGCCATATTTTCCAAATGTACTCGTACTAATTCGGCATTGAGATCCTCCCAAATATCTGGACCACAGATGGTGTTCCATTTGGAGTTAACAGGAGGTTTAAAGACTGAAAACAGAAGTATTACTCGTGACTCTGTATTTGATCGTTGGGGTATTACCAATAAAATGCCTCTCAATGCTCCCATCATTGACCTTTTGAGCCCATCCGGTCACTAAGTTAACCTCAAGTCTACGTTAAGCAATGACATGACTTCCTCCACACATTGAATAAGCGTATCGGCGTGTGCGTCTGCTCCTGATCCCTGCAGATGGAGCG
Source organism: Taurulus bubalis (assembly GCF_910589615.1). Lineage (NCBI taxonomy): Eukaryota > Metazoa > Chordata > Actinopteri > Perciformes > Cottidae > Taurulus > Taurulus bubalis. Next base: position 21,865,102 of record NC_136606.1, on the reverse strand, counting down.
ATAGCCGGCCGCTAATCCTCTCTGTCTGAGCACCTGGCCGTGTGCGATACAAAGCCAGCGCACCTCCGGTCCATTCCGTCTGACCGTCTGGATGGAAGCCTACTTATCGGCCCACTCTTCATAATAACGGCCGTCGTCATTGTCGCCTGCTTAAGAAGCTTTACCTGCTTCATGCCACTGAGCTGGTGTAGGATACGGATTTGTGTGTGTGTGTGTGTGTGTGTGTGTGTGTGTGTGTGTGTGTGTGTGTGTGTGTGTGTGTGTGTGTGTGTGGGGCTTTGTCATGGAAAACAATAATTGTCTAGTTTTGACCTCCTGGGTGTAGATTTGTACTTCATATTTTCATCAATCAGTGATTAGAGGACAGAGTCCAGTGAAGACGCATATGAGTAAGAGGTCTCTATCATATTGGATATATTATAATATATTGGACTATTTATTTAGAAAGTATGGTAAAAAATAAAAAATAATAATAAAAATAGTTTTTTTCAGAAAATCTTATAAATTCATGACTTTAATCTCATAAATTATCTTTTTTTTCCTCGGCCCCAAATCCCAGAAAGAAAACCCTACCTCATGATGGATAACACGATTTTGGGTATTTCCATTAACTGTACACTTATTATGGGCTATTCAGTAGTAAAATACGAAGTAAACTCTTCTGCATTATACATTTCATGGCACTTTGAATGCTTTCTGAACTAGATGTTTTCATGTGTTCATTCTTTAGCTCGCCATGCTTTAAAGCCGTTGCTCTCGTAAAGGGAAGACGTTCATGTGAACAGCTGACTGATGGACTCATTGCAGCTGCTGGTTTTCTGATTATTGTGACAAGAAATATACTCAAAGTCAGCATCACACCAATGTGTTTACCATGTGTGTGTGTATTCCCTTCAGTCCTGGAACAGAATTAAAGTAAAATGTCTTTAACTAATAAAGGTACAATGTTTTATACGCTGTAAAAATCCTCTTCTTGTTCTTCAGTCAGTGAAAACTAGAGAACAAATATCAGTGCTGTGTGTGTGTGTGTGTGTGTGTGTGTGTGTGTACGCACACACAGACGCACACGCACGCACGCACAGAAGCACAAACACAGACGCCCCCCCACACACACACACACACACACACACACACACACACACACACACACACACACACACACACACACACACACACACACACACACACACACACAGCATCATACTGTACTGTAGTTGCTGCTGTTTGAACCAGTGACAGAGTGTCTCTGCTGGAGACTAATAAATGAGCATCAGAGCACCGTAGATAACAGGGTGTGTGTGTGTGTGTGTGTGTGTGTGTGTGTGTGTGTGTGTGTGTGTGTGTGTGGTCTGATGTTAGTAGGTGGTGATGAATGAAGAAGGATATTGTGTTTCAGATGCAGCCATTATTCGTCCTCAGCATCCAGACCTTTTCCTTCGCTCCTCCTCCCGTCCTCTCATTCATCAGTGTTTCCTGACACGGACGCTCGACGCTTCCTCCAGACTATACTGCAGATTCTCAGTTTCTCCACCACGGTGTGTGTGTGTGTGTGTGTGTGTGTGTGTGAGAGAGAGAGAGATCCCTAAGTATTGAAGTATATTATGTCGCACCTGGTTATGTGTTTTGTAAAAATAAATACAGGGATTCATTTCACTGATACCAAGTGACACCTTATATATAAAAGATGATTTACTATTAAAGTAGTTTTCCTGTGAGAAAGGAAAAGTAAATAGGTAATCGGTCTGTCACCACATGGTTCTAACTAAACATCGGTGGAATGTGAAAATACTCACACACTTGTGCTTTGTGAAATCTGTTGTTATTAAATGCAACAATCAAGATGACCCGCAGACAAAAATAAATCATTTAAAATCCTTTTGATTGATGAACTGTCAAGAAACCGTTCTCCTGTCTGTGTCAGCAACATGCATTTAATCAAGATGACTTGTTGAAGGTGCTGAATACAGAATATATTGCCTCCACATGGCTCTCAACATGGCGACGGTTGAGCCTGCACGTTATCATGAATCCATGGCTTTTCTTGGCAAGATCCGCCATGCGTAGAATTCAAGCGCCAGGATTGGCCAGTGGGCGGTCCATACTAGGAACATAGGAACACATGCATGACAGGAAATGAGACTTTCCCTGATACATCAGAAAGGTAAAGGAGCTTACAGCCGTAGCTAAGGCCGTTAGTTCCAGCAGTTATGATTATGTACTTCAGTATTTCTGAATATGGTGACATTTCTCAAAATAATTGTGAAAGATCAAGTTGGAAACAAACCAAAGGATTAGTCAAAGTTATGGAAGAGATCATGAAGGTGTGAACCGCCAGCAGCTATTCAACGTGTTGCCCACTCTAAAGCTGAAGGAAGCCAGTCATGTCTGGTCCTGTGTTAGACGTTCTGCACAGGGAACAGAGTTACATCATGGAGTGACTTGTAGAACGCACTAGTTAGTGACAAGTCACTCGTGCTTTCTACACGCAGTAGCACACTAATACGGTAATTATCTTCACGAATAGAACACGCATCTGGAAACCCAATGTGTTTCGTACTGATGTTCGTCATCGTTGTTTGGAAACTGTAAAAGGTCTCTGTATAACATCCTTTTCATTGTTAATATGTTTTAAATGTAATGTTTGCAGTACATCATCATCAAATAGTTCTTTATTTACAGGTCTGATACATCAACCTGAGTTTGAGGATAACAAAAGGGCTTTTACATAATATAATATTTGGGCTGAAAATGATGGGGTTAATTAAGTAAAAATAATGAATAAAGTGACGGGTTGTGGAGATAATTATTATTTGCAACCCAAAATGGGTTGGAGTTCTTGTTCTAAAAAACATTAATTAAAATAATTTCAAGTGAATAGTATTTTAATTAAACTATTATTTATTTGTTTAAGGGTTACTTGAAGGACTTTCGACCTTCACTTTAAATGTCATCTCCTCTCGTCAACACACAAATATAAAAGCCATCCTCTGGTATCGATGATTAAAGACGATATCTGCCTCTGTAAGGTCTCCTGGCTGAGGCGGCTTTGTCCTTCGGGCGACACATGTTTGCAGGAACTTCCTATGAAAGGTAAGTCGCCCTGACCCTCTAGAGTAAAACATGGGTTCTGAAAGAGTCCACTTCCTGGGAAGGTAAAAGAGGTGAAAGTCAAGATCGAACAAATTCTTAAGACTGAATTTTGACGTGAATAACTGTATTTTGTGAAAGTTTGGATCATTGTGAAGTGATGTGCAGAGCTGGTTACGGTCCACGGGGAGAGTTAACTTTGGTGTCTGTTGATAATGTTGTGTTACTTTATACACACATGCAGATACTTAAAGACAGAACCCAGTTTGATCCACTGGGAACTTGTTGAAGACCAGAATGCTCTCCAGTGGTTTCCTTTACTTGGTAACTTTAAGTTCATTTGAGATCGTAGTTGTCTTTGACTTATTTTTGGAATTGTAATTTTTTCCCAGCATCTCTGTTTTTGAGGATGATACTGCTCAACTTGAGTGCATCTGTGAGTTGAGAAATGTTAAGGGGTCTTGACTGTTTGTAGCTTTAAATCAATAATCCAAAATAAATAATAATGCTAAGCAGTGTGATTGTTCCCACGTTCGCTCTGGAATAGAAACCCGTCTCTGACGAGCATGGACAGCGCCGTACACTCTGAGGATCGACTCCTCTTCACTCAACCGAGAAAAAGTCGGAAGGCAAACAATGAAACAAAAGATTTCCCCTCCAGCGGACTTATTGTTCCTCTGGTGCGAACACCAAAAAAAGACGGCAACGAATCCCGAACATGTAGCGGAGCCTCTCTCCCCGTCTCCAAGTCACGCGACGAGACAAAAGGGTACGTTTGATCAAATTAGCGAGCCGGCGAGCGGATCCGCGGTCGGCTGCCCTCAGCCGCGGGGAGAGCTAGTCACTGACGCTTTGATCTCCCAATTAGGTGTATTTAGAAACGGTAAACATGTAACTAGAGAGATAATGAGCCGGCAGTGTTTAGCCTCCCCCTCTGTCCACAGGCGCCATGAAGTACGGAGTCTAATTTGGCAGGTAAATGAATACGAGCTGCTGAAGTGTGACAGTGCAGCCTGTGTGAGAGGCCAGGTCCTGTTGTTGTTGTGGTTGTTGTTGTTTGGGATGATCCCTCTCCTTCGCTGTCTACCTAATGTTGCGTTAAAATAATTGTGAGCACCAATTTTGACAGAGAGAGCAATGACTTAGAAGTGTTTGAACTATAAAGAACCCAAACAACACAGTAAGCCTGGACTGAATTTGGTTGATACTTTTTCCACACATGCATGGCGGAACATTTCTGTTTTTTTCTCAAGCGCTTTAAACATCAGAGTTCAGAGAGCGCCGATGCTTTTGACGTCGCGTCCATAGAACGTAGATAAGAAGAGGACGTAGTCATCGTGGTTTCACCCATTGAGGCATTGAGTTTGGCTTTTTGGCCGAGGCCATCTTGGATTATGGCCGTCGACATCTTGACTTTTTGCAACAGGGAATGGTTGGCTTTAAGCCCCGCCTTAAAGCATACCTGGGGCTTAAAATGCTTTAAGCCCCGCCTTAAAGCATACCTGGGGCTTAAAATGCTTTAAGCCCCGCCTTAAAGCATACCTGGGGCTTAAAATGCTTTAAGCCCCGCCTTAAAGCATACCTGGCTTCATGTTCTAAATAGAACCATAATTTAATAAATGAAAAGACTGTGAGACCATAAACATATACGTATACAACGTTTACTGAGGGAATAAATCAAGAGAGAAGTACAGTCATTTATATAGACTTCTATACGATCAGAGAACTCGCCCCCTGGTGGCCGGACGAAAGCCAGCAGCTTCTCACAAACGCATTATTTGGAGTCTGACGAGGTGTTTTTTTCTTCATGATCCCGGTGGTGACGCGTGAATCCATTGACAGTGCAATGTAAATCTAATCTCTGTATGAATGGAGGAAGGTCGTCAAGAATGATTTTAAATAGGGCAAGTTTTAATAATTTCATTTTCATATCAGCTGCTACTGGCCATGTTTCATGCTGCATGAAAACAAATTCACACGCAGCTATCAGAGAACACACGGACAGCAGAATTGGATACTTCAAAATATACATTCAAATATTCTAATGGAAACATGGCGACTGTCACCCTAGTATTCTCCTCCTCATAAATAAGATACATACACTGTTCATTATTGAATTCATCATAATTCATGACGATGCAGCAGACCATTTACCATTGAGCCAGGCAGTCCAGCAAAGAAACGTCTGGGTAGAGTTGTCAACATATGTGTCCAATAACTCGGTTACGTTGTTCATTCTGGTCACATGACATCTACTGCTTCTGCCCATCCTGGAGAGGGTTTTCCTGATCCGATGTGAGGTCCTGGGACAGGGATTTGTAATTTGTGATTTTGGGCTACACAAAATAGACTGAATTGAACTGAGTAACATAAAAATGTATTTATTCGTAGTTGAGGTTTAGCATGTGGAAGCTATATACTCTACCAGGAAGTGTGTATGCTATGAATGCAGAATATCTTCCTTTCTATGAATTCCTTCAGTTACTGAATGAGGCTCTGCGGCAGCTGTGAATGCAGAGCATGCTAGTGTACAGGACTGATTGTGTGTGAGAGAAAGAATGTGTCTGATGGATTGCAGTGAACAATAGCCTGTCCTTGGTCAAACTCAATGAGGATGGCAGCTATGAATGCTGGGTGTGATGTCACTGCAGTGACAAAATAAGTTTGAAAAGCAAACTCTTTGCTTTTCAAACTTATTTTCTCAGCCATAACACATTACAACCTTCTATATATGTTAAATGATTATGTATATTATTTTGTTATAGTGTGTCATGTATTAAGTAATGTAGAGAAAAATCTAAATCTATGACTTATGCCCTTAAACAGTCAGGTCCATAAGTATTTGGACTGTAACACAACTTTTCTAATTTTACACGACTGCAATGGATTTTAAATAAAGCATCACCATGTGGTTGAAGTGTACACCTTCAGCTTTATTTCAATGGATATAGCAAAAATATGTACTGTTTAGGAATTACAGTCATTTTTACACAGTCCTCCACATTTTCAGAGGCTCAGAAGTAATTGGACAAACTCACATAATAGTGGATATAATGATACTTTTTAATACTTGGAGGAAAATCCTTTCCAGGCAATAATTGCCTGAAGTCTTACTCCAATAGTAATTATATATATATATATATATATATATATATATATATATATATATATATATATATATATATATATGCATCATAAATGCATCCAAAGTCATCATCACCCAACGCAGAGTTTCCTCCCTTGAGATGCTTTGCAGGGCTTTACTGCGCCTCCTTCAGGTGCTGCTTGCTTATCTGGAGTAAATTAAAAGCACGCTCACTTGGGTTGACATCAGGTGACTTTGGCCATTGAAGAATGTTCCACAGTATATTTGGGGTCATTACCCATCTGAGAAGTGCCGTCCAATCAGCTTTGGAGCATTTGACAGTAAAGCCCAAACACCTCAAAACTCCTTAGCCTTGGAGGTACTGACTCTAGTCCACTTCACACGAGGCGGTTCCCCAGTGCTCAGGTCTGATGGAAGCGACAGAACCACATCATCTGTTGAAAAAGATCAACAGAAAACAGTACATGTTTTTTAACTGTTATTATTTTTCTTTTCTTTGATGGGATAGATTCATCTTGACATTGATTCTTGGTTCGGGTGATGTTAACGTTGAGGATGACGGTAAGTGTAATGTTGCCATGGAGACAGTGAGCACACAGGGCACAGCAGGTTAGCTGAACATGAATGAGGAGTATGTCTTTAGGCAACTATATCAATATGATATATGTACATAACACATTTATTAAGTTTCTAATAATATACTAATGATGAATGAATATTTATTCCAGTACGAATAGTGCTTTTCTTTAACATTGCATTTCTTTCCAGGAAACCTCAGGGGAAACAATGGAGGGAACAATATTTTATTTTTGTTACAATCTGCTTCTATTCTGACCTTGGATGTGTAAGAGGAGTCTTTTCATCCTTCACTTAAAATTCATATTTTTGTTTTGCTAGTGCCAACTGGTCTGAACTAGACCAACCAGATGAAACCTATACTGCCATTCCATAAAACACGTTTACCAAACAAGCCAGGCCTATTTCTGTCTAGTTTATAGAAAAATCTAATTAAATAAATAATACTTTAATAATGGATGCAAGGATACAAGCCACATTAATAGAAAACAGTGCAATTACAAAATATATATATAGACAAGAAATGTAGTAACTGATGTGATCAACAGTGTTCAACATCCTCTGAAGTGGACCGCTGCTTGAGAATAGTGTACTCAAGTATCCCGACTACTTACATTTGAATGTGTAAACTTGAATTTAACTTTTGTGGAAACGCCCTTTTTTGGGGTTTATTCAAGTCTTTATGGAACGGCTGCGCACACACACACACACACACGCACACACACCCACACACGCATGCACGCACGCACACACACACACGCACACACACGCACACACACACATACACAGCTGTACATGCCCACATCTCCCCCTGTCACCTGTACTCCCACGTCTTCCCTATGACCCGAACACATAACAAAACTTCCCAGATTGCTGTGCAAGCGAAGCCTAATTAACTGTTGGCTTAATTAGACAATTTACTGAGTGATTAGAAGCCAATTAGCTGTAGCTCTCTCTCCTCGTACCACTGACAGCCTGGCGCTCTCCCCTCAGGTTGATTGTCTACCCAGAGTGTCAGAACATACTTTTTCTCTTTTAATGTAAACGTCAGATACGAAAAAAACATGCCATTAAAAGTTATTGGGATTTATTCATGCAGAAGATTTTGTAGATTTAAAAAAAATGGAAACATATTGTTAACTTTGTTAAATCAGGAAGTTTCACTGTACTGTCGACTTTTATAGTCCCACTCAGTAAAAGACCTTTGAAAATACTTCTCTTTGTTAATTGTGTCACTAACCATGAATACATAAATACATAATACATGTTTAAATTACATTATGAATACATTAAATACAATAAATAATTATATTTAATGCAACATGTATATCAAACTTTTTTTATTTTATTTTGGGCCATGGACCCGCTCTTCATTTCCTTTACTGAAACTCATGTGTTGTTTGTTTTATACAAATTGCTGGAGCAGGAAGAAATGGGCTCTTGCTGTGAGGATGAGCTGGCTACGATAAGTAAGAGTTATTCTGGGGGTTTCATTCACCTGAATGAGTGTAATGCAAACTATTCAAGCGTTGATATTTCTTTAATATTTTACTACTGCAGTTACTACTGTAGAACGGGTGATGTTAAAATGAGAATGATTCATGACTGGAGACAGTTGACTACTTGACTGATGGAGTATTTGGGAAAAACCCTCAATGATAAAAAGTCTGAGGCAATCAGCAAGCAGAGACACAGACGTATGAACGGTCAAATCAGAGACGTATGCTTGTACATGATTTCAATTAAGATACAATAAATGGGAATGTAAGACATGAATGACATGAATTAACAACTTACATGTAAATAAATATGATGAGACTGCACGACGTTCCATAAGTTGTTGTTGACCTGTAGTTCTTGAATGTAGATGCTGTCAGTTAATTAACAAAAATGGTAATCAGTACTTCTTGTACGCTTGTGTTTCACTGATAAAGAGTGTGTGTGTGTGTGTGATAGCAAGCCTGTGGTATGTTGTGCACGCGGCCGTGTGTGTGTGCATCACGCCGTCCTGTGGCGCCGCCGCGCTGCTCGTGGTGTAATCAGCGCCTCACTGTGGAGCGCCGTGTGCTTCCTGCTCGGCCTCACGGTGCACATTGTTCTGAGCTGCGCTCACCAACACACTTGGTTGTGGTTGACTCGTGTTTGTTGGGCACTCCTCCACACTCGACAGGTTGCCGAGGTAAAATCCAGTCATTTAGCGTAAAGCAGCAGAGCATATTCACAGAAAGAGAAGCGTGCTGCGTGTGTCATCACGCCTCAGAGCTTAGCAGGACAATGCTGTGTGCTTCCATCAAGCTGTGTCCAGGTTCTACAAGAGTCCCAACACATTAGACATGCTTGGTTCTTGCATGTTTTGAGACGCATGAACACCAAAAAGAAGGACGGTGAAATAAATCCTTATATTTATATTTAATATATTTGAATCACCAATGAAAGCTTGCCGTGACAAAAACAAAACTAATTTCTTCTATTTCCGCCCGAAACAACATGTTGTGCCGTCCACTCAAGTTGTTAAGATGCTATTTTCATTCCTGCAATATTATTGTCCATCATATCTGTGGTTAACGACCTTTAATGAACGTCCTCGATCATCATGGAGGGGTGGAGGGGGTGTTTCAAAGAAAACAGATCTTGGTGTTGGTGGATATCATGCATGAAGAGGAACTGTATAATATTGTATAATACGGTCAAATCCATTGTTTAACTTTTGCCACAAGAACAGGCATTCTGCTCGTTTGGATTATTTGAAGTGGGCGTGTCTGAGGTGCTGATCCACAGTCTGTGTGGTATCCAGGGAAACGAGCAGGAGCATCATCCTGAGACGAGTAGCAGTCAAACCGGCTTCAGACGCCTACAAGTTAGACCGGTTAAAATGAATACTACAACAAATATCAACTTATTTTCTAAGATTTTATGTTCTAAAATCATAAGTCCATCTTTCATGCTTTAATGCATTTAAAACGTTGCATGTGTTCACATTTTTTATTAAAAAATATTTTCCATTTTTTATCCATCTGTTGACATTTTATAATCACACTTAAAATGTAAGTGCAAAGTGCACTTTATTATTATAAACACAGAAGAAAAGCAATTTAAACCAGAAAAACAGAACCTCACTCCTGGGCTTCCGTACATTTTTCCGTCACTACACGAGCGACTCTAAAACCCTAGGGCGGGTCCGCCTGGAGGTGCGCGGCGCGGGACTCTTCAGGAAGCCGCGTGTTGGATGGCAGCGTCTCATTCCAACACCAATCACCCAACACACCTGCTTGTTGTCGTGTTGCCCGAGCTGCAAGAAAACCCCCGATGACAAACACACCTGCGGCGCCTCAAGTCCCCGTCGCTGTGTGTAAGTGGCTCAGTCTCCAATTACGCGTGTGAAGTCTCCTCGCACGCTCACACACACACACACACACACACACACACACACACACGGAGGTTAACGAGGCCTGTCGGCACCTTGATCCGTCCCAGGTACACTTGCTGCTGCTGATGTGGCGGATGCGATACTTCGCCCCGACTGTGCCGCACACTGACATTCATCTGGAGATTTGGTAATTAGCCTGCGCTGACATGCCTGCACACACACACACACACACGCACACACACACACACACACACACACACACACACACACACACACACACACGAATCCGCCATGTATCAATCAAGGCATGTAACAGTTGGGTTATTGGAACAACGTGAGGGGAAAAAAATTGACTTGTCAGTGGTAAAGAGGAAGGCGACGAGGAGGAGGAGTGAAGCGACGTCGAACCCCCTGAAGGGGACTGTTTTTTGTTCATATTTTTGGGTGTGTGAGGGCATGACACAACCCTGTATTTTTCCCTTACTAAACAGAGCATTAGTTGTAATTAACGCTGCAGCCAGCCCTCCCTCCGCCCCCTCATCTTCAGCGAGCGCTCGCTCTCCTTGCTGTAGGCTAATTAAGGGTTATTTATGCATTGTTTCTCACGCGGCGGGAGGAAAAACCCCGGGCCGAGATCTGCATACACACCTCAGTGATCCCACACAGGTCACTGAGGGTGGGGGCGGATACCGCAAGCACACGCGTGTTAAAATAATAACTACCCGTCTCATAAGTAGAGCCAAAAGAATCCTGCACCAAGTCACTTTGTATCTCGTGTTCTCAGAGTGATCACTAAAGAACAGGTGTGTGGATCATTGTGGGCATTATAACATCAAGTTATCATCATCTGTGCTCGTTGTTAGGCTGCTATGATTTTCATGGCATGGCCGATGCATTGTCGCAGACATAAGTTGGCACCGTTTAGTTGATTTGGACATTGTAGTATATTTATGCACAGAGAGCAGATGCTCTGTGTTAAGTGTTTTAAGTGAAACTAATATACAACACCTGTCCACGGGAGGCTTTTAAAAGGTAAAATAGACAAATGAAAAGCAAAGAGGATACAGCCATAGAATACAAAGAACAGGAATGTGTTGTAACTCTCTTAGCCATGATTTAATATTCATACCAGCTTCATTTTTTGTTTCTTTTAAGACTCAGTTTGACGATACGCATGTCACTGGAATATCATACGCATGTCACTGGAACAGGGCCGGCGATTGCTATAGGCGAACTAGGCGACTGTCTAGGGCGACAAATGGGTTGGGGGCGCCCTCACCACGCGACCGTGGGGTGGGGGACGGCGCTGGCTCCCGCGAGCAGGGACGATTCAGCTGTGAGTTTTCTCATCAAGTACCGAGAGACACGCATATTGAGAAACGGGCGCTGCAAACATCTTAACGCTGATTGGCCAAGACACGTCACATCTAAGATGTTCTATTATGACAACAACTCGGCCAAAAATCTGATTTTTTTTTGTCGAGAAAACGGGACGCTGATTGGCCAAGACTCAACACGTCACATCAAAGATCTTCTATTGCAAAGATGGCTCACTCCAAAAAAAGTTTGTGCAGTCTGAAAAATGTGCGTGATCTGAAAAATAAATCTATTGCGCGGCCACTTTGACTGGCCCGTGACATTTGCAAAAATGAAGCGGTCTAAACCATCTGGAGAACAGGGACGAAAAAAGGAAGAAGAGGAAAAGAAATAGATATAGAGGTAAGTCTTCTGATCTCAGCCATCAAGGTGTCAAACGAAATTTGTGTGTAAGGGAAAAAAAACTGTCAAACCTTGTTAACCATAGTCATTCCCTACACAGCTTATATCATGTTTTGAGGTTTGTTCAATAAACATATTTGAAAAAAAAGAGTGTTTTGCACGGTTTATGGAGTTAATTTAATACTAACTTTGAGTGTGTAATAAATTATTTAAAATGATAAAAAAGAAAATGTTCTGAAACTATTCTGGTGTTTGTTGTCCATGCACCATTTATTGTTGAACTGCAATGTAGAATAGTATAATTATAAGTGGGTGAAATACTGCTATGCAAAGTAAAGCTGTTAAGTTAATATATGTCTCTTCAGTGATGTACAGTATTGTGTGTGTCTGTGGGGTGGGGGGGGGGGGCAAAACTAAATCTCGCCTAGGGCAACCAAAGGGCTAGAGCCGGCCCTGCACTGGAATATCATACGCATCACTGGAATATCATACGCATCACTGGAATATACGCATGTCACTGGAATATCATACACATCACTGGACTATCATACGCATGTCACTGGAATATCATACACATCACTGGAATATACGCATGTCACTGGAATATCATACACATCACTGGAATATCATACGCATGTCACTGGAATATCATATGCATCACTGGAATATCATACGCATGTCACTGGAATATCATACGCATCACTGGAATATCATACGCATGTATAACTGGAATATCATACGCATGTTACTGGATTATCATACGCATCACTGGAATATCATACGCATCACTGGAATATCATACGCATGTCACTGGAATATCATACACATGTCACTGGAATATCATACGCATCACTGGAATATCATACACATGTCACTGGAATATCATATGCATCACAGGAATATCATACGCATGTCAATGGAATATCATACGCATGTCACTGGGATATCATACGCATGTCAATGGAATATTATACGCATGTCACTGGGATATCATACGCATGTCACTGGAATATCATACGCATGTATCACTGGAATATCATACGCATGTCACTGGAATATGATATACACATCACTGGAATATCATGCGCATGTATCACTGGAATATCATATGCATCACTGGAATATCATACGCATCACTGGAATATCATACGCATCACTGGAATATCACACGCATGTATAACTGGAATATCATACGCATGTCACTGGATTATCATACGCATCACTGGAATATCATACGCATGTCACTGGAATATCATACGCATGTCACTGGAATATCATACGCATCACTGGAATATCATACGCATGTCACTGGAATATCATATGCATTACAGGAATATCATACGCATGTCACTGGAATATCATACGCATGTCACTGGGATATCATACGCATGTCACTGGAATATCATATGCATGTATCACTGGAATATCATACGTATGTCACTGGAATATGATATACGCATCACTGGAATATCATACGCATGTATCACTGGAATATCATATGCATCACTGGAATATCATACGCATCTCACTGGAATATCATACGCATCACTGGAATATACGCATGTCACTGGAATATCATACACATCACTGGAATATCATATGCATGTCACTGGAATATCATACGCATCACTGGAATATCATACGCATGTCACTGGAATATCATACGCATCACTGGAATATCATACACATGTCACTGGAATATCATACGCATCACTGGAATATCACACGCATGTCACTGGAATATCATACACATCACTGGAATATCATATGCATGTCACTGGAATATCATACGCATCACTGGAATATCATACGCATGTCACTGGAATATCATACGCATCACTGGAATATCATACACATGTCACTGGAATATCATACGCATCACAGGAATATCATACGCATGTCAATGGAATATCATACGCATGTCACTGGGATATCATATGCATATCACTGGAATATCATACGCATGTCACTGGGATATCATACGCATGTCACTGGAATATCATATGCATCACTGGAATATCATATGCATCACTGGAATATCATATGCATCACTGGAATATCATACGCATCACTGGAATATCACACGCATGTATAACTGGAATATCATACGCATGTCACTGGATTATCATACGCATCACTGGAATATCATACACATGTCACTGGAATATCATACGCATGTATCACTGGAATATCATACGCATCACTGGAATATCATACGCATCACTGGAATATCATATGCATCACTGGAATATCACACGCATGTATAACTGGAATATCATACGCATGTCACTGGAATATCATATGCATCACTGGAATATCATACGCATGTATCACTGGAATATCATATGCATCACTGGAATATCATACGCATGTCACTGGAATATCATACGCATGTATCACTGGAAAATCATATGCATCACTGGAATATCATACACATGTCACTGGAATATCTTACATATGTCACTGGAATATCATACGCATGTCACTGGAATATCATACGCTTCACTGGAATATCATACGCATGTCACTGGAATATCATACGCTTCACTGGAATATTATACGCATCTCAGTGCAATATCATTCGTTGTGTGTCGTATCAGGCGGTCAGGGGTACAGGGGGAACAGTCTGCAGAATGCACTGGAGGATTTCTCATTTGTATTAAAAGAATAAATAATAACCAAGATGTTTTGGGCTCAATAATAGACCAAACTTACGAGATAAGGTGGAGGTTTCTTGCAGTGTGCACACACAGGATATTAAAAAAGAAACCAGGAGGGATGGAGGGAGGGAGGGAGGGTGTGTGTGTGTGTGTGTGTGCTCATTCATATTGACATTAAGAACTTTCCTTTATCTCCCCCTTCGACCTGGAAAAGAGGCCTCGCAACAATCGGAGGCAGCTTAGATCCCGTCGCACAATAAAGAATAATATGATTCCTGTTTACTCAGATATCAGCTGCTATCTCACAGCTCTACCCCCCACCCCCTCTCTCTCTCACACGCACGCACACACACACACACACACACACACACACACACACACACACACACACAGACACACACACAGACACACACACCTCACACCGCACCCCCCACACCTCGTAAGCCAATATCTGCAACAGTATATTAGACAGCTATCTGGCATCTACAAATGTCAAGAGGAAGATAACGGCTGGCTCCTGGTAAGGTGGGGATTGAGGGGGGTCGGGTGTGGGGGGGGCACACGGCAGGGTGTGTGTGTGTGTGTGTGTAGGGGGGGGGGGCCACAAGGCAGGCTGAACATATGCGCAGATTTTCCCGGCTAGATGAGCAAAGTTCACTTAAACAATCTCGACTGGCAGCGGCGCGGAAGCAAGCAGCTGTCAGTCTTGATACATTTGGTGGAGAAGAACCGGAGTGCATTGTGTGTGTGTGTGTGTGTGTGTGTGTGTGTGTGTGTGTGTGTGTGTGTGTGTGTGTGCCAGTAGAGTCATGTGCCAGTTTATTGGAGGGTTTTCTCATGCCACCGGTAGCATCTTAAACAGTTCATCCACTAAGCAGCGCTCCCCTACCTGGACGTCCAGCTATGCTATCAATACGACAAATGTTTGTCTTCGTGTCCCCGACTGAGACAACCAATCAAAGAATAAACACCAGAGACAGGTGCACCTTAAATAATCCATTATAAGGATAGAATACAATGACAACCTGTAAACAGAAAATAGTCTATTGACAATGTGCTGTGCATTACAGCGCTGGTGTTACCTATCAGGTCCTAACCCGACCCGCCATGTGGCTCGTGACACAAAACCATAGGAGAAGATGTCATTGGAAACTGTTTGAGAAAGAGCTGCCACTTCAGTCAAGCACTCAGTCGGGAGAAGAGGGGAACCACCTTTTCCAACAAGAAAAGCCTCCCGTGTCATTTTCTTCTTTAATTGAATGCATTCTCTCCAGTTCTGATAGAACTGACGCTGTTGCAGCATCTACGCTAACCTCTTCAGGAGACGCTGACGTTGTTCAGAACCAACAGTTGTGCCAAACACGCCTAAACCATGCATAAAACACGCCTAAGCCACGCCTAAACCACGCCTAAGCCACGCCTAAGCCACGCCTGTAGCTCCTCACAGGACACTGATTGGACACAAAGCATCACTTGAAGCCTGACTAGATGGATTCTTTTGTGTGATGTGTGATTCTCACGTGACTCCAGCTGCCGTGCAAAGTAAGTGGTGTCCAAGGTTACTGTCCGATCACCAAACTAAACTATACAAGTATGAGTGCCTTTTTCTTTTATAGATGGATAGCAATTGTGAAGAGGTCAAAGGTCATCTACCAGAATTCAGCAGGCGACCAGAGGAAGACCAAGACTGTATAAGAAGGGGAACTGGTTGTTTTTTTTTGAGTGCGATTTGGAGTTTGCCTTCTCTACGTCTCGCTGTCGGACAACTGTATCTGTCACATAACGTACGGCAACACACACAGGGAGAGAAAGGGAGGGAGTGTCTTCATGAGCGTCAGTTTCCTCTCACCCTTCAGTCAATATGAGAAACAGATCTCAGTCAGATATTACAGCTGCTAGAAAAATATGCTTTTCCTCTCGTAGTAGCCTGAGAAAAAAGACTACAGGTCTGGAAAGTGAAACCAATGTAGAAGTGTCTTAAAGCTGCATTCTCTCTCCTGACCACCAGGGGGTGACTCCTCTGTTTGTATAGAAGTCTATGCTTCATGTGTTAAAGCTGCATTCTCTCTACTGACCACCAGGGGGTGACTCCTCTGGTTGTATAGAAGTATATATAAATGACTCTACTTCTCTTGATGTATTCCCTCAGTAAACATTGTAAACATGAGTTTATGTCTCAATCTCTAGTTTCAAGTCTTCTTCAATACAGCATGATGTTCATTTAGTAAATTATGGTCATTTAGAGTCAAACAGACCATAAAGCAGAGTATGTTGGGCGGGGCAACAAGGTGATTGACAGGTTCCTACCAGAGACGTATACGGCGTCTCGTCACCAAAATATGGTCACTTCTGTTTACTGGTTGCCACGGCGAAATCGCAGAACTCACGGCTTCAAAGACCAGGAAATAACGGCTGAAGGCAGGATGCCGACGCCCACTTCTTATCTACAGTCTCTGGTCTCATGTGCTGTAGCAAAGAGCTCTTGAAGTCAGGAGTACCACCAGTCTTTTTTCCCCCTTTTTATTGAAACAAGAGAGACTACAAAATGTGCAACAAGAACATGAAAACCAATTTGCTCGTATGAAGGAAACGAATGATGACACACAGACGGTAGCCTGATCCAGCATGAAGGCCTCAAATAAAAGACCTGCGATGATGTCTGCTGTCTCTCTTGTCTATTGATCTACTCCACTGTGTTTTAGAGCCAGGCACACACACACACACACACACACACACACACCCACTAAACAGTATGGAGAATAACTCCATTCCTTATTTCTGCTAGTATGCTTAGCTCTTTATTGCAAACGACAGAAACAACGCATGCAAATACTGACTCGGACGTCAATTACCATGGCGACGGTGGAAGCATCGGGTCGGCCTAACTTGCTAGCTTTTAGCTTAGCGCCTGGCTGTTTCTGTAGACGCCTGGCATGTTTCTGTAGACGATGCCCCGTCAGCCCCGAGTCTGGCTCTCAGAACTGCAGCCGGGCAGCGCTGGTGTTTGGACACACACACACACACGCACACGCACACGCACGCACGCACACACGCACGCACGCACACACACGCACACGCACACGCACGCACACACGCACACGCGCACACGCACGCACACACACGCACACGCACGCACACGCACGCACGCACACACGCACACACGCACACGCACGCACACACACACACACACACACACACACACACTGTGGTGGCGAAGGTGTCGTTTTCAGGCTCCGTTTCAACGCGTGCATTTCCTGCCGGCGCGATCATGCGTGGCTGGATTCAGACAGTCATTAAAATGCAGAAGGAACCTTTCGTATAATTTCTTGGCGGCGCATCAACAAACGTTGTTGCACCTAATTCCTAGAGGGGTGTGTGTGTGTGTGTGTATGTGTGTGTGTGTGTGTGTGTATGTGTGTGGGGGGGGGGGGTTACGCTTTCCGCCGTTGTTCATGAGCGCCTCGACAAGGCTAGCCGCTCTCGCTCTACAAAATACATTTCAACTTGTGACAGATGAATTTTGCCCCCTGGCATTTAAATAACGCCTCTGTGTTCCGCCCCTCGCTGGTGTTTCCCCTCCCTCCGATCATCCTCCGCCCGTCAAACGTGTCCGTGGAGAGAGGAGCCGAGCGCCTGTCATGTTTGCCGCCGTAACGCCTCCTTACTCATTATGCAGCGGTGACATCATTACAAAAGCAATCACGCGGCCGTGATAAACGGCGGGCTAATTAGAGCGCCGGGCTGACGAACAGAAACGCACGCCGGTCCCTTTGCAGCGGCCACATCTGCACGCACAGAAATAGAGCGGCAAAGCGGCGCCGCTTCTCTCTTCCCGGCTTCCTGGGTAACACGTTGTGCACCTGCGTGGATTATCTCTGAGCTCAATTCAAATGCATTCAAGTCTGTGTCATGTCATCATCGACACACAGTTTCTCTTTACCAAGCTCGCAAGACAACGAGCAGTTTTATAGTTTTTTTATATATATATAGTTTTATATAAATTTCAGAAAATTGCAGGTCCTTTTTCTTCTTTGGATTATGGAGTTTATTGATGTTAAATCATCCAGTCTTGTGATAAATTTTACATTGAGTCTGGTTATGAAAATGTACGTAGTCCGGCTTCCACCTGCAGACCCCGCTGCAGCACAATGAGAGCTTTTCTAAAGGGACCCCGGCGCTCAGAGATGCTACCACTTTCCACAGGGACGACCAAAATGAGCAGTTTTTCGTAAAAGCATCTACATCTAAAATGAACAGTAGCATTCAGCGGAGCTCCAAATGATCTGTCTTTAAAGCCTCTGCATTTTGAGCCACGCTAACAAGTCTGACTCATTCTTCCTCCTGTACAGCCCCACACATTTTACATTACTTTTTAGTGTACGCATACTTAAAAATACCAGCCACGCTCGTGGTGACATTCCTCATCGCCTCCTCTTCCTACGCCTGTATGTCACATTCAGGTGATCCTGATCTGGTGCTGATCTCTGTTTATCTGAATCGTTGTCCTGGAACATGGAGACGTGAAGGTCGCCTCTGACGCTGCAGGGTTCCTGCTCTGAGAGGAGCAGGGATGCGCTCCTGCAGCCGCCGCGTTCACTCCCAGTACTGCTGCAGTCTGGACCTCACGCGGGCCACCTGCTGGCTGTTGGCGCACACTGCAGCCAGTGCTGGAATCCAATCAAATAAAAAGTCCCCTCCCCCCACCTTCACCATCAAAGCATTGGCTAAAACGGCGTGCGTTAAACAGGTGACATCCTGACATCGCCGCGCTTTCGTGGTTTTTAATGGGACGATGCGGGTCGTCTTCAACAGCTGTCATTCCCGGAGCGAACATCTGGATCTATAGCAGATAACGATCAGCGGATGGATCGCCTCGGAACATTCTTTTATTGTCATTTCAGGGTGCGGGTCAGCATTTATCATAACATCTCGTATCGACTCCTTTCATTGACTGGAGTTAAGGACACACCTGAGCACAATGCATGCCCAATATCCCGGTTATTGATCAGGTGCGTTCTGTGCGGGAAAAAACCCCACATCATATTTGTCCAATCTGTTGCGGTAATAATGTTGCATCTGTCTTTTACTTGAAGACAGCTGCCACAAAGATGGGGCTTGTTAGAAGGTGATGTTTTGAAGGATTAAATCTCGTTGCTCCACCTCGGGGAGGCTTTATTCCCTCTGTTTTCATTAGATGGGAGAGGGAGGATATTAAAGCTGAGGAGGTTTTAGGTACCAAAGGGCCCCGAGTCTTTTGACCTTTTCTGCGCACGTCGCTGCTGTTGTCTTTGAGCGTGCGGGAATTAAAAGGATCACTCGGGGACAGCCTGTCTAATCTAATCAGGATGAACCAGGGAGAGCGGCTCCTGAGGTGTGGGACCGTCCACTTCCTGCAAAGGGCATCCCCTAATCACCTGAAGTTGAGAATCCCTTCTTTAAATGTCCTCATGATCAGGTCCCCTCGCTCATCTCAGTCGGTTCTGTCGTTAGTTCTGAATCGACGCTTCAGAAATGTTCATCTGAACGATGCTGATCTCAAGACTGTCAGATTAAATGTAGCTTGATTGTCATTGCAGTACAGACATCGATCTGTAGAAGTGATCATTATTACTAACCATATCTGTTGGATTTATTTTTTCTATTATTGGCTTTGTTTTTTTGTTACATTATTGATTTAATATTATAGAAAAATCTGAAAATCCTCTGTTATCTCAGTTTAGGGAAGCATTTAGTATTGTTGGTGTCACAGAGCCGTCCTCCTTCAGGGATTCCCCAACACTCCACCAGGATCCTTCAGAAGAGCAGCAGCGCTCTGGTTGAATCTGCATGCTGAGGGCGATGAAGACGAGGGACAACATGACCTGTGACTCACACCGTGTGACGGCGCTCCGAGCTTCCTGGAAAGTGATCTGCTGTGGAGCGGCCCCCAGGGAGCCGCGGAGGCCTCGCTGCTGGTCGTCCCGACTGAAGTTTAACATCACGGCTCTCTTTCACGCGGGACACAAACGGCGGTCTCCTGGGTGAAAGTCCCGTCTGGTTTGACCCATCCATCAACCCTCAACCTTATCCTGACAAAGACTTTGTGGCTCCTGTATCGCACGTCACCGGATTCCTCCTTTGCTCCCGTCCTCATCGCTGCGATGTCTTCTTGTAATCGTGTCGGCGATTAACGGGAACACATGATAACGAAACTCTGACCCTTCTGGGAAGTGCAGCACATCCCTTCTGATTCACATCTGTGAGGCTGAAACCACCGACACTCAATAAGCTGAGAACAGTCAACATGATCAGACTGTAAAGATCCTTATGGATAATGCTTGTTTATGTAATGTTGTATCGATATCTATAGTACATACAAATATAATCCTCTTTGTATTATTCAAACTGTCAAATATTGATATGGTGTTGGACACATGTTTATAAAAGTCATGTTCAAAATATACTTTCAAAGAAAACTCGGGCTTCAGTTTGTCGAAACATTTTGGAAGAAACAAAACACCAAAGGATTCAAATATAGATTTTTATTTTTTTGAATGAAAGCAAAAACCAGCACCTACTCAAACACAAGTCCACACCAACATACACGCACACACACACACACACACACACACACACACACACACACACACACACACACACACACACACACACACACACACGGAGCGCTTGTTGTTGTGTTGTTGCCTCAGAGACTGCAGCAGCTGTCAGTGTGTTAGCGTGTGAGATAAAACCAGGAGGCTCAGTGATACTGCGGGGATCTGAAGTGCCAATTAATTAGGATGAAGGAAGAGCGAGTGTGCGAGCATGCTGCAAACCCACAGCATCAGCACAGATGTGGAAAGGCAGCGCTTCTTAAAAGTGTGGGCTGGGACCGAGCGAGGCTGGTTTTGTGAGGAAATATAAGCGTTGTTTATAATAATCCATTCCAGGGCGAGAGCCGGCGTTTGTCATCTGGGTCTGTGGCTGAAACACTCGAGCTCCTCAAGCTCTTTTGTCTCGATCCAACATGCGTGTATATTCTGACAGTGTTTGATGATTTAGCAAACCGTAGCATGCGCCACATGACTGCCAGCAATTACCCCAATGCTTATCATCGTGGTTTTAGTTGCAAAGTAGCGTATGAATCTGCTCGTTTACAGTTTGCTGTAATTTGGAACTATTGTTCGGCTCCGTTTTGAAGTTCCTCTGCGTTTGAGTGCAGCCAGAGCCGTGCGGCATTAAACCACACTAACCACCACAGCCGCCTCCCAGGCTTTGGAAATATATTTGCCAAGCTTAATTTGAAAAATACCTTGGAGGAATAGGTATGAGGCTGGAGCGGAGGAGCAGACTATTTGTGTTCCACCTGCTCGCAGCGCTCATTTATGCAGAACAAATCCAGTGCGGGGAGTTTTCTTCCCCGAGCCAGTCCAGGACACAGAGGAGACCGATTTGAAGGATATTACCACGCTCTCAAAACAAATTTAGTTTTGCTGAATGCTCACGTTTCGTTATTCCATCTTTATAGCTTGTTAGCAGTGAAATGTGACGCAGGGACTGAAAAGCAAATACGGCCTTTTCTTTGTGGTGGGGTCACTACACGATGGCCATCAGACTGTCTCAGGTCACTGTCTGGGACACTTCTCATGGATCTCATGGCTGCTGGAGCACAGGGATGAGGTGTGATGACCAACTGCGGGTTGTATCCATCCAATCCCACAATGCAGCAGTATTCGCAGCAGACACATCTCCCAGAGACCCGTGCTTTACTGAGGGCACCTTTCATGTCAAAGCTGTGCCGACTTGTGCCAAAGGAACTGTTGTGTTTTGCATTTGACACAGACGTACACACTTTTCCCTCAGGCACCTCTCCCATCCAAATAAATAAAGATACAGAGAGAAAACCTTAAGCAGAGTAAGTCAATTCAATTGATTCCAGGCAAATCAAGCATGGATCCCTAGTCATATGAATAGCAACAAGTAGGAGACACAGTGATAAGGTATTACCAACATATATTTGACTGCAGACAAGGTTTAGGGATCCCAGGCCTGGAGTCCTTGTGGCGTAAACAATCCCCAGTGTCATGGCAGGTTGTGAAGAAGAAATGTAGACGATTGGTTTTGTGTACTTTGACACAAACTGTCTGTGTTTCTCTCTCGGGACTAAAACAATGGCAAAGGAAAGTCAATTAGGATCCTATTTCATGGTGGACACACAGAATGTAGATGTGATTATGCAACGGTCGAAGATTGTGAGGCTGTAATTAATATTGACGAAGACCATTTATGATGGGAAGGATGTATATAGACATACGTTGTGAAGTCATACATGTCGGATATCAAAGATCAAAGGGTGAAATATATATTTAAAATGGAGGTCCTTAAATAAACACAATTTTAGCCTTTTCCGTATCAGATTTGTGGCAATTTTCCTTCGCATACTAAATATCGTCTTTGTGCACAAATGTGTTAATGCACACACGGTAAGCTGCCAAATTATGTTTGAAAAGGAAATGCTGATCCTTTTCTATAAATATGGCATCCAACGAGATTTTTCTTGCTGCCTAATTAATCGTTTCAATAACCTGCATTTAAGTGTGCCGTTTTAATTTCTGAGCTTTACTCCCTAATGTAGCTGTCACAAAGCTCCACACGGAGAAAACTAAATTCAATTCATTTGTGTTCTTTTACAATATTTCACTTTGGTGAACTCCACATTGTGCAGCAGAGCACCTGGTGTGCACACTTGCCAGTAGTCATGTAATCTGCAGAGATGTGCCTGCATTCAAGACAGGTGTCCCATCAGGCACGCTCATGAAGATCTCTCTTTCAGCATCAAGCCTTCATCCAGCCCGAGCGCGCTCTTGACCTCCTGAGCGTCACAGGCTCTTGTTTTGTGGGCTCTAGGACTCCTTCTCTTGCGTCACGGCATCGTCGTTACATTGAAAGACCCTGAACTCCTGCAGAACACTTCTGAGCTTCTGCCATCGAGCCTTGGGGTTTCTTCCCGATCAACGGTGACCTCCTCAAGTAGTTTACCAAGGCTTTTATGTTACTGGTGCATTGACTTGTTTCATTGCGTAATCACATTATAGCTTGCTGAATATTGTTGAGCTCCTGCACTCTTGACTACTTGTTCCGTCGTCAATATGCATCATGGCCTCTTAACCGTCGCGCAACCTTTTTTTAAGCTCCTGCACTTCTTCTTTTTTTCAACAAATGTAATCAAAGGCTCTGAATATACAGCTGAGGTTAATGGAAATGTCTTTTTCAGAGTATAACATATTGCAATAACTGAAATGTTGATCTGAAGATTGCGCTAGATGAAAAGCCAGATGAGAATTTCTGTACCAAATTGCATGACAATCCATCCAATTGTTGAAATATTTCAAACCCAACATTTGTCAACCTCATGCTGGTGCCAGAGCATCATAGGCTTGCACATGGGCAGTAGGGACATGTCCCAACCAATATTAGAACAAACTTGTTTGCATTATAACACACACACACACACACACACACACACACACACACAGTTCAGTATAGCATAACTGATGTCGGGCCTGCAGCCTCCCCGGAGCAGCAGCCCGGCTCACGGTCAGGTTAATTGTGGGTGGTGAAGCACTGTCCGATGACGAGGACTTTATTTGCAGATTAAATTACCAGAAGCAGCGAAGGGAGGATAGAGGTGGAGGCAAACACACACACACACACACACACACACACACACACACACACACACACACACACACACACACACACACTGCTGTGGCCCTTCTCTTTGATGGTGTAATGAACCAAGGAGACCTCCAGAGCGATTATCAACCCATATCTAGCACATGTTCAGCACCAAAGTTTGAAGGTATTGTTTTTGCTGGGGCAACTTGCTGTCTAAGAGTTGACATTAGTTTACTGGTCATTGGTTTACACGCAACCATTATTTGCGAAGGTCCACCTGCTGGCAGTTAAAAGAAACCTGTGCTTTTATTGTTAAATAAATATAATTCTGGATTAATGCATTTATTTAACCTTATTCCATATTTTAAGAAGGCGCACAATGCCACATATGACACGATTTGTTAGGTTTAGGCAACACAACTACTTAACGTTAAGTAACAAGCCAAATGTTATACAAGTGTGAACTTGTATGTGTGAACTCACTGTTCACCTTTTTACACTGTGGCTTGTCGTCCTCTCCAGGTCTCCGTCTCACCATGACGACCAGGTGTTGGACTCCTCAGAGAAGATGACCTTACCCCAGTCCTCTATGGTCCAGTCCTTCTCGTTGACGAGGGGCTTTTTTCTAGCTTCAGTCCTGCGGCTCGGAGCCGGTTTCTAACCGTCCTCGCCATGCACTTGACCCTGGCTGCCGTTTGCCATTCTTTTTGGAGGTCACTTGATGTCATCCTACAGTTGTTGAGTGACATTGGAATGAGTTGGCAGACATCCCGGTGAGTGGCGAGGCGTCTGGTCCGCTGGCGTCTGTAGCTTTGTTGTCCCGAATGTGTGCTGCTTGACCGTGTTCTTAAGAACCGCCTCTTTGAAGTGTTAAGGATGGAAGCAACCTAACGCTCACTGTATCCCTCTGCCAGTGAAACCAGATGTGAACCCTTTTTCTCAATAACAACTTTTCTTTTGAACTCTTTTGACATGGTCAATAGTCACTTTTTTTATTCCAATTACTTTTGAGGTACTACTAGCAGTTTCTGTCATCTAGCTGGTCCTAATGCAAGAGGAGCGTGATGACCACGGCACTGTTTTTTGTTGAAGGTGTGCCTGTGTTGGAATTCAACAGAAACTGGAATGTAACGGCTGCCATACATGAAGAGATGCTGATTTTGAGACACATTTGGAGGAGTCTCTTTCTTTTTTCCAGAGCTGTATATTCCAAACTGTATGATCCTCTGGGATCAACTAAAATGGTCAGTGAAGAGTAAAAATATAAATAAATTCTAGTTGTCATGGTAATGAAGGAACAATGGACCTCTATGGCACAGAGGAGGACAATATAGAAACGCTCGCTGTTGGTTTGGGTTTGTATACGTAATTTCTTGATAATAAGAAAAATCTAAAACATTGCCTCCCTCATCCTTTAACAGCACCATTCTTAAATGTCACAGCAGGGTAGCTCCCCGTCTCGGTCGGATAAAACTTTCTTCAACCCGCTCTCCATTTTACTGCTCTTGAAAAAACAGAAGCTTGACCTTTTCAAACTGACAGGGAGCCAGTCTATAAACCAGCAGTGGAAGCTGTGACTTTCATCTAAACAGGGCCTGTCCGGCTCCGCACACTTCTCTCTCCATTAGGTGTTCCAGTTAAATTTACACGAGCAGGCTCACCGACACGAACACACACACACACACACACACACACACACACACACACACACACACACACACGGCTCCACACAGCTGCTGTCGGCGGGTGGAGATGGGCAAGGCGCTCGGTCCAATCATAAGTGAATCAGTGTATTTTCTGTCCCTTGGCTGCCAGTGACAGATTGAACCATTATGAACTGATGAACACTGTCTGCATTTCTTTCTTTTTTTCTGTCTCTTCTTCATCTATTTGGCTCTGCTTTGTCTTTTTTGTCTATTTTGACAGGAATGTGAACTCATATCCCGACGTGGTACCTGCTGTATCCACAGCTCGGTTCTCTTGGGAGAGGCAGAACCAGAACCTGAGCTTGTCCGTTTGTTAGGAATGTGGACAGTGCAAACTTGAGGGTGAATTACCTGAGGCCTTCATGGTTAATCATCTCTTTCCAATGCCTTGAGGCATGGATTTTGTGTGGAAATCTGTAGATGAAACACCCGGCTCCCCACTGTCCCTTTTTACCCAGCAGTCCAATCACATTGGAGGAAGGGCGACCCCAAATTGAGCTTTGTGTTTACGTAGTGCGAGCCCCTCAGCTCCAACGTTCAGCCTCAATGCGCTGCAATGTTCTCCGAAACGTCAGAATAACACAAAATGAACTGTGAAGATGAAAAAGACAACAAGTGTAACCGACATAAAGCCATAAGCACACCTCCACAAAGACGAGGAGGGGTTGCATTTCGCTGTACACTCATGGATCATATTCATGGGCCGCTTCATTGCCTTACGCAAGCCCTGTCAAGAAAACAAGTAAAGTATGAAATGCATTAGATTGAAAATAATGTTGAATATCCTGAAACTATTTAGTTTGGCTGCAAAATATTTACTCAAATGAAGATTGTTAAGACTTTCTGTTTCTAAACCAGACTTCAGAGGCGCACGGCCAGGCGTCACCACAGGACAACGCTGCAAACAGTAGAACGCTCGAGGCTCCTCCTTCAACCGGGCTTTGTTTCCACGGCAACAAAACCAGCATAGACCGGCGGGTCCGTCTCCTTTCCCGACCTTGAGCTCACTATTTTAATGTCGAGGATATTTCGTATCAAACAACCAGACCAATCCACCTCCTCTGGAATTTTCCAGAATTCAGCATTCAAAAGATTTTCAGAATTCTGAAAAAATACATAAATAATTATTTAGTGGATACAGGTGCTTATAAATAATGTAACATATATTTCAAGGTAGCCCTCCATATTACTGTCTGCCCTTCAAATAGCTGTCAGTGTCCAAAAGATTGGTCAAGAAATTAATAAAAACAAACAAGCAGTGGAATTCTAGTGTAATTATCTTTGAGGTCGCTTTATAGAAATCAGTAAAAAAAACGTTTGGTCCTTTGGATAATTTCTGTTTCTACTTGATGTCTTTGCTTATCCACAATAACAATATATTTGTACTGAAAGGGGTTGGCCACACAATCTCATAAAGAAGCTGCAGGGAACACCTCTTACCCTAATGCATTGTGGGTAGAGCTGGCAGGAATTAATAGCAAATGGGAGGCGTCGGCTGTCGGGAGAAGTAGCCGGGTGTTTTGTGTCAGGAGGAGACCAAGGCACACAAAGAGACGGCATCCTCAGCTCCTCTGTATCAGAGTCCATCCTTATGTTTGTTGGCATATTTTTTCTAAATCCCCCCCAAAAAAGGGATCTGACTCAGAACATACAATGAATTTTGAAAGATGTGACTTCTGTTGGGATGACTGTGAAGAGTTTTGAAAAAGTGTCACAGTATTGAGACACGTGCGTTGAGAACTGTAAAAAAGGAAAGAAAAACATCTATGAGGTCAAAAGAACATTTTTGAAACAAACATTCACACCACACACCAGTACATGCCGGTCCTCACATTCAATTCCATGTGCAACGTGAATTTGTGCCGCGACGGTGGGGACCACAGGGGCTGAAGGGGAAACACAGGCCTGCAGCGAAAAGCTTGAACAGAATCAACCCAATAACACACTGCCGGGGCCAATCACATGACTGGCGATCAATGGGCTATTCAAATCAAACAAATCAAATGAGAGCCTCTCATATGGGCCAAGTCTGATCGCTGATCGCTGCAGCGCCTGAGGTCCTGTCAGGCATCAAGCTTTAATACCCTAAATATTTTGGACGGTATTATGCATGATAAGATCAAATATTTATTATTGCCCCTCAGGGAAATTTGTCTTGGGCACAATACACATACACACAGAGACGATATATCATACGTACACTCATGCATGATGATGCATGGACTTAAAACAAACGTGTTATTGATCAATGTTCACAAACTGACTGGAATTAAACTGCTTGTATATATATATATATATATATATATATATATATATATATATATATACATATATATATATATATATGTATATATATATATATATATATATATATATATATATATATATATATATATATATATATATATATATATATACATATATGTGTTGGTATTGGCAAATATAAGTCAAAATATGAGTCAGTACTTGGTGGAACCGCCCCCCATCTTATAGGCTACCTAAAGTCAATAGGTCCTAGCCTATCACGTGTTCATACACGTCTGCTCAGTGTTCTAGAGAGCAAGCAAGAGAGAGATTGATTAATGCTTTTCTTCCCGAGCATTTAAGAGACCAGCCGACAGTTGTGAAAAACAGTTAAATAATAGGATACGATATAGCCGGAAGGCCCGGGGGCGGCAGCTGTTTTGGAGGCCATTCCCTCCCTTCACAGTATGCCATGGAAACATTTATTGACCCCTTTGCTAAGCCCCGCCCCCTCACTGCTGCTCCGTCAAGCGATCACAGATACCATGGAGCCCATACTGCCACTAACGACACTTCCTGGATAAATGTACATTTCTGGGAGAAAAACAACAGAAAAGACAGAAGTGTCTACAGCACTTCTCAGGATGTCACACTGATTCAGCGGTGAAACAAAGATAATGGAGACAGAAGACATTAAATTAAGAACAACAATCTTCCCGCAAAGCGGAAGAGGACTTATTTACTGTTACATGAAGAAGATGTGTATACGTTCAGTATAGCTTCGGTAGCTAGCTTAGTGTAGACATGCCAATGCTACTTAATGACGTGGGAACTTCCAATAGTTTTTACTCAGCTCATATTTTTAATTTTTCCAAGGAGAGTAACACGTATCACTATCACTCAACATGTAACCACGATGATCTCCAAATCCACCAAACCAGCTTGAAACCAAGAGTCTTGGTGAAGCAGAGCCTGTTTGTTTGCCAAACCCTGTTCAGAGTTGATGCTACGCTATGTTTGGTCAATCTGTGTTCGAGGGGCGGGACCTAGCGAAAGGTCAATTCAATGGACAGCGACAAAATATTAAACAGAGTGCCCTCCTAATCAGTGAAAATATGAAGTAAGGGTGTACCGAAGGTCGGTTTTAAGTAGTAAAAATAAGAGGAATGGAGCAGCATCAATCAATTTCAATTAAATGTATTTTGTGTTGCTCAAAATCACAGATCAGAAATTTGCCTCAGAGGGCTCTACAATATTTTACAGCATCTACATCCTTTAATCATAAGAACAGTCCGGCCGTAACAAGTACATGCAACCTCACGGCCTGCGAGCCGAGCTGCTACAATACACAACCAATGCTATGCATTTCTCAGATAGAATGTCACAAAAAGAACGAACAGAGTAAAATAAATATACACAGCACAGCATTACAGCTGCCGGCGCTATGTTTTTAATAAGCAATAGAGTGATACATAGAATGAAACAGGGAGACGGAGACAATCGGATGTGGTGATGAGAGAAAATTAGGAGACAGAAGGAGAGAGTAGTGGCGAAGAGAAGGCGGACAGGAACGGAGATGGAAGTACATGTTTGAAAAGCAAAGCGGAGAGCAGGTGTTTGAGTGGGGAGCAGACGGAGAGGTAAGAGTACAGGATTCAGAGAGTGGGAGACGGAGAAAGAAACTTGAGAAAAAGAAGGGGGAAAAGGTGAGAGTGAGCTCGCCTGCAGAAGAGAAACGCAGCCAAGGTGCCATATGAAGAGACAAGACAAGAGAAATGACACTGTAATGGATTTCTCTCTCTCTCTTTTCTATTTCTCCTTCACTCTCCCCCTTTTTTCTCCCATTCCCGCCTCTCTGGTTAATGTAACATCTCTTGATGCATTTCATTCACCGTTCGCTGTTCCAGCCAGAAGATACTCTGTCAAACCCATCTACACTAGAAAATGGCCTTTTTCTTGCCTTTCCTCCCCATCCATCCATCCCTCGCTCCATCCCTCGCTCCCTCCCTCCCTCCCTCTCCACCTCTTTTCCCACCACTTGCGACTATACATCTTTTTTAGCAGAACGCATTTGGGCATGGATGAAGGCCCACATTTATCAGCGAGCACATTTAAGAACATATCTCCCGGAAAAAGAGGACATTCATCACGTCCTATTTGGAACGGCTGCGAGGGGAATGCGTGGCTTCCGGCTTTAGTCAATGAGGGGAAAAGTTTTTCCACGGTGACACCCGTACTTAGCCGGCATGACGGATGTGATGAACATTCATGTGATGAGGTGAAACAAAGACAGTGCATTTCATGTTGATGATGGAGTGATAGGCTTACCGACTCTGAGCAAGAGTCATGCCTCACCTCCGTGCTTTTGTAAGGTGGATTTTTGCTGTGGATTTTTGTTGGAGTAGTGTGGGCCTTATGCCGTGTTCACACCAAAAGAGTTGCGAAATATTTGTCAATGCACAGACGCGAATGGTTGCGATCGAGGCGAAAAAGCGTTGCGAATATTCGCAAATTTGCAAATCTGCTTTTCCGCCTTTTCGCTGGCGTTGAAATATTTCAACTCTAGCAAATAATTCGCCCGACGCGGAGTTGCGGAAGCCAATCGGCGTTGAGAAGCTCCGCCCGTCCCGCCGTGACTGAATCAGACTGCAGGTCTGCTGAAGGAGCGCTGGAAGCGGCTTCATTCAGACACTCGTCCTGGAGGAGGAGCTGTGTGCGACTACGGATGATGTTATGAACCCAGACCTGTGTGGGACTTCCTCAACTAGTATAAAGCAGAACTAGTGGTTATTTACATGCTGAATGGCGGAAATAGTAAATGTTTTCACAGACACAGAGATTAGCCCCGCCCCCTTTCCCCAGCGAATGGTTACGAAAAAGTGAATTAACCACATAAAGTCGAGCGAGTACACTCAGGCTCTTTTGGTGT
The DNA here is from genome assembly GCF_910589615.1 of Taurulus bubalis. Classification (NCBI taxonomy): domain Eukaryota; kingdom Metazoa; phylum Chordata; class Actinopteri; order Perciformes; family Cottidae; genus Taurulus; species Taurulus bubalis. The sequence goes on along the minus strand of NC_136606.1, from coordinate 21,834,051 downwards.
GAATGTGGCATAAGACTGTATAGAGTCTATTCCAGAGACTGTTTGATTTGTCCACTTGTATTCAAGGATGAGATGACAGTGAAAAGTGACTGAACATGTATTTGGTTTGTGTATTTTGATGAAACGTGTGCCTTTTGGAGCGGGGTTGTTAGCAGGCCACCCAGGCAAACCCTCTCAACGTACTCTTCTGTCTGGCGCCCAACGCCTACCTGTAATGATTGGAAGGGAAACTGTTGAGTGATGTTACTCTGTTATCTGGCCGATATCAGGAGTCATTCTGACTGCCATCGGTACCAATGTTTACCAAGGAGGTACAAGTGCAGAGCTTCCTTTCTCTTTTCACTGATGCTAAATAGGTTGAACCACTCAGTATTCAAGTTATCTCTTTTGTTATATTAAAGTAGCTTAAGTTTGACAATAATAGCAGTGTAAACAAGTTAAAATGTCTTGAGTTATTATTTACCTGCATGTTAAATCATACGGGAGTGAAAGATGAATGCAAAGTAGAGTAAAATGCAATTTACATATACGGTCAATGCAAAATCGCGAATAGATGCAAACACATGAGAAAAAAACATTGGTATCAGATATGCTCAATACCAACATGGAGGGAAGCCCCGCCTCCTGTCAGGAACATCTTAGTGAAGTGACATAAATAAATAAACACAGATGTGTGTACACCAGAGGTCCAACAATACGATATTATCACGATACATACGTCACAATACGATATAATTGGCATAAATTGTGAAATGCTGAGTATTGCGATAACACACGTTGCGATATATTGCACCTATTTTCAATTGCAAACTATGCAGTTCATCAACATCTGATTTATCGAATAAGATAACGTTTTCACCCGTTCCATTTCTAATAAGGCCTCTAACCATTGAACTAAAATATTCAACTATTTCCTTTTACTTTGTTTAAGTCATCTGTACTGATTTGCATTCGGAAACAATAATCAAAACATAATTAGAGAATAAAAGATTGTATTTGTATTGATACAAACAAATCGATGGGATTTCGCAGCACACACAAACAACGTGTCTCAATGCAGGAATCAGGACACTGTACACATCACAGCTTCTTCAATTGTAATGGTTATGAAAATATATTGAAAACAATTTCAGACTGTTGCAAAATACATTTCATGTCTTTTCATCAAGTAAGCCTTTCCTTTGCTTAACTGATGCTGTGTGATGTAAAAATGTATAAAGTATAAAAAGTGCGTTAAGTAAGGGCACCTAATGCACTTTTTATACTTACACTTGTACTTTTCAGATGGAAAGCCCTGCTGTTTGTATTACTCCCCATTTGGAATAGCACAGCACCGCTACAATATGAAGAACCCAGTTCAAGGCTCCGTCGGCAGTAGAACCACAGATGCAGATAACCCAAGGCAGCGACCGCCCTGACAAGGACTTTTCAAACTTTCCTCTTCTAACGTTTGTTGTTGTTGTTTTAAGCCCAGCGGTGACTGCCAAGCGCATCATAGACCACAACTCTGCTGGGAAGACAGGAACTGGGATCTCTGTGGGCTTCTTGGACAAGCGCAGCAGGAAGTGAGCGGGAAGGAAGAGAGCGGCTGACACTTTGTGGTGTTCGGGAACGATTGTGGTCGAGGAGTCCGCTGTTGCTGTTTGTACGCACCACACAGCACCAATCACCCAAATTCACTCTGAAAATTGTGTTCTTTATCTTTTAAGTGAACGCACCCGGGGATGATTCCATCAGCAGATGGAGTTTATTCTTCTTGTGATGTTAGTATTTGCCTTTAAAGATCCAGCAGTCTACTTTCTGTCCGGCTGTTCAACTCCAGCCTTCCCTCTGCTCCGCTCCACCCAGCCAGGATGCCGGGAACAAATATTGGCATTGTGTGTTTCTGCAAACCAACAGATACGTTAAATGTCACATTCTTCTGCATTCGGGGGCAGCGAGTGCCGTTGTGTATCGAGCAACCGATATTGAAAGTGAATGTGGAATAATGAAGAGTGTGACGGAGCAAGTAAGTCCACTGAGGCCAGGTAGGAGGGGGGATTGAGGAGTCACATATCTGTGTCCCATGTGAAACCAAAAGTACTTGTTGACTCTACATTCATAAATATATTTATCGTGAGGCTTGGTGCTCAAACGTAGTCACAGTTGATTTCCCTGATGTTGAATTTTTAATGCTAAGCTGCCGACCATATTGCCCAGAGAATTGTTTTTGCTTCTGCTTATATTATTCCTGAGTCTAATGCAAAATACAAAATGCCCTACAGAGCAGCGTGTTGCATATGGACATTACATTATCCTTGTATTATCCTTATCCATTATCCTTACATGGATAGTACATTATCCTTGACTCACTTGTGAAACACCTGAATACTGTACTGTAATATATATATATATATATATATATATATATATATATATATATATATATATATATATATATATATATATTGTAGTGGGCACCAGTGGTGGGCCGTCAGGGCCTGATAAGCCTTCACTGCTGGCCTAAACAGAATCACAAAGTTATATCTATTTTATAATTTAATTGTTTTTCATAAAGACACTACATGTATTATAATTATTTTTCCCTATTAGCTTATTTTCTCATTGCACAGCTCCTGTCTTATCTGTTCCTCAGCTGCGCGCGGCCGGCTTCGCAGCTGGTTAAGCAGATGTCTTATCCAATCAGATTTCACCTCTGTTTCTCTCTATGGTAGAAAAGCCGGTAAAACACATAGTGACGGCCAGCTAGGAGGGTTCTGTACGTGTGATTCTGCGCCACGCCCAGCTGTTAAACAGCTGATCCACTGAAGGAGCAGGTAGAAAATCCACGGCCCGCCACTGGTTGGCACCACACATAGCCGGCTGCTATGTTCCTTGTACTCCTCCTCACCCGGCCTGGAAGGAGGCACTGCTTCAAAGCCTGGAGTCAGGTCACAAAACCCTCCACGCAGACTTCAGGCCCTGTGGAGGTTTTGACTGCAGCACTAGCAGCACTACAGAGCAGCTGTTACGTGTTGGTCTTTGTCCATGCACAAGTACACAAATGCTTTCCTAATGTGTTTGCATGTGTGTGTGTGTGTGTGTGTGTGTGTGTGTGTGTGTGTGGGTATCCAATGCACGTGGGTTGGACTGCTACATTGTGCGTATCTGTGTGTGTGGACTCCACCGTGTGTGTAATATTCAAACATCAGCGGGCCATCCGTCACCCCTCCTGTCTTCGCTCTATCCCACTGAGTCCTACTTCATCACTCTGCTTTTGTTTCACTGGAAACCTGCTGCTCTGCCTTCCCGCAGCACATCGCAGATAAATACACTCAAACAGTCTACGACACACATTCTGTCAGAGAGGGTGAGGGACTTATTTTATAGACACAGTCGCTGTGTGACACGATAGCGGAGTCAGCCGGAGCAGCTTGTGTGTAACATTATCCAAATGCAATATGCTCGTGTCAGTGTGACGTCTGCTTTTTCAATTAATCCAAACATAATTTCCTCAGTTATACAATTGACAGAGATGTAAATGACTGTTGAGATTACACAGATGGACTAATTGTGACTGCGACATGCTGAAGCCTGTGTGTTTTCAGTTGCTGCATCCATGTTTCAAAACACCATGTGAAGCATATTGGGTTTTATTGTTGCAGTTGTTGCTCAGCATTCACATGAATCCCGTGTTGGATGTATAAGCCACAAACACATGATCACTTTCATTGTATCTCAAGAGATGCTCAGGAGTCTCCCTGGCTCATAGTGGCAAAAGAAAAATCCCTTCTGGTTGATTTTCAAGAAGTACATTTTCATAAGCGAGTTCTGTTGGAGGGGCTGCACGGTGGGGTCGCGGTTTAGTGGAGTGTTCATGTTCTCCGGGTTCTCCGGTTTCCTCCCAGTCCAAAGACATGCAGATTAATTGAGGACTCTAAAATATATAATTGGTGTGAATGGTTGTCTGCCTCTCTGTGTCGGCCCTGACATAGTCTGGCATCCCGTCCAGTTCCTTAAAACTTGCATTCTCAAGTTTAAGACTCCTCTGGTTGTATAGAAGTCTATATACATGACTCTACTTCTCTTGATGTATTCCCTCAGTAAACATTGTAAACATGAGTTTATGTCTCAATCTCTAGTTTTAAGTCTTCTTGAATACAGCATGATGTTCATTTAGTAGATTATGGTCATTACAGACCATAAAGCAGGGGACGCTTTAGGGCGGGGCTACAAGGTGATTGACAGGTTCCTACCAGAGCCGTACACGGCGTCTCTACCTCACTGCGTATCTAAGGTGGCATCTGTGGCACCTTTCGCTGGCAGCCGACGGGTTCTGGTCAGAATCAGCAGTTGTGCACATTTGAAAAACAAGATTGTATGTATGATATAGTTTCCTCCCTTTTATGGAGTGAGCAGAATGGGCCCATCAGTCAAAGACAGTATGCCATAGAAGAGCTTTCAGTTCCCATCTTCCAGTCCAGCCCACCAGGCTAACCACGGCCAAGATGCTGCTGCTGAGTCAGCCTCTTCCTCCTCCTCTTCCTCCTCCTCCTCCTCGTCCTTGCACCGGCCCATCAGGCTTCTCTGATGACTGTGACAGCCCTGAGGCTACATACTGTAAGCTGGGTGAAAACATGATGCTTCTTAAATTCTGGCTTTAAAGACAACTTGTATTTTATATTGTCTTTTTTTTCGATTGGAAGATTTAATCTGCTGCTTCTGGCCATTTGTATTTTGTTTCGTGTTGCTTTCATAGTAGCTTATTGGTAGCAGGGGCTGGAGGGTGTGGTGCTTCTGATTTACTAGCAGTGATGAGAGACTGGTCAGATATTTGTGTCACATTTGCATAGATGTGCCAGATGATAGTTTAACATCAGGACTCACAACAGCACCGACCGAAACACTGACAAGAAACAGGTCGTCAGTGTCCGAGCTTTCAGCCTGACCGAAAACAGGAAGTTTACAATTTGTCACAATTGCAAGTCAAAAATAAGCCAGAGAGGAACCACCTTAAAACACATTTGGGACAGCTAACTTAATTGACGACTTATTGAATTGTAATAACAGCGCACACTTACTCAACCCACGTAATGAGGACGGAGGCCGAGGGGCCAGCTTCCTCCCGCCTGCCTTTCTGCCTGTGATTTATTGATTTCATAGAGCATGGCCATGGCTTGATTGACTGATTGTTATCCTCATCTGCTCCACTGGTTCACTATAGCCGCTCCTTGCTGAAGACCGAAATGGGATTTCACGGCAAGGTTTTTTTTCGCGGCGTCCCCTCCCACCCCTCACCGTGGCCCCCGTGTCGTACCGTCCCAGCCCTCACCGTGGCCCCCGTGTTGTACCGTCCCAGCCCTCACCGTGGCCCCGTATCGTCCCCTCCTTGCCCTCACTGTGGCCCCGTATCGTCCCCTCCTTGCCCTCACCATGGCCCCCGTGTCGTACCGTCCCAGCCCTCACCGTGGCCCCGTGTCGTCCCCTCCTTGCCCTCACCGTGGTCCCGTATCGTCCCCTCCTTGCCCTCACTGTGGCCCCGTATCGTCCCCTCCTTGCCCTCACCGTGGTCCCGTATCGTCCCCTCCTTGCCCTCACTGTGGCCCCGTATCGTCCCCTCCTTGCCCTCACCGTGGCCCCGTATCGTCCCCTCCTTGCCCCTACTGTGGCCCCGTATCGTCCCCTCCTCGCCCTCACTGTGGCCCCGTATCGTCCCCTCCTTGCCCTCACCGTGGCCCCGTATCGTCCCCTCCTTGCCCTCACTGTGGCCCCGTATCGTCCCCTCCTTGCCCTCACCGTGGCCCCGTATCGTACCGTTCCAGCCCTCACTGTGGCCCCGTATCGTCCCCTCCTTGCCCTCACCGTGGCCCCTGTGTCGTACCGTCCCAGCCCTCACCGTGGCCCCGTATCGTCCCCTCCTTGCCCTCACCGTGGCCCCCGTATCGTATCGTTCCAGCCCTCACTCTGGCCCCGTATCGTCCCCTCCTTGCCTTCACCGTGGCCCCCGTATCGTACCGTTCCAGCCCTCACCGTGGCCCCGTATCATCCCCTCCTTGCCCTCACCGTGGCCCCGTATCATCCCCTCCTTGCCCTCACCGTGGCCCCCGTATCGTACCGTTCCAGCCCTCACCGTGGCCCCGTATCGTCCCCTCCTTGCCCTCACCGTGGCCCCGTATCGTCCCCTCCTTGCCCTCACCGTGGCCCCCGTGTCGTACCGTCCCAGCCCTCACCGTGGCCCTGTATCGTCCCCTCCTTGCCCTCACTGTGGCCCCGTGTCGTCCCCTCCTTGCCCTCACCGTGGCCCCGTATCGTCCCCTCCTTGCCCTCACTGTGGCCCCGTATCGTCCCCTCCTTGCCCTCACCGTGGCCCCGTGTCGTCCCCTCCTTGCCCTCACCGTGGCCCCCGTGTCGTACCGTCCCAGCCCTCACCGTGGCCCTGTATCGTCCCCTCCTTGCCCTCACTGTGGCCCCGTATCGTCCCCTCCTTGCCCTCACTGTGGCCCCGTATCGTCCCCTCCTTGCCCTCACCGTGGCCCCGTATCGTCCCCTCCTTGCCCTCACCGTGGCCCCGTGTCGTCCCCTCCTTGCCCTCACCGTGGCCCCGTGTCGTCCCCTCCTTGCTCTTATCGTGTCCGGAGTCTAAAGTCACCTCCCTCTGTAAGACCAGATATGCACCTGCAGTGCATTCATGTCCAACCAGAAAGATGACACATAACTAATGTTTGATTTTGTGTTGTTATTATTACTTACTAAATATACATCCACAACTTCACCAACACCTCCTGACAACCCATCAAATATGTATTTATTAATTACTTTTATTTATTTAGTCACCCCTTCATACACCCTTTTATATTGATTTTCATATTTGATTATATATTTATAATTTCGTATTCATTCCTGATTCACATCTTATTTACCACCATGACATCCTTTTGCACACGACGCCCCCCTGCGCCTGTTATCGGACGTGAGTTTCCTTAATTATCTCCGGAACCACAACGTTGTTTAACTTCATTTTAAGTGCTACAATACCGCAACCCTTGTGATAAGATACATATAACAATACAAAATAGTAAAGTAACCGTTAAGTTTCAGTACTTACGTAAACTCCGACGACCCTACGTCAGCCTCCGGCGGCGACCAAAACGGTTTCACAAGATCCTTCATTTCACCGGTTACAACGTCGGATTTCACTAACAAACACATCTCCGTAACCGTACCGGCTTGTGGGATTTTAACAAAGCAATACATAGTCTTATAAACCCCCTATAAGTACCTGAACGATCAAAACACGGCAAAACATTTAATTATTTTCGCTCGGTCTCACATTTCCTTGTCCTCTGCTCTTTGTGTAGCCCCCACCTTTGTAAAAACACGTCACAGCGCAAGAGGAAAGGCTCGTGCAAATTTAAAGATCAGGCAGCTCTAGGTGAGAGAAGGCTTTCCCATAGGAAAAGTGATTTTCCCATTTGAACCCAACAACACAGTTTTTTTTACAAAAAAATCTGTGGCAACACCCCTAGCTTTGTTTTCCTGTGAGGAAAAACGACCCATATATGGACCCAGGTTGGACTCCAACAGGTGAATCTCTCTCCAGGAAGAAATGTTGGTGCGTTTCTGAACGCCTCATACAAGCCGTCAACTAACGCACGCCGTAGTTTGCAGAAACATGCAATGCCAAGATTAGTATTCTGGCTCCTGGGATGGATGGACATCAGTCCAGACATCTGGCTCTGAATTAAAGTTGTTGCACAAACGGACGTGATGATCAATGCGGCACCTGAAGCGAGCCAAAAAAAACCTTTCCAGTCTGACACTGTGGGCGTGACTAACTCTGGGAACACAGGATCTTCTGCCTTCAGAAGTGTTCCACACTTGGTTCAAATGAAAGTCACTTTTGTGCTTTGAACTGTAAAGATACGAGCATGAGAGCAGCACTGACGCTAATGAGGATTACAGTGATGGCGGTTAATGTGGAGACTAGAGCCGCTCCACCACTGCGGCTGATAAATGGCTCCTCCAGCAGCGAGCAGCTTGTGTGGAACACCTGAGTGGTTGCTGCCTCGTGTGCACGGCCTCCCCGGAGATGATGTGGTTGTTAGTGAATCATAGCGGGCCGGCGCTGACCTTGGACCTGACACACGTGCCTTTAGTTTATTCAACACTCAGTGGAGATGAGAGGTGTACTCGCTGTGTTCTTTCTCACGGGGATCTAATTACCAGCTCTGAGCAGCAGAACAGGCCATGAGCTGCACACAGACACGCCCGTGATGGCTTATTAGTTCATGTTTTGTTTTGGAAGCGTGTGCCGGCAAATATTGGACCTTGCAGATATGTTGAAAGAAGCAATCAACTAAAATAGAAAAAGTGAAACACGTCAACAAAGCAAATTAAAAACAAGAGTAGAACATACAAAGTGGAAAAGAAGTACTACTCATAGGTTTCATAGGAACAAAAATAGAAAAGTAATATTGAGCATGACATTGAGATGCATCAACGTTATTGTTTGTGCCACATTCTACGGTGCGAACATCACTTCCCACGAATGAAGTTTGTTTTGAGGGATATTAAGATCAGGAGGCGCGTAGGTGTAAGTAACCTTCACAAAGTACAGACGAGGAGAAGGGGAGGGGCCTCCTGCTCACTGTGAGAGGCACGAGCGCTGACGTGGACTGGGCTGGAATTAAAACACTTTGCTATCCAGGCGGTGATTACAGTTCTTCCTCTTCAGCAAACAAGTGGCACATAAACACACGTGTTGCATTCACATCATCCACCTGTTGCCTTTGATATTTCAGTATTAAACTAAACGCTGTCCATGGTGCTGAAGAGAATGTTGAAAATATATTATAGCCTGAACATTGTACTTACTTCTAATTTCTTCAAGTTTATAATGATCTGCCCCCAATCCTTATGAAGCCTCTTCTTTCTTAAATATATAAATCATTTATATTCTTAATATTTGGGATAATTTCGAGCCCCTTGTAATCAGCATCATTGGCAACAATTACAAGTACACACACACACACACACACACACACACACACACACACACACACACACACACACACACACACACACACACTTTTACAGCAGGGACCTCGGTACCAGTACATCAACTTCTCATCAGTGACACTCATCTACAGCCCAGCCCGAGGAACATAGCTTCCCTCGGTCTTGAGCTCTTTCTAATGCAGAGATGATGGGAGGGCAAGATGACTAAGTGAGCCTCTAAGTGCTCCAAATGATGATGAGTGAGCAAGTGGCGTGATCGCGGTACTAAAGGGAGCGCCGCTGTCTTCCCCCGCCATGACGAGAGGCCTCTGGAAACATTTAGGATGCAGGTGTTGTTGTTTAGAGCGGCGGCTCTCTGCTCCCCTCGGCCGAGGCTCACAACTGAAGGAGCGAAAACCAACAAAGTTGTGCAAAACCTTTTGGATTGCCTTTGTCTTGGTGTGTCGCCATTGGGTTTTGTGGCAACGCATTTTGTTGGTGTAAAATGTAAATATATACAACGATATCTTGAGAAAAGTTATTTTTACTTTTTCGTGCTTATTCCAATGAATGTCCAGCAACACGAACGGAGTTGTTTCACTCAGGTGAGGCCCTGCAGTGTTTAGGCAACACAACTACAGATCACATGCATTGATTTTTGGTTTCACAAACAATGGTCTGCTGGGTGAAAGTGTGGCGCTGTTCAACACACTCATCCACCCGGACTTCCTCTCTATGTGGGCTCTTCATACTACATCACCTGGCTAAATTACGCTGATTGCAAAACCAATTGATTATGTGGCTTGTATAAATATCACTTGGTGTAAAACCCATTAATTAGGGTTAGGTTAGTTAGGGTAAGTATTGCTAGGGGAAAAAATCATGTTAAAATAAGTATGTTTGCTATGTGAAATGTCATAGTTACAGAAGTTCTGTAACAAAACCATGAATATAAGAGCACTTTGACTGAAGGTCCTGTGTTGGTTTGAATCCCACCTCCACTCTCCACCCTGCACAGACTTGTCTTGCCCATTTCTACTATCTCATGTCGAATGGGTTTACCTTTAAAGAAAGCCTGCTACGTCTCATTCAGAGTAAAGGGGGTTTTTGATTGACACTTCAGCCCCCTGAAAGCCTCAGTATGCACATTAAAACCAGGATTAAAGCAGGACATCGTCTCCCCTCCTTTCTTGGATACTAGGAAGGAGAAGAGCATGTGGAGGATGAGGAGAGAGAGCCAGTGTGCTGTGTGTTCTATCCCTGAGCGAGGGGTTGAACCCCCGATGCCACACGACGAGGGCGCTGACCGAGAGGCGGGTGTTTGATAAGCAACGAGTGACAACAGATTTCTCTCCACTTGATAGGTTTCAGGTAAATGAGACTTCTCTTTAAAAAGCTATTTTAAGAACCAGAGCGCAGGAGAGGCCGGTGGACCAGGTTAGCCTCCCCATCTTCATTAACCGGTGGTGTATTTATACCCAGTAGATATGGCAGCGCTCTCTGCTGTAGGCGGTGTCGGAAGGTGTATTATCTCTTTAAATAGCTCCCAGATATTTACCCAGATCGTCTCATTCCACATCAGCGTTGGTGCCTCATCACAATGAGCAGGACGCCCGTCTCTCCGTCTTCTCGGCTGTACTTTGTGAAGGTTACTTACACCTACGCTGCTCCTAAACTTAATATCCCTTATAAACAAACTTAATTAGTAGGACGTGATGTTCGCAGGGCTTAACTGCGCTGAGAGGTGGGGGGACGGGAGTCTGCAGGCAAACAGCTGCTGATAATTACCTTACGTTTTCAGACCGGTTACAGGGGAGGGGGCGGGTTCAGTGTTGCCATGGCGGCGGGTTGCGAGCGGATGACATTGTGCGGGACAAAAGTTTCCGATGGACGGTGTGCTGTGTGCGTGTGCGCGGCTAATTGATGCTATTTAAACTTCAGTACAAGACAGTCATAATAATTAGCAACTTTGTGAAGTGGAACAACAGCAGCAGACGATGCAGCTCAGGGGTCTGGGTGTTTGGACTTCCAGGTGATGAGCAACTTAGTTCAATACAAACTCAGATTGTTCCTAAAACAATAACTTGCAGCATTTATTTCGTGGTTGGGAACTATTATTCAAGCCTTTTGAATAAATGAGAAACCACATGATACTCACATAATACAGCGTTAAGTAGACCTCCACAGGGCCGTACGCTGTAATAACAATAATTAGGATGATGTGTGAGAGAGAAGCCGTTTGTTTCCTCGGTTCCCTTTTTAATCGATTTTTAGTACCTCTGTATTCCACTAATTCATTTTTTAAACTTCAGCTTTACTTTCATCGTCAAATAATAACATACATAAAATGTGACCTTTGCATTAACGCATGAAGGAGTGTGAACACATGAGCTGTGTTCACGTCTCGCTGAAGGACCCGATGACGGTGGAGGAGGGCGAGCCGGGGATTGAACCAGCGGTGTGATTAAAGCACGACCCTCTCTGGCCCTTTCTCCTGCTGATAATTGTGTTGTGACTATTGTGACTTTGTTTGGTGGACGGCGTTAATTGTGTGTTTTCACGGAAACCAAAAACTAGAAGACTTGTGAGGATACGACGTGCATCCTGTTGGCGCTCATGTGAAACAATAGAGCTGTTCACACAGGATGTGCTCCTCCACGGTAGTTTCTGCATCTGGTCTATTCTGACCAGAACACACTACGCACTATAATCCACTACGTACGATTCAATGATCCGATTCTGATAAATGCGGAAAGAAGCATCCCGCGCTTTGGATTCTCCTCTCCTCTCTCGCCCTGCTGTTTCTCCTGGAGAGAAATCCTTCCACTATATATATGTATTTTTTAATTTATTTAAGTATTTGTCCGTGGTGTCTAACCTCTTAACGTTCTGCTGTCGCGCGGGCGTCCATTTCAACTATATACTGTACATTCCGTTGTACGCTGTACATCTATTTATAGTTCGGTACGAGTGCCATATGTTTCTGGAAACCTATGATTCTTGTGACTCCAGCTGTCCACTCCGTTTCAAGATCAGACCACCACAGCAGCTACAATCAATACTTTTGTCAGACAACAACAAACAAACAAGCGATTTGAAAATCAAGACAACTCACCGATGACGCCTCATATTGATCCATAAATCCATAGTATTCCAACAAAAACGGCGTTGTTACGTCGTAAAGGTCCAATAAAAATAAATCTCATAAAAGATTTAGTCCAAAACACGTGATCACATCCATAAATATCCACCAACTGGCGTTGCATCATTCCATTGCAGCTGGAAGTTATGAACGAAAGCAGTTTTGTTTTTAGCAGAAAGTTATGTTTGCATGGGAGCACAGCTACAAAGTCGCTATCAACATGTCCGCCAAAATCTAACGTTTCCAAGGAGACCCCACGTGAACCAATAGGAGCTTCATGTCCTGACTGACAGGCTACATTACCCAACCAGAAGCTACGTTGAAGTTTAGGCTCAGCCTCTATGTTCTTACGTGGCTCACGTCTGTTTCGTCGTACAGGTCAGATGACAGGCGTTTCGGACAGCCAATGAAATTGCCTAAACAAAGATAGGCGGGAAGAGGGGGGGCAAATAATCCCAACAGCCTTCAATTTGATGAGAAGAGACAGCTGCTGTAGAGCTTCAGTCTGAAGTGTAAATTAGCATAAAAATGCATTTATACTTCATTTTCTCTGTGTCAGCAATACTGGTTGTATATATGAATAGTACCTTTATAAGTTTGCAAGAATATACGCCTTTTTAATAGGTATATAGTATATATATCAGGAATATTTTCAGTCTCAAAATGAAAAAACGCCTAGACATTTCATTAGAAAAACATGTGTCAAATATTTATTTTCTGTGATATTGTTATCAACTTTTTACTTAGACTAGAAAAGGCTTCAGGCTATGGTCCCATTGTGTTTTCCAGTCCATAAATCACATTTATAGTCATCTACAGGCATCTATTTACAAAGAAACGTTCAGACGGAAATAAAAACCTTATACTTTAGTGTGTTCAAACTCATATAACTCAGTGTCAGCAGCACTTAAAGTGATTCTGACTATTGAGGGGAAAAAAGCTTCAGATTGTTACCTTTCAATAGAGACCAAGACCATGCATTTACTCCAAATAGTTCAAGTACAGCTTGCAATTTACTTTGGGTATCCCTGGATAGGTGTTTTTCGTCAAATTTTTCAGGAATGTTAAGAGGCTAAATAACGAGTGAGTTCACACACACACACACACACACACACACACACACACACACACACACACACACACACACACACACACACACAAAAAAGTAGGAAGGGAGCAGGGGAGGGAGGGCAGGTGCGTTATCCCAGTCTTTGTAATAAACAGGAGCGAGGAAGGAGGCTTAGCAGAGGAGTCAGTCAGGGCCAGAGAAAGGACCTCACAGACGTCTTAATAAAGCGCTCGGCTCCCCCTCCCCCCACCATCCCTCTCCCTTTGTCCACCTCCATCTATCTCACTCCCCTCTCTCTTTGTCAGTCTCCATCTCCCCTCTCTTGTCTCCCCTCTGTATTCAGCTGCCTTTGATTTAGATCTTCGCCTCCCCCGTCTCTTCACTTTCACTTCTGTCCTTCACCCCCCACCCCCCTCCTTCCATCTCCCCCTCTTCATATCTGATGTTTCCTCGCACTCCTCCTGCATCAGATCTGTTGCTGTTGAGGCCTCGCAGCATCTTGTGATGAGGACGGTGTTGGCGTGTCCTGCGTGAAGAAACACGTGCCGGATCTAATGCGATCACTGTTGACTTAATCACGCACATCTGTGAAACGGCTGGATGGAGAGAGTGTCTCTCGTCTCGCAGAGTGAGCAGAATGTGTTGCTGGAAGAAGGTTTTGTGCTGTTGGTTCACTGCAGCGAGGCACTTTTCTCTTTGTCCAGAACAGACGCTTGATTAGGAACAATAAGTAGAACTGTGAAGCCTTAACCTCCTCTGGTTGTATAGAAGTACATGCTTCATGTGTTAAAGTTGCATTATTTCTCCTGACCACCAGGGGGCGACTCCTCTGGTTGTATAGAAGTATATGCTTCATGTGTTAAAGCTGCATTCTCTCTCCTGACCACCAGGGGGCGACTCCTCTGGTTGTATAGAAGTATATGCTTCATGTATTAAAGCTGCATTCTCTCTCCTGACCACCAGGGGGCGACTCCTCTGGTTGTATAGAAGTCTATGCTTCATGTGTTAAAGTTGCATTCTCTCTCCTGACCACCAGGGGGTGACTCCTCTGGTTGTATAGAAGTCTATGCTTCATGTGTTAAAGCTGCATTCTCTCTCCTGACCACCAGGGGGTGACTCCTCTGGTTGTATAGAAGTCTATATAAATGACTACTTCTCTTGATTTATTCCCTCAGTAAACATTGTAAACATGAGTTTATGTCTCAATCTCTAGTTTCAAGTCTTCTTCAATACAGCATGATGTTCATTTAGTAAAGTATAGCATTTAGCTAAGATGGTGACCATGGTTAGCATTATAGCTGTGTAGCATTTAGATGTTAACATTGTCATCGTATTTTTGTCTGATGATGCTTTTGCACCTTGAATAAAAGCAATAACCAATCAGGTTGATGACTTCGTGGTCTTACCCCTTTCAACCTTGATGGACCAGATCTACCCTCTTCCGTTCATACCTTTCACAATAAAAGCCCGAGACATATAATATCTGCATACGAGTGTTTAGCATTTCCGTGTCATTCGTGTGTGTAACGGTCTGTCTGATTGATGCTCGGGGAAGCTGCCCTTTGGCCGTCCGTTAGAGGCTCCCCAATACTGGATCGGCTGGCAAATGACTCATCATTGATCGTGAACATGAACTCAAACACTCTGCCCACCTCGGTCCACTCTTCCAATAGGTCAGCCTGCCTTCCTCTGCAAAGCGAAGAAGACCTTCATTTGTCGGCCCTCGCCGAGCCACGGCGCTGTATGCAGACAAAAAAGGAAAACTAAGTTTTCGGTTTGAAGTTTTGCTTCCTGCGTGCCTTAAGCGCTCACCCGCGCCCCGAGCCTGCTCTTTAGCTGTGTTTGCTTTGGCTGAAGCAGCCACGTGGCTCCAGGTTCCTCAGCAGCCGACTCACAGCACACACAGCAGAGTTCCTCAGTAAATGCCAGCGAGTTGTTGCTTTGTCCCGAGTTTTACTCCCTTTGAAAGGTTGAATGCGTACAACGCTCCCGTCCCGCTCACCCTCCGCTCCGCGCGCCGTCCATCCCATCTTCTCTGACACGTTGAGTTTTTTTCTCCCTACCTGCTGGCCTTGGCTGCCAGAGAGAGGAAATCCTTGGAGCTCTGAAAGCCGCGCTGCATTGTTAGCTCTTTAGAGACGGCGATTTGTGTTTCCATTAGCGTCCTGACGGAATGCAAGAGGAGAAATGAAATGAAAGCAAACAGTGAAACGGCAGAAAAGAGAGGATGTGTGTTCTTCCTCTGCCACATGAGAGCATCGTGTCTGTAACGAGTCACAGAGATGTGGCTTAAAGTATACGTGTCTTCACCTCTGTTACTGTTCAGTAGCTTTGTTCATCATTTACAGACTTCTGTCTCTCCAACCTGTCCTGTCAGCCGCTCCATCTCGTGTGAGGCTGCTGCGACAGCATTGGCTCATATCTGTTTTTATCTTAATTCAGCATTGAAGGGAGTTATCCATATAGACGTACTGCCCATAGTGGCTGTGAAGCATGGTCAACCTGTAGAAGATGGGCTGGAGCTGAGCTAATATATCAAATAGACATTTCAGCAGTTTGGAAATGATGTTTGATGATGTGCAAATTTAATTTGACATTACAAGTATTGGAGCAAAACATAAAATAATAGTACATGTGGTCTCAGCACACTTTACTGGTTTACATGAGACGTAACTGATCTGGGAACAGAACAAAGCAAACAACAAACAGGAATCAACAAACTGGTGAACCTCAGAGGGAACTCTTCTCACCACAAACAGATAGAGACAACCCTGTCAAATCTACATGTTACATGCTGTTATATTTATTTATTGTTGGTTGAATTATTCTTTTGGATATGCATTTGTAAATGAGCTGATCCTTCAGCACAGGGTGCAGTCAGTCTGCAGTCCTGCTGGACAAAAGAAGACTGCACAACCGTGTGATGGTCTGAGGCTCTGTTTCGACTGTCTGGCCTAAAAACGCGTTGATCTGGACACAGACAGACTTTGTCACAAATAAAAAAAATAGCTTATATTTCTTGGATCAGGAAGAGCATGAACACAGGTTGCTTTAAGGCGTTTGTATTATTTGTAGTTGCACGAGCACAACTTTTATTTTTCCAACAGTTGAACTTTGCTGGTTTGCAATACTGGCCAGGTGAGCTTGGTTGGTAAGAACAGACCCACGTTGTCCAGCATCTTGAGCGCCAGCGTCTTCTTATAATTGTTCCCAATGAGGAGCGAGTGAACGATGCCGCCTGCAGACGCAGCCATCCGGCGTCTTTGAGCGCCGCTACTGTGGCGACGTCACGGTAGAAAATGTTAGAGCTGTCCTCCGTTTGCGGCGCAAGATTAAAACCAGTTGAACATAGCTCAAAAAGATCATGAAAAGCAAAGAAACAATGTTAGTGTATCATACGACAGAGGTTAGTGGTGTCATGTTGTTGGAGTAGATTTTTTGATTAAACGCTGGGAGGAAGAAAAAAAAGTCCCTTTGTGGACTTTATTAGTTTGAACAGTCATACTCCATCTACTTGTATTCAGGCAACGCTCTGAACCTGGTGTGGAACCAAACACGTCATCTGGACCCACATTTGCCCTAAAAAACCTCCAAAGTCTACATTCAAAACAATCTCTCTTATCCATTTCTTGTCTTCTACGCATCAGATCGGGCTTTCACTCCCAAACTAAACCCGTGGTGCTCAGTGCAGCTGAGCGGCGGACAGACTCCTCTTCCCGCTCACTCCTGCTTCAACAGGGCAGTGAGCCTGAGCTCCATCTGAGCTCCACTAGATCTACGTGTGCTTCAACAAAACTAGCTTCAGAAGCATAGCAGGATCACAATGCTGTAATAACACACACACACACACACACACACACACACACACACACACAGTGCAAGTCATAAACCTGTGAATTTCATAAACGCTCCAAACGGGAAGAAGTTGGCCGGTGCTGTGCTGTTTCTCGTTAACAGTAAATAGCGTCACTGCGTCCTGGAGGTGAAATTACACTACATCATGGCTGAGAGCTCATTAAAAATGGATATGAGTGGTTGACTAACAGTAGCTCCCAGGCTGGAAAGTGTCAACGGGGCCCGCCGCTTTCCCTTCCATGTTGTAAAAAATTCAAGCTGATGTGACACAGCGGGCACGTTGGTGCCAGACATGCACAGTGATTTATGTCTCTCATTTCCAGTCGGGGACATTTTAAGTGAAAGCGCGCGGAATTTGCCAATTTTATAGCGTGGCGCTGCAGAGGAGGAAAAAAGTACAACGGTTGTCGCCTCGGAGAGATTCTCGGCATTGTCGGGAGGGAAAAGCAAAGGCGCCCCAACGCAGCATCTGTCTAGAACGCGCTCGCCGACGACCTGCCGGCACGCGGCGGCTGAGAGCCGAGGCAGCGCCTCACAAACAAAGCAGAAAAACACTGCGGACAATTTATGTTACCGCCATCTGAATAGGCCTAATATACAAAGCAATAACGGGCGCGCAGCTGAAGGGAATTCTTCAGTAGTCAAGGGTAAGGGTTGTCAGTGGAGTACAGCAATGTTGTCGATTATCTCCGGTAACACAAAACAACATCAGCTCCAAAGGAGGAATGAACACTTTATGCCGTTATGAGCAGATCAGGAGCCACTGGCAGCGTGGCTTCAGGGCTCACTGCTTTTGTGCTGCTGTGAAGTATCTCAGCTACTGGGGGATGGATCGCTCCAACATTTGGTGAAGACATCCATGATGCCCTGAGGATGCACCCAACTGACTCTGTCACCACATAACAATCTCCACATCTCGGGGAGGTATCAGCATGAAGTGGTGCGGAATGTTTAAAAAAGCTGAAATGTCACAACCATTGGATGGATGGCCCGGCCTAATAAACGGTTTGGTTATTGTCATAACTGTATGCAGTTACTGGCACATTGCTATTCAAATAGCTGACTTGGCAAATTAGAAAAGCGAGCGTTGTTTTTGAAAAAAAAAGAAAAATATTAAAGAATGTTGAGAATTTTGGAAATGTTTACATATTTCTTCCAACTTCTTCTTCTTCCTTGACTTTTAGGTAAACGTCACAATGCTCTGAAAGAATTCACTGAAATCTAATCGTACAATAGTGTGGGCAATATGGAGAAAATAAAATATCACAATATTCTTGAACAAATAAGTCCATGTCGGTACTGCCATTTAGACTTCACAACATATTTACACAATTATATTTTTGATGAATAATCATCACCAATAATGTGGATATAATGACGAAGTGGGAAAAGGCCAATAATAGAACTGGTGAGTTCACTTTACTTTAATGCAGCTTTTTAAACGAGGAAATACTCTTATTCTGTTATGGAATATTACAGCATCAATATTATGAGACAATATCACAATATCAACACAAAACTGATTGTCTTCTACATATAATATAAGTACATTCTTTTTCTGCAACTGTGCAGAAATACAAATAAAAAACAGTAAATAGACATGCGAGGAAAATGCTGCAAATATATGTCAACGTTATGAAGTTTCTGAAGTTTCCAACCGCTAGATCCATCGCTGCACTGCTACAGTGAAGGGTTTCCCACCGTGTCGGTCATGCGGTCACTCCGTTCACTGCTCGTCCACTGATGGGAGCAGCTGAGGTCACGTTGCCATGTCTTGTGAAGGGGATGAAGAGATTGTTGCTCCATGGTCTGTGGATCCTCTGCCTCCGCCGTCTCACAATCCAACTCCATTTCCCTGCATACGTCTTGTAGAATTGTGATAGTGTTTTTTCCTATTTTGGACTTGCACATGTATAATAAAGAAATGTTTAATGTGTACATTGCAATGCATAAAGAGGGATACGATCATTAATAAGGGATATTATGAAGACTATCATGAAGGATGTGTATTGGTAGACATAGGTTTGTTTTTATTACTGTATGAAGATTCAGGTGTGAATGGATTTTAAGATGGAGGGTAGAACAAGATGGATACTGCATGTGATAGGACTGTTGCTTTAAGAGGGACTATTTTCTCCAGTTGATCAGGAGGGCGGAGTGAGACATTAAGACACCGGAAGTAGAAGAGCTTCGGGTGCGCGGACTGTTTTTGTGGCTGGACCTACTTTTTTGTGGTCAGTGAAGAGAATAACTCCGCCCCTGTGGCAACGCAGAACCAACAGAAGGACGGAGAATGGAGAAAGGTGTTTGCATCGGGGAAACTAACGAATGAGCGAGCACAAGCTCCGCCACTGGAAGAGGATTTAACCATGCACAAGTCATTTTACAGGGCTTCTTTTGGACGGTAAGGCGGCAGTTCACTGCGTTGTGGTTTGTAAACTACATTGTGGTCTGTGAATT
This sequence comes from Taurulus bubalis, assembly GCF_910589615.1. NCBI lineage: Eukaryota > Metazoa > Chordata > Actinopteri > Perciformes > Cottidae > Taurulus > Taurulus bubalis. Next base: position 21,814,549 of record NC_136606.1, on the reverse strand, counting down.
GATGATATTAGAGGCCGTTGATCGAGTATTGCATTGCTGATTATCATTATCTTTTATGAAATCTTTTTTATTATTACACATTGAATTCTGGACTTCTCTTCGCACGACCACCCAAAGATTCTGGCTATTTTTACAGTCTCAAACACAGGACAACACTGAACACTCGCTCTGAGATGGACCACCTCCCCTCCTCTCCTCTCCTCTGCAGGCGCCATCCTTCGCATGTTGCATCTCATTGAACTCAGCTTTGGGATATATCCCCAGCGACGTCTGCAGGGAGAGTGTACAGGTGGTCACACACACACACACACACACACACACACAGCTAGCTGGATGAAATAGCACAAAAGAATAAATCAGAGACAGATGTTCTCATTCTTGGCGAGGAGCCGGCCCTCATTAATCACACCTTATCTGCTTCCATCTGAACGGAAAGGGAAGCTGCAAATGGAGTGAGAGGCTGGGGAGGAGGACGAGAAGACGAGGCGATGGAGGTTTCACACCGTGTGACTCAGAGGCTCAAGCGGCCCCTGACCCCCCCACCGCCCCGGTGGATTGAATAAAGACGCAGCCGCAGCCCCAAGGGCTCGGTGTGAAACGATGCCCAGGCCCACTGAGTGCGTTGAGATTTAGCATAAATACGGAACAGAAGAGCGGCGGACGGCCTCTGTGCTGCCATCTCATTGACCCTGTCAGAGGGAGAGCGAGAGAGAGAGAGACAACTGGGGATAAATAAAGTTCTAACACTAAAGGAAGACGTCAAAGCAAAAACAAATGGCCGCCCACACAGGCCGGGGGGACAGAGGCGACTCGGAGGAAAAGACCTTGAGATTCAAGTCCGACTTCAAAAGTTTCTGCGTCAGGGGATTATGATGTAAGATTAAAATTGTTTGCATTTGTTTTTTTTGTTTTTTCTGCCGGGATGAATAGAGAAGATGACATTGACTTCTAAATGTCTTTTACAGAGACTCTGCCTAGAAATGCTGCCATTGACAACAGTGCGCACGCTAATCTATGAAACTCGAGCAAACACGCTCAGCGGGGATGGAGAGAAGCCTCCGCGTATTTAAAGCTCACCTGCTCTTGATGAAGTTCAAACACTATGTAATATGTTAATGACCGGCCGCGGTGTCTCCTGATCCCTCGTCGGAGCAAAAATATATTCTCTGCTTCATTGAAATTCCCTCACACCGGCATACAATTGCATCGATCTGCTCTCCTCTGACAGGTCCGGTCCAGCTTCCCTTTGCATAAAGCTCCAGTCGCTTACCTCACTGTGCATTGCATAATATTACCGCTGTTATACCGCAGTAGATGCCAGCTAAATAGTTAGGCCAGATTTTAATTTGAAAAGTGCTGCGTGTAGAAAAGCATGTGTATGGATGCCTTACAGCAGAGAATGGACAGTGACACCCCAGTGTGCTCACAGTGGTCTGCTGAGGCTCAGTGGACTTTAGATTGGGTGGATATTCAGTTTATTTTGTATAGCCCAAACACCCAAATTATAATTTGCCTCAGAGGGCTTTACAGTCTGTACACACACGACATCCCTGTCCCAGGACCTCACATCGGATCAGGAAAAACTCCCTCCAAAAATAGAGAAAACCCTTTCACAGGGAAAAAAGGGAAGAACCCTTCAGGAGAGCAACAGAGGAGGATCCCTCTCCCCAGATGGACAGAAGCAATAGATGTCATGTGACCAGAATGAACAACGTAACAGAGTTACAGCACAGCACATAAATGTGACAGAAATTATCCATATAATGAGTAGTAGGCATGGTCCATGATCCATGAAGCAGAAGGAGGTAGAGAGGAGGGGCATCAGCAGAGGGCAGGACCGGCTCTAGGATATGAAATGACTTCACAGGTGAAGTGATTAGCTAGTCTCACAGGTGTCATTTAGTAGACGACTGATGAGTGCCATGTCCCATTCTAACAGCCGAATCCAGAAAAAAACTATCTTAGTTTTGCCAGCATGTTCATGCATGGAAGGCAGTTTCACACCCAGCAAATATTTAGCACAGAAATACAAATATATGTTTGACCATTGAAATCCCCATCATTCTGCAGGATAACTAGCCCTGCGTTTCTGTTTTCGGAACAAGGGATGTTCGGGGTGATAGACCGACGGACAAGTGGCCTTTTTTTGTTCCAATGGGACCTTTTTTGGACTCATGGTGTTGAGAACTGGACTGCCCATTGGTCCTAAACAGCAAAACATGTAATGGGTGACATTGGCATACATGTAGGCCTACGCTCTTACATGACGGCTTCGGGGGAAGTCGCCGGGGCAGAAGCCCAGATTGTTCAAAGTGTAGCCCCAAATACAATGTTAAATCCTGTGAAACACTTCTTGAAGTCATCATTTAACCTGCAGGAGGCATTTCTCTTCACCATAAGTGTAGGTAGTGTTTTATATTAGTCATACCCTAAGATCAAGAACAGCTTGTGCTTTTACTCCCTGACAAATACCTTGTGTTTAGTTTTAAGAGGCATCTGACAATCAATAATGATGTTGGACCAATGCATTCCTTGTGTTTGTAATAATAAGACTAGTAAACACCAGTGTTTGAGGTTAGCATCCTATGATCTGTTGGATTTTAGGAGACAAAAGAAAAAAAGGTTGTCTACTGAGGAGCTGTCCGTGGTGCTGAAAGGTGTGCATGAGCAAGAAGAACATGCAGTGAAAATAAGGCCATCCTAATTATAGCTTAAACCTCAACTCATCGCATCACACTGGTCCCAGAGTCATCGGGGCCTCAGATTCATTTCAAACACGTTTCATATTTAGGTATATTTAGCTATACTATGGATGATTACATGAGTACTATCTGAGCGAGACCACAAGCAAATGAGAGGGACAAGCAGAAGCGGCTTGATATTGTTTCCAAGCAAGGCTAAACATTCTAGCCCTTGAGGCTACCATTAGCTAGCGTACTGCTGTTGACTGAAAGCAAAACTGATATATATATATATATATATATATATATATATATATATATATATATATATATATATATATATATATATCAGTGGTCGAAAGGAGTCAGCTGAGGTGGTTCAGCATCTAGTCAGGATGCCTCCTGGACGCCTCCCATTAGAGGTTTTCCAGGCACGTCCAACTGGTAGGAGACCCCGGGGAAGACCGAGGACACGCTGGAGGGATTATATCTCCCGGCTGGCCTTGGAACGCCTCGGGATCCCAGAATGAGCTGGAAAGTGTTGCGGGTGAGAGGGAAGCCTGGGTCGGCCTGCTGAACCTGCTGCCACCGCGACCCGACCCCGGATAAGCGGCTGATGATAATAATGGATGGATATCAGTGGTTAAACGTGGGCCCAATCCATAAAGTGTTGAGTTCTATCTCACGGTCTAATCCTCGAGCATTTGAGGGATCTCCCGCAGACCTTTTGAGCCCTTTACTTTCCAGAAGTCTGTATTTCTGCAGACTTTGTCTGATTCATAGCAATGTGACGTTAAACAAAGGGTCACCAGCCGGAGACACAACAATATGTTGTGAGAAAAGAGGATGGCACATGGGTGTTCAGCCTGGTATATAAATGTTACACTGAATCATAAAGGATTACATAGGAACGTAAAAACATGCAAGCAGAAATGATTTACCACAGATAATTCATATTCATAAATACCTCTCATCTCGTGAGGTAAAGCCTGGAAGACGTTCAAATCAGGGAGTAACAAATATAAAATAAATTACCCACAATTGTACATTACAGCACAGGTGAAGGGAATACACAATCAGGGACAAGGCAGACAGACAATCACAGACAATCACGGGGGCAGGAAGTGCAGGAACACAGAGGACACACAAGACAAGGACTTCACAATAAAACAGGCCACCAAACGTCATAACACCTGAGGGTTCAGGGTTTAAGTCTTTAGGGGGTGGGGGTCTTGGGACTGGGTATTGGACTCTGCAAAGCTGCCAGGGCTTTGAAGTGATCTTGCTATAAAAGGTGACTTATATTCTAAAGATTTTTCTTGAAGACATTATTTGGGTTGACAAAGTGTATTTCATCCACTTAAGGAAACAGCATTGTACAGTTAGTCAATCAATACATCATTGCAGTCATGAGTGGAATTAAACAGTCCAGAATATTTCATATACTGAGCCTCCTTCTGTCCTTTTCTACCCGTTTGAAGAGGTTACTCGTGTTGCTGTGTGTGGAACTTCATTGTCACAAATACGATCGTGCATCTTGCTGCATGTCTTTCCTGCAGGTGAAGAGCGGCACCGCTTCCAGTCCGACAGTCTCTGACATGTTTGATGAAGACGTGTGCGCCGCTGTGTGCTCGGTTCTGATGTCACATCGGTTCTCCACGGTCTTGTGACAAAGCATGGCAACTGTCAAGAAAACGTCACATTTCTCCTTCATTATATCGCTTTCTGGATCATTTTAAGGTGTGATACAGGCTCTGGATTCTTTTTATATCTACAACACCTTCTTTAATTAGGTCTTCACACATTTTTCATGTGAGGCCGCGAGTCAAGTAGTTATCTCAATGTTCCTCGTAGTTTGCTGATTGGTCAGACTTCCAGCTGGTGGGCTCAATGGCGTCTTAGATTAACAGTTTACTGGATACCGTTAGAATCAGAGACACCAGAGAAGTGACTAATGGGATAACTTCTTGTAGAAGTAATTTTGCTTAGACTAACAGACAGAACTAACTCCTGGTTTTACTCTGCCTGTCTCCTCTCCAGCTCTTCTTTCACCATCTCAGCTTGTTCTGCCTTTTCTGCTCTCCCCCCTCTGAAGCTAACATCAACATATTTCTGCTTTCTTTCAAGATGCGGTAGTCAGATCAATGAAAAGCCTCTTAGCCGAGCTGCACTCTCAACATCTGCTATCGAACCAGCACTTTCAGGTCCAACTCAAAGTGCAAGACTTTTTTTTCTTATTTTCTGTGAGAGCCTGTCTCTATGTGTGTGTGTGTGTGTGTGTGTGTGTGTGTGTGTGTGCGTGTGTGCGCGTGCTTGCCTCCTTATTTATACACTTCCATAATGTGTGAAGCCAGAACTGACTACATTTTGATTTTAAGCATGCAGTACAGGCTTTGACAAGTGATGCTCGCAGCCAGGATTAGAACTAGCAGTCTGTCATGTCCACGTTCTCACTCCCAACACCTTCAATAAGGCATCTCGGTCAGCGGCCGCATGTGTCAAATAATGATGCTCTACGTGGTTGGGGCTATGGCGTAGGAGAAGGAGGAAGTCAGGTTAGGTGGCATCAACACAGGCTGTATATATCACAAGGACATATTAATTGTGACGTAGTCATCGCCATCGTGGCGTAGTCACCGTGACGTAATCATCGTGGCGTAGTCACCGTGACGTAGTCACCGTCACCGTGTGGTAGTCACCGTGACGTAGTCACCGTCACCGTGTGGTAGTCATCGTGACGTAGTCACCGTGGCGTAGTCACCGTGGCGTAGTCACCGTGACGTAGTCACCGTCACCGTGTGGTAGTCACCGTGGCGTAGTCATCGTGACGTAATCACCGTGGCGTAGTCACCGTGGCGTAGTCACCGTCACCGTGTGGTAGTCATCGTGACGTAATCACCGTGGCGTAGTCACCGTGGCGTAGTCACCGTCACCGTGTGGTAGTCACCGTGTGGTAGTCACCGTCACCGTGGCGTAGTCACCGTGGGGTAGTCACCGTCACCGTGTGGTAGTCACCGTGTGGTAGTCACCATGGCGTAGTCACCGTGACGTAGTCACCGTCACCGTGTGGTAGTCACCGTGGCGTAGTCATCGTGACGTAATCACCGTGGCGTAGTCACCGTGGCGTAGTCACCGTCACCGTGGCGTAGTCACCGTGGCGTAGTCACCGTCACTGTGTGGTAGTCACCATGGCGTAGTCACCGTGGCGTAGTCACCGTGTGGTAGTCACCGTCACCGTGTGGTAGTCACCGTGTGGTAGTCACCATGGCGTAGTCACCGTGACGTAGTCACCGTCACCGTGACGTAGTCACCGTGACGTAGTCACCGTGACGTAGTCACCGTCACCGTGACGTAGTCACCGTGGCGTAGTCACCGTGACGTAGTCACCGTGGCGTAGTCACCGTCACCGTGACATAGTCACCGTGGCGTAGTCACCGTCACCGTGACGTAGTCACCGTGACGTAGTCACCGTGGCGTAGTCACCGTGACGTAGTCACCGTGGCGTAGTCACCGTGACGTAGTCACCGTCACCGTGTGGTAGTCACCATGGCGTAGTCACCGTCACCGTGTGGTAGTCACCGTGGCGTAGTCACCGTGGCGTAGTCACCGTCACCGTGTGGTAGTCACCGTGGCGTAGTTACCGTGACGTAGTCACCGTCACCGTGTGGTCGTCACCATGGCGTAGTCACCGTCACCGTGTGGTAGTCACCGTGGCGTAGTCACCGTGGCGTAGTCACCGTGGCGTAGTCACCGTCACCGTGTGGTAGTCACCGTGGCGTAGTCACCGTGGCGTAGTCACCGTGACGTAGTCACCGTGGCGTAGTCACCGTCACCGTGTGGTAGTCACCGTGGCGTAGTCACCGTCACCGTGTGGTAGTCACCGTGGCGTAGTCACCGTGACGTAGTCACCGTGGCGTAGTCACAGTCACCGTGTGGTAGTCACCGTGGCGTAGTCACCGTGACGTAGTCACCGTGGCGTAGTCACCGTCACCGTGTGGTAGTCACCGTGGCGTAGTCACCGTGACGTAGTCACCGTGACGTAGTCACCGTCACCGTGTGGTAGTCACCGTGGCGTAGTTACCGTGACGTAGTCACCGTGACGTAGTCACCGTGGCGTAGTCACCGTCACCGTGTGGTAGTCACCGTGTGGTAGTCACCTCACCGTAGTCACCTCACCGTGGCGTAGTCACCGTGACGTAGTCACCGTCACCGTGACGTAGTCGCCGTGGCGTAGTCACCGTGGCGTAATCACCGTCACCGTGTGGTAGTCACCGTGGCGTAGTCACCGTGACGTAGTCACCGTCACCGTGACGTAGTCGCCGTGGCGTAGTCACCGTGGCGTAGTTACCGTCACCGTGGCGTAGTCACCGTCACCGTGACGTAGTCGCCGTGGCGTAGTCACCGTGGCGTAGTTACCGTCACCGTGGCGTAGTCACCGTCACCGTGTGGTAGTCACCGTGTGGTAGTCACCGTGTGGTAGTCACCATGGCGTAGTCACCGTGGCGTAGTCACCGTCACCGTGACGTAATCACCAAGCTGCCGTATGCAAGTTGGGAGTGAGAATGTGTTGTCATATCATGTACATAAAAGAAATATGTTGTTAAATGGATCCGCCTCAAAGATTGTATCACTCTGACTACTGTCAACAGATAAATGTTAGTGAGTTATTTGTATTCAAAGCATTGTGAAGCTTTCCTGTAATTGTTCCTTTCCAGCAGGAACACAGTTAACGTCACATCATCCATTCAAAGCGGTTTTCACATGCAATCAAAATGTTATCTCATATTGGAGTAAAGTAAAATTAAAAATGATAATGATTTTGACAATTAAACTGTATTTCCTACGTCATGCATTAGAGTTTCTCCATCTACTACTTGTCTCCTCTATTAATTCAATTCAATTAATTTCCACTGACAGCCTTTAGATCTTAATTGGCTTGATTATTCGATTATTCTGCATGTCAAGGTTTTTTAATCATTGTATAATTTTTCAGATCAGCAATGCGGGATAATGTATGTATGTATGTATGTATGAAATACCTGCATACCATATCTGTCCATTCATTGTCCCTATAACATATGTAAAAACAATATTTTTAATAACAATGCTTTATGGTAATTTCTGTGTTTTGTCACCTTCAACCAATGTGCAAGCTCAATTTAGCATCAAAGGGAAAGGTCACTATGCACTTCAATACTTCCCACATATTTGGTTTTTAATAAGGTCAGATGATGAAATGTGATTGCTATTATTATATTACATTACAATGTATACATTGTTTGGTGTCCATGATTATATTTTACGCATTTTCATTCCTCTGTTTTTTCAGGGTTTCTACACATGATGTCATTTGATTTCAGTAATATTATATCATATATGGATTAGCACGGGAACATTCTTGACTATTGCTGGCCATTCTGTTTTCAAATTGTTTTAATTCAGAATATCAGAACGAAATGACAAGCAAGTGTTTTAAATGGCATTTCGAGCAGGCAGCACATCCAACATGCTTTCCGCTGTGTGAGAACACACTTCTCAGTGAGAGCTTCAGGTTCACAATGGGAAGCCATTGCACGATGCAAACTTTGTGATAAATGGTTCAATATTTCCAATATGAGGGTGAAGCGAATGTAAACCAAATGCAACACAAGACAACAAGCATCCTCTAAATTTCAGAATATAATACATGTTAAAAGTAATAATAATAAACAGTCCAGTAAACCTCATATTACATCATGAAGATTGTATTGTTAAAAGGATTACTGTGCTAAACAGGAGCATATTTAGACGTTTTTGAAACATTGTGAATGGGATTTCTTAGCACTCAGAATATATTATAAATAAAAGATGAGATGCTAAAGTGTTTTGTCAAAGTAGCAGTGTAATACATGCCCATGTATATTTATATGAACAATAGAAGTATCAACTTTTCTGAGGAGAGATGAAAAAGCTCATACATAACACATAATACACTTTAACAATAACTACAGACATATGAAAATGTCAAAAACAAATAGAACAAAAGTGTGTGTGGAAGCCTTGCATTGTGTTTGTGCAAATGTTAAATAACAAACATGCTTTAAAGTGTGCACCACAGCGAGGTGAGCTCCTTGTTCATGTACAGGCGGGTGTCGTCTCTACATCCCTGTGCATGGTGAGGTGCATGGTACCTCCACATGAGGTGTGGTCATGTGATGCCTGTTCCCTGAACCCACAGTGTTCTGCCGCTCAATGTTAGAGTTCAGACAGTCCATCTTGGAGGCCCATTGTCTCCACAAACTCGCCGTCCATGGCCTGGCAACGCTGAAGGAGCCGCCTTCTGATATCAAGACCCTCCTGTGCATCAGAGTCCATGGAGTCTTCTCCTCAGCCTTTCCCTCCTGTAGCCACCGCATCTCCGGCGTCTATTCACATCCGTCTCTGCAGAAACTGATCTGCACCCTCTGCACATCTGTCCCCACCCGGCGGCTCCACGACCCAGTTCCTGAGGTGCCGCCGCTGGCTCCCAGGGGCCTCCACTGCCATGTCGTCGGTCTCAAAGCCTTCAGTAGGGGCTTGATCAGCTGGAGCTCCTCCCAGACGGTCTGCCAGAACTCAAAATACAGCAAAGCTACTCGTCCATGGCACCTGTTCTGCCCGGGTCGACTGCTTGCCTGTATCAGACTGGTATGGCCTTTACTGTTGTAGTCAGAACACGAAAGAAAAATAAACAAAAGGTTCAATCTGTTGTGTAAGGCATCAAATATAAAGTAGAAGTTTAAAGTCACAAAATAGAAATACACAAACCAAATACTAAAATAAGAGTACCTCGAAATTCAAATAAAGTACAGTACTTGATTAAATTAGTCTACTTTACCACACATATATATTGGCATGAAGCATAAGTTGTGGAAGTAGCATCACGTGTATGTACAACGCATTGATTGGTCGCTGTGTTTCTTGGACTGCTGAACGAGTCCCAGAAAGGCTAGAAAAGCTCCGCCGGTTAAAATAGAAGTGCTCTGTTAAAAAAATGTGAATTCTTAAATGATCTATCGGTTATAGGTGCGGACCCGAGCCGCGGTCCACCTATTAGTGACGCCTGCTAGAGGATGCCTTGAACATCCGTAACAGACGGCGAGGGAGAGGCTGTAATCCCCAGTGCACACTATTATGACTCCTTATGAAGCACACACACACACACACACACACACACACACGCACACGCACACACACCCCATTAGACGTTCATATATTTACCAAGAATGTTGTGGATTTACACTTAAATGAGTTTCTTGGTATGGATACAAGCCCCAGTTCAACTGTACTGCTGTTTATGTTTTGACATTTTCGATCTGTAATGAAATAGCCTAAAGCAAGTGTAGAATTAATAAAGCCCACAAAATGAAACTGAAATAGTTATTTTGTCAAATCATACTTAGAATTAAAATGAACAACAATTGAAAATGAACAAATCAACTGCCCCCGGCATGAGGCATGAACGGTTAGTGACTGCCCCCCCCCACCCGAATCTGTTGACTCAAACTGGGAGGAACCCCAATCATAACTTCTGGGCCCAACAATTAAAGGCCAGCAATCAGTGTCTTGTTTCTAACCCCTGGGCATGGTGGGGTGGCATGGCGGGGGTTAACCTCCTCCTTAAACCCAGTGAACCCCTGCTCCGCCTCCCTAAGCCTATAGCGGGGAAACAATGCCCTTATCTGGTTTCGCTCAACCTGCCTTCCATTTAGCGCTTCTGCCAGACACACATTTGCATGTCAATCATAGCGGCGGCTGACATTTAAAAAGCCGGCAAAAAGGACTGGTAGGAAATCACAGAAAATTAATTGCGAAGCGTGTGTGAAATGCACACGTACGTACACTCAAACACACACACACACACACACACACACACACACACACACACACACACACACACCCTTGTCTTAACACACAGGAACTGTAATTATTTTACTTTTTTTTGTGCAGAGAGGAAGTGACCAAAATGGTTGAAGTTAAGCGTCTCTGAGCGTAATTAACATTGTAAAAGTCTCGTGACTCTTTTGAAACAATGAATGCTGTAAGACTTTCTTTTTCCCCTCTTTATGACATTCTCTCTCTCTCTCAGTCCAGCTGAATGAGAAAGCAACCAGCACACACTCCTCATCAATAGAAAACACCAACCGTTACTCGCGTCTGAACAGTGGGGAATCAACACGATATCACACTCTGGCTCTCTGCATCCAGATTTATTGTTTTCATTTTGCCTTTATTCGCTTTGTATGATTCTCTCTCTCTCTCTAGTTCTGTCTCTCTCTATATATATATATATATATATATCTCTCTCTCTCTCTATTTCTGTCTCTCTATATATATATATTTCTCTCTCTCTCTCTCCCTTCCACTTGAGCAGAAGCAGAGTTATGGAAATCGGCTACATATTTTTAAGCAGTTGAATAAAGAAGCCGACTGCTGACCTATGCTACCAAGAGCTAATGAGACTGAAGTGGTTTGGCTTGGACATTTGACGAGGAGTGCTGCGTTTACTTTGGCTGCATGTATGTGAATATGATAACATGTCTGCTGAATACCTTCAACAACTGCTTTCTGCAGCCCCAAGTGGCTTAAGAAGTCTAAACCTAAAACGTGTTTAACATCAAACCGTTGCAAAGCAACTTTGTAGTTCCTTTGGCGTTGTGTTTGGTTCCACCTGATGAGTTGTTCCTGATCCGATGTGAGGTCTCGGGACAGCGATGTTATGTGCACAGACTGTAAAGCCCTCCGAGGATAATTTGTATTGTGATGTTGGGCTATATAAAATAAACTGAATTGAATGAATGTAAGTCCAGTAGTCGCTCTCCTTTCAGCTCCGCTTTGGTCTCCAGCAACTCCTCCAACTGCTACTGCTGGTCACTCACTGTTTATTTATTATGAGTGTATTATAATGTATTATAATTCCATAGCTGTACTGCATTATACTTGTATGTAGAAACATCATAGCATGCTTCATAAGCAGTAGACATTGGCTTGCAAAACATGTCAGTAAGTAAAGTACTATGATACTTCACCTTAAAGGTCATTACACAATGGAGGTAAAGGGGAGAAGGCTGGTACTTTGAGGCTGAATACACCATCATACAGTAGGTATAAATATATATATATATATATATATATATATATATATATATATATATATATATATATATATATATATATATATATATATATATATATATTGCCATATTGCCGAAAAGGTTGAAGACTGATAAGGTTTCCCTTCGGTTTCTCAGAACAATGAAGAGGAAAAACCCTGATTGTCCAAAGTGTGTGATGAATCACAGATTGTTTCTTTTGCAAAATAGATTCAGGGTTTTATAATTCAATTATTCTGCTTTATATTGATCCTTATGATACGGGGGGATACAGAGTGTAAAGACAAACAAGGATTATTAAATGGTGATGGTTCTGTCTCAGGCCTTGTGGTCTGCAGACTGCTGTCGTATTCCTTTAGACTTTGTGTCAGATGTTATCTGATCTTTATGGGATAGGGTTTCATGTCAGGGTCAACAAAGAAATACATTAATATGAATTTCCTACCCAATAACTGGGTTCAGCGCCCATCTCATATTATTATAGAATAATGTTTATTTCAAATGAATGTTGATTAAATTCATACATGTTATAGCTAAGTAACATCCTGTTGAATGCCAGATGATCCTAAACAGGGAACAGTCTCATGTTCAGTCTCATTTAAGGACCAGGGGTTTTGTCAACTGAGAAATGTGGTCTGTGAACATTTTAATTGAACATTTTGTCTGACAAACTGTAGAGCAATTGAATATGTTGGCTGAGGTAAGCATTGGATTTAGATCATATTTTCATAAAACACAGTGTATGCATGAATGGATTACTGAACAGGCTGAAAGTGTGAGGCCACCCCTGGGTGCAGCGACAACAAGATAAAGAGACATGAAGCGACCAGGAAGGGACTCAACATGACCCAAAGACACAAACATACCACAGACCAACATTAAACAACTACAAAGACAGCAGCTACACACAATAATAACTACACAAGGTAAGAATGGCCACACACAGACCCAACGCACCTACAGGGACACAACACAACTGTGAAGAGACAACAAAAGAAACAAAATGACCAGAAATAGACAAAACATGACTGCAAAGAGATAAAAAACAACTATAAAGAGAAACAAGATACAAAATAACCACAAAAGGTGCAACATTGCCACAAAGAGATCAACAACCACAACAAAGCCACAGAAGAAGCACACAGAGGCTGAAGTGTGTACCGTGTGTGTACCGTGTGTGTACCGTGTGTATACCGTGTGTGTACTGTGTGTGTACCGTGTGTGTACTGTGTGTGTACCGTGTGTGTACTGTGTGTGTACCGTGTGTATACCGTGTGTGTACTGTGTGTGTACCGTGTGTATACCGTGTGTGTACCGTGTGTATACCGTGTGTATACCGTGTGTATACCGTGTGTGTACCGTGTGCGTACCGTGTGCGTACCGTGTGTGTACCGTGTGTATACCGTGTGTGTATGCCGTGTGTGTACCGTGTGTGTACCGTGTGTATACCGTGTGTATACCGTGTATGTACCGTGTGTATACCGTGTGTGTACCGTGTGTACCGTGTGTATACCGTGTATGCACCGTGTGTATACCGTGTGTGTACCGTGTGTACCGTGTGTATACCGTGTATGTACCGTGTTTATACCGTGTGTGTACCGTGTGTACCGTGTGTATACCGTGTATGTACCGTGTGTATACCATGTGTGTACCGTGTGTATACCGTGTGTGCACCGTGTGTATACCGTGTGTGTACCGTGTGTGTACCGTGTGTATACCGTGTGTGTACCGTGTGTACCGTGTGTATACCGTGTGTGTACCGTGTGTATACCGTGTGTGTACCGTGTGTGTACCATGTGTATACCGTGTGTGTACCGTGTGTAGGCCATGTGTGTACCGTGTGTGTACCGTGTGTGTACCGTGTGCATACCGTGTGCGTACCGTGTGCGTACCGTGTGTATACCGTGTGCTTACCGTGTGCATACCGTGTGTGTACCGTGTGTGTACCGTGTGTGTACCGTGTGTATGCCGTGTGTGTACCGTGTGTGTACCGTGTGTGTACCGTGTGTGTATCGTGTGTATGCCGTGTGTGTACCGTGTGTGTACCGTGTGTGTACCGTGTGTAGGCCGTGTGTGTACCGTGTGTGTACCGTGTGTAGGCCGTGTGTGTACCGTGTGTGTACCGTGTGTATACCGTGTGTGTACCGTGTGTATACCGTGTGTGTACCGTGTGTACCGTGTGTGTACCGTGTGTATACCGTGTGTGTACCGTGTGTATACCGTGTGTATACCGTGTGTGTACCGTGTGTGTACCGTGTGTATACCGTGTGTGTACCGTGTGTATACCGTGTGTGTACCGTGTGTATACCGTGTGTGTACCGTGTGTATACCGTGTGTATACCGTGTGTGTACCGTGTGTATACCGTGTGTGTGCCGTGTGTGCACCGTGTGTATACCGTGTGTGTACCGTGTGATGCGCAGGAGTAGCGGGGCCTTTGGCATGTGTGTGTCCAGGGGCCCGTTATCTCATGGCGTCTGTCATTATTCTTTCCCCTCGTATGCTTCTCCTCACTGACTGTTTATTTAGTTTTGCTGTTGCCAAAGGAAAGGCTAGTCACATTTGCATCCATGTGAATGTAATACTATGCACATTTCATATCATTTTAAATATATATATGACATGTTATGCGAACGCAAACTGATCTCTGAACCATGCAGAGATGGAAAGGCAGCAGCTCCAGTCCGGCCCAGACTGGTGTCAGGCCAGCGTGACCCCGGCCAGAGTGTCTCCTGTCTGGCAGACAGGCTGTTATCAGCTGCCATTGTTCTCCGTACAATGGGAATCATTCATGTTAACAAGGTATTGACGGCACAATTACAGCCCGCACAGAAAGCCGCTCCTCTCGTCGCTGGAGTTGGACGACAGGGACAACATAAAGCATGAAAGGAAACATAGAAATGGAGTTAGCGTTTCATGTATTTTACTGTTGATAAAGTATGTTGATGAATTTGCATATAAACCACTTAAGCTCTGACATGTTTTGTATTATATGTTGCAATACATTTCAATGCCTGGTTGTACATTAATATGCCTACAAGTTTGGTTGATATGTGAACTTCTCTTTGCTTCATCCCTTTCCATGGATTGACAACATTGAGACCAAACTATGACTGTATTTAGCAGGTGAAGGGTCCTGGAGGAGCTCTGTGATTTGGTAGTAATAGAGACACAGTTCTAGGACAGCTATTCTAGTTAGGGTTGAAGTTAGTTGTGTACTGGGGCATTTATTCCCAACTAAATATGATTCACTTAATGTTGGAAACTATTCATGTACACTCAATGTTATGTTTCTCTCTAGATAAGTTTCATAGGTGCACGCTCTGTCGACCTTGTCTGCACTGACTAAACTCACTTGAGGTTACACAGGCAATTAGTTGGAAGTAATTACTTGACAATGTACTAATTTAACACTGACTCGGTTTTCCCTTTAATTAGGACAAAGTACAAAATGTTCTCCAGCGCGCTGTCAGCGCTTACAGTCAACTTATTGAATTACTACATTTTGGTGGCGACCTTTGCCGGCATTTCAATACACTTTCTGTTCTGAAAAATAACGATTCAATATATTTAACGTAAGTGTTGACTCACTATTAAATTATTAATAAATAATGGTCCTGTGTTTGTAAAATGTAGCCATAATAATATTTATGGATTTAGGTATTTGGGTATGCATATATTTATTTTTGTAAATATAATGAGGTGGTTTTATTTGTAATCTGTTATTTTATGGTGATATTATGACCTCTAAAATAACCCGGACAGAAGATCTACATCTGAGTACCTGCCGACGACACACAGCTCAACATCTCCTCTAGATCCATCACCGACTCCACCATCAGCAGCTGCCTCACAGTTACACAGACCTGGATGCAAGCCAACTTCCTCATCATCTTCATCATCTCCATCCTCATCGTCGGCCTCAAATCACGAAACAAATCCCAACACAACTCGATGGCACCACTTCTCCATCACTCCACTCTTTCAAAACAGCATTACAACTCATTTCAATCTGCGTTTTACCTGTGATGCTAGTTAACTATGTTTTTGTTCTTCTTATTGTTATGTCATCTCTCTTGTGTACATTGTTATTGCTGCTAGTGTTTGTGTTTACCATGTGAAGTGAGTATCTTTTAAAGCGCTATACAAATCAAATGTATTATTATTATTATGACCTTACATTGCGATTGAAATGGGCCTTTGGACTTGTCTTGTGAAACATGCAGTAGGTTTGTGAAATGTGCCCCAACAAGGGGCAATGACACATTTCATTTGGGGGCACAGCCATTACAGTGGAGGACTAAATGTGGCCCACAAACCCTTGGTGGGTGGAAATATTAAATATTAACATCAAAGTGAAATAAAGACTTAAAGAGCACAATTTACAGCATTTAGATAATATGATACTGTTCAGGTTTGGAGATAATGGCATACTGTCTGTGCCTCTATATTATTACATGTCAATGTAGAAGGCCACATACAAGAGAAGTTTGGTCATCTGTCAATGTATTAAAATACATTTGATTTTCTTATGTCATGAACAGATACAGAACTTTTAGTTTTTGAAAGTTTCCAATCTGTTTGGTATTTCAAGCAGTCAAAAATTGCAGGATTAAAGCTCGGGTTGGAAATGTTTTTGTTATATTTGTTGAAATTCTCTTCATATCACGACAACAATCATGAATCAAATGCTCTGATCAAACAAGAGGAAACAAGGTCAACCGTGGCCATGATTACAGCTGCAATCGTTGGAGAAGAGTTGGCGACACCGGGCTGGGGTTTTAGGTTGGATCGTTTTTTATCTAGCCACCTCTTGCTAGTTTCTCAACATTACCAATCTTAGTTTGAATTATCATCACCAGAAATCCACCTAAAATGTATTATTACATTTTAGGTGGCCTTGTGAGTGAAATGGGTGCTGATCAAACCAGCCTGTTACTAAAAACATAAACAGATATAATGGTGATAAGGGATGTTTTGGGTTTTTACTTGCAGTCAGTGGCCAATCTGCAGGGAGAGAAAACGGTTGCATCATCTGTAGAGGGACACGTAATTAAACGACACATTTAATCATTCATTCATGTATTATATATATAATGCAATTTTTATATTTATAAATAAAACATAATATCAAATCTGCAGTCTCATAAGCATGTGTTTTCCTCAACTTAGCCTTTACAGCAGACTTCAATAGTATGAAACAGATTCATCCGTTTTAAATGTGTTTAAGCAGCTTTGTTTCCCACAAAACTCATCTGTATACTTTTCATTTGCGCTGACGAATATGGTTCAGAGGAAAATTAATTGCTGCTTAGATTACATTCACTGGCAATGTTTTTGTTCCCACCCAAAGCTCTAAAACACAAATTTCAGTTTCAAATATTGGAAAAAGTCATGCTGTGTGCTGTGAGTTTTCCAGAACTAAACCAAGACTGAAAGCGTTCCCATACCTTAACCAAGTGCTCTGAGTTGTCTAAGCAGAGCCATGCAACGTGTATGCATGCTCTAGTTGCCTTGAGTGAATTACATGAATTACATACATACAATACCTTCAGAATAAACAATTTGCAGATATGCTTTCATATGAACATTTCCTTCTAATGCATGTTTTTTTTTGTTGCTCTTTCTTTTTATTAAGAAAACATATCTGTGATGTTCCTAAATTTGCAGAGATCTGCACTCAACTGAATGCACTTTTTAAGTGTATTATATATTCACATATATTCCACACGGGCGTCAGGTTTCCATCACTAGCGAGATTAGAGCTTCAGTCGATAAATACCTGTGACTACTGCAGAGTCGTTTGTGCCGGGAATGAATGCAGATTGTATTTTCCTTTGAAGACAAAAGCCAGATGTTCGTGGGTGTTTGTGTGTTTTTTGTCCAGTGGGGCTTTAGGGATTAATACTCCAGAACTCAGCACCTGGAGCAGCGCCTTTTGATTATTTTTACCAAGCAACAGCAGATCCAGGTCCTGTTATCTTTACTCAGATCCCAAATTTAAATCTCGTTTGAGCCCCAGCATGTAGACCTCTGTGGCTCATTGTCTTATTTCCATCACCTGTTGAGTTGTATGTCTTTAAATCTGTGTTCCCTCCAGCCACACGCTGCTTTGCTGTCACACTCATGACGGTACATGTCGTGTGTACGCGTTTAAATGGATTCCTGGCGCCATGTATCGCTCTCCAAGCGCGCGGGCGCATACGTCCACGCGCGTGTGTGTAATTGATACCCTGATCCCACAGGCCAGCGTTCAAGAGATGAATATTCGCAATTACAGCATTCTCATTAGAGCGTCTGACCTTCAAGCGAGCTCCCTTCGTATCGATCGTCCCGACCGCAGTCGACACTGGCCTTTCAGTGGA
This sequence comes from Taurulus bubalis, assembly GCF_910589615.1. Taxonomy (NCBI): domain Eukaryota; kingdom Metazoa; phylum Chordata; class Actinopteri; order Perciformes; family Cottidae; genus Taurulus; species Taurulus bubalis. The sequence goes on along the minus strand of NC_136606.1, from coordinate 21,796,374 downwards.
GATTGCTCACCACCACCACCACCACAACAACAACAACAGCAGCAGCACAGACGTTCAGGTGGACCATAATCATCTAAAGAGCAGGGCCAGGACAATAATCTGTCCAGCTGGCAGTGGAGGGGAGAGCATGCGACGCTCACTAGGACGGAGGAGACAGGAAGAGGAGAAGACCGCTGGTAAAGGAGACAAGAAAGTCCAGCCAAATATAAGCAAAGCAACCATGAAGAGTTTAGAATAGAAAAGAAAATAATACAACTGAACATGTCCCATCCAAAGTTACTGATCTGGGTAAAGCTGGCCGGAGGTGAACCGAGCCGTTCAAAAATGCAACACTGTGCAACTTTCTGATTAAATGAATGCAGATGACATCAGAGTCGCTAGAAGTGCCGAACATTCTGAAAGGTCCGCCTGCTTTTAGTGATTTACTGGATTGTTTTAAGCAGACAGAAAACAATAATATATGTATATATATATACACACACCAGCGCGGTAAAGCATTGTAAACATGAGTTTATGTCTCAATCTCTAGTTTCAAGTCTTCTTCAATACAGCATGATGTTCATTTAGTAAATGATGGTCAAACAGACCATAAAGAGGAGTACGCTTCAGGGCGGGCTTACTGTGATTGACAGGTAGTGCTGGTGTAGGAGTTTTCTGTGTTTTTGTCTTCATACTTTCACCCCTTTAACAGTGTATGTTCACTTCATGAAAGTTAATTCCAACATGCAGTCTAGGCTTAGACCCTCTATAGAAGTCCAGGACCCCATAGAAGATAATTTGTAAAATATTTAAAATAAGAAGAATGACCACAGACTAATACATTCTGTGTAACATAAATGGACTACAACTGCATTCCATTGTACCACCCAGTGTTGCGTAATGAAACTTGAACCTTAATGACAGACACCTTCATAGTTGAATGAAACCATTGGTGACCATGGCCAATCTAGTGTTATAGGTAATCAGGGGCAAGCCAGAGGTTGTAAACATTCAGGGCTCTGCCTGAACCTGGTAAATCTGATACATCGGAATCCATACCACAATAAACTGGAGTGCTCTAATTGCAAATCAAGGATCTCCAACAAGGGCTAGACAATGTGGTCTACAACACTCTGACATCAAGATCAGGTCAACAGGAGATAATTCACTCAATTACATGATATATCTTCAGGGAATAGCATCGTAGTAGTAGTAGTAGTAGTAATAGTAGGAGTAGTAGTAATAGTAGGAGTAGTAGTAATAGTAGGAGTAGTAGTAATAGTAGGAGTAGTAGTAATAGTAGTAGTAGTAGTAGTAGCAGTAGTAGTAGTAGTAGTAGTAGTAGTAGTAGTAGTAGTAGTAGTAGTAGGAGTAGTAGTAATAGTAGGAGTAGTAGTAATAGTAGTAGTAGTAGTAGTAGTAGTAGTAGTAGTAGTAGTAGTAGTAGTAGTAGGAGTAGTAGTAATAGTAGGAGTAGTAGTAATAGTAGGAGTAGTAGTAATAGTAGTAGTAGTAGTAGTAGCAGTAGTAGTAGTAGTAGTAGTAGTAGTAGTAGTAGGAGTAGTAGTAATAGTAGGAGTAGTAGTAATAGTAGGAGTAGTAGTAATAGTAGTAGTAGTAGTAGTAGTAGTAGTAGTAGTAGTAGTAGTAGTAATAGTAGGAGTAGTAGTAATAGTAGGAGTAGTAGTAGTAGTAGTAGTAGTAGTAGTAGTAGTAGCAGTAGTAGTAGTAGGAGTAGTAGTAATAGTAGGAGTAGTAGTAATAGTAGTAGTAGTAGTAGTAGCAGTAGTAGTAGTAGTAGCAGTAGTAGCAGTAGCAGTAGTAGCAGTAGTAGTAGTAGTAGTAGTAGTAGTAGTAATACATATACACACATTATATACTTGCACAAAGTATCTCCGAGTTCGATGGAATACAAGGAAAGTTTTTTTTTGGACACTTTAAAACCACGTTATGGTGTACTGGTGGAAGTGACGGGACAGGCTGTGCTGTGATATGGAGGATGGTTAACAATGCACTGTCATGCACAGTTGATGAAACTCATGAATAACTCAATGAATATTATCTATAACATTGGCTGCTCAGCCATAATATTGGACTTGCAGAGGGAGAGCTTATACAGCGTATGGATCTAGACCAACCCATCAAGGAGGCTGATGGTGGACGTTACAGCACATATGCTTTCATTCTAGAACCTATGCATCACTTAAATATGATCTTGTGTGCTTTCAGTGTGTACAATTCAATTACATCAACGACTGTTCATCATCATTACACTGGGCTATTGTGGAGTAACTGGACAATTGCTCCCATGAAGAATGCAATTATAGCAATAACAATGTTCACACAACTACATCTGGTATAAACTGAATGCAGGTTGAAAATGAGACTCACCTGTTTACAGCTATGTAAGTTTTATTCAATAATATTTATGTGCACATCCACAACCAGTCAGGCTGTTCTCATAGACTCTGTCACCCCCAGACTATTTTCCCAACGGTCACCCCCCCGCACATCCCTTCATTCCTCATATTTAAACACTTGCCACTTTACTTTACACTTCACACCTGTCACCTTCACACTACACTTACATTTCACCTCAAGTACTGTCATCTGTTGCCTGTGCACTTTATTTTAATTTTTAACTTTTATATTCTACTGTAGAATAGTACTGTAGATTTAATTGTAAATATCCCTCCCATTGTTTCACTTTGTCTATGCACCGTTCAGTCGTAGGCACGGAAGAGACATCCAAAACGGGGTTTCTAGTGACGCGCTAACGCCAAGCTATCGTCAACAAACACACGCTAGTTACGGTCTTACAAACACATAATGGAGGTCCAACACTACTAGTCGTACTAAGTTCACTGTAAGAAAGTTAACGGTGATAGGGACAACAATTGATTACTCACCGTTCAGTCTCACAGAAACGCTGTAGCCAGCTATCTGGCCCGTTAGCTCCGGCTAGCTCCTTGTTAGCGAATCCTTCAGGCACTGGAGCTGCGCCGTCTGTCCCCTCCAATATAGCTTTGCTCAGGACTCTTTGCTTGGCATCTTCTGACTCACACTGAAGCTTTGCACACGTGGTAAGACACGTCCATGTTTAGATGCTCAGACGCGGAAGTGGAAACCATATCCGCCAGATTTTAAACCATATCTCTGTGACGTATTATTGTGGTGATAGAATTTTTATTAAAAACTTAAACACATGCCCGGCCGCATCGGCGCGGGCCCCGCCCCCAAAGGGTTAATATGCTGAATGAGACGCTCCAAGCTGTGTGAACCCACACACATCATTGTTAGACACCCAGAGCAACTGACATAGATTAAATAGTGAGAAGGTCAGACAGAATGGGAGGTGGGGTGGATCAAACGATCACAGGACTTTCACCCAGGTGACAGCTGTTAATGCCCAGTGTGAAAACCAAAGACTATCTAGGAAGTGGACGGAGTCACCGTGACATCCCCAATTGGTTTGTGGACTTTTGCTTTGAACCCTTGAGTTCGGCATTTGGACTGTCACCTTGGTTTTTGACAATCACCATTTTATTTTTTTGCCACTAGAATTGACAGCTGAGTTTGACATTTTGACTAAAAAAGGGTTCAATAAACGTTCATGTACCGAAAACACCCTGTGAAGGGTTTTAGCAGTAAGATGAACACTGCACTCACCGAATGCATCCCAGCGGCTGTGACAAGACTGCCATTTCTAAGACTACTTCAAGTTTTTTAAATCAAAATGGCCTCCCCAAGTGCAACGGCAGCAAAGGTTACTCCAACTCGCATGTTGTATTGTTTTAGCAAAGAGCATAATGCTCCGTTTATTAAACTAAAAGGGCAGAATGATCACCTCTTCACAGAGGCCCAAAAAGTTGGAGGTAAGCCTAATTAGACCATTTGTAATATCTCTATTCGACCATCTTGTTCTTAAGGTTACATACTTACTCATCTTATGCAAAGGCAATAATAATACCACAACCAGTAGATGGGGCAATACCCTTTTTCTTTGGTGTGGATTCAAGCTGTGAGTCACCTCTTTTCTTTGAACCCCAAATAAAAGTAAATTATTTCTGATGGAATTTGAGTCTGTCCTAATGGGTCAGCTTTTTCAATCTTCTATGTTTGCATCCCTGTGTTAAAATGATTGATAATTATTTCTCGTTTCTCATTTTGTCAATGTCAGGAAAACTATTTGGGGGAAAAGAGCCTGCAGGGGACGATGATTCCTCTGCAAGAGAAAAATAAATGAGAAAACTATAAAGTATGTGTGTTACTACAAGTGAACAAACACTTTAGCTGACATTTTGCTTCTGTTGTTTTTGTTAATTGCCATGATTGATTTCCTCTGCTTTAGGATTGAAAGTATCCAAGGTCAAGAGAGGGCAAACAATTTGGCCGTGGTTTGTCCTCATGGGTTCAGCCAAGGAGGAGAAGAAAAGCAATATTTAGAGTGGAAATTCTAGATAGACAAGGCTTTAAGGCTATCTATCTATCTATCTATCTATCTATCTATCTATCTATCTATCTATCTATCTATCTATCTATCTATCTATCTCTGCTGGCCTAAACAGAATCACAAAGGTATACCTACTTCATAATTTAATTGTTTTTCACAAATATAATTATTTTTCCCTATGAGCTCATGTTCTCATTGCACAGCTCCTGTCTTCCTCTGTTGCTCTGCTTCCAGCCTGCACTGCTGCTTCCAGTGCAATTTTTTTAAGGAGAGCTTTCATCCAATCAGATTTCACCTCTATATCTATGGAAGAAGAGCGACCCAAGGCCTTCAAGGTGGCCTTTGCAGATTAACCCTTTAAAAACCCTGTGCGATTTTTTTTTTTTACGCTTCCTTACTTATCTCCAGAGCCACATCGTTGTTTAACTTAATTTAAATTTCTACAATACTGCAATCCTTGTGAGAAGAGACATGAGTTGTAAAAATAATTTAAGTAACCGTCAACTTCTACGGCAGACCATAAGGTTTTACTAAATCCTTAATAAGTAGCCCTTACAAAGTCGGATTTCACTAACAAACACATCTCTGTAACCCTACGGGCTTGTGCCTTCTTGCTTTTTACTGAGACCTTCTTCTTCTTCTTCTTCTTCTTCTTCTTCTTCTTCTTGTAGTTTAACGGCAGTTGGCATCCATCTAATTGGTGCATTACCGTGTTAATGCGTGCTAATTATTGGATGCCTGGTGTCGCCTCCGGAAGAACTCAGTTCAACAACTTCTCTCGTTCTCTATATTTATTTACTAAATGATCACAAGCAAAGTAGTCAGCGCTGCAATTGCAAAAGCAGTGAGTGGTCCAGCAACACGCAGGTTGGGTCCAGAACCACTGCCCCCCAAACGGAAGTGTTGCCTTTCATACACAGGTTATCGTCACAGGTTGGTCTCGCCTCGTCCTCACATCTGATTGGCTCTATCCTGTCAAGAGAAGGAGAATCCTGTTCTCATCTTTTCTCACAAGACTGGACCGTGCATTGACCCGTCTTCTTCACTAGTGTCAACATACTGATAAACAGGTGTGAGTGTTGAAGTGCGCCTTCAACACTCACACCTGTGACTGCCTCCCCTTGAGAACTGGACCTTTCATAGACACAACCACCTCCAGCTGCATAGCTGTGTTATACTGACCTCGCTGACCTGAACTTTAATAGACATGAAGAGTAATGGAGAATATCTGCAGAATATAAGGATTTATATTATCAACCGCCACCTGAAACTATGTCCCCCTAGCTACAACTCTTTAAGCTTCCATAGAACTACATGCCGTGGTGCAGGACTGAAACAAAATTTGCCAAAATATCTTTCTTTGAGACCCTTTGTATTCTAAATCTGCTGCCCAAAGCCCATTCTTTGTGTAATTGTCTACCTCCACTCTCATCAAAATGTCCTTTTTCTGTGTGACGTCTCTGATCTCATGTCTGTCATTTTGCTGAAATACAATAAAAGTTAAGATTGCTGGTGATTTTAATATCAATGTTGATAATTCTTGAAACCAACTCCTACCTTACATTAGGTGTTTGCTCTTGGCCTAAATTTCAGCTCTTTTATTTACAAGGAGGCTGTTCTATCTGACCACCTGTACTAATATACTTGCAAATGTGTGCCCCTCTTAAGACCAGAGAAGCTCAATTTAAATCTCTGCCCTGGCTAAAAGACAGTGGTCACGCTGTTAGACTATTAGATTAGCACTGTGCATGTGATGAGCAGGTACTGACATATGGTCCCTGACACGTCCACGATTGACACAGGAGGGGGTAGGACCACTGACCAAGGTTGATATTTGACGAATTGGGGTTGAACATGTAATGTTGTGGAGCCGGTTTTATTCTGTTTTGTGGACAGAGGGCTGTTGGTTCAGCTGTTAAAGGCTCTCACACAAAGCCTATCCTCATGTCCACTCTCTCAAAAGGTTCCACTTCTTTTAGCCTCTGCCTTAAAGTTTTCAGACACTAATAGGCTTAGAAGCCACTAGCAGTGGATTAAGGGCAGAAAGAAAGGCGAGCCATCTCGCTGTGTTCTCTTCTCGTTCTCCTCTTAAATGAAATGAGGCACAGGCTTCATCTGCGGCCGGGTGCGAAGGGGACACTGGCTCCCCGGCAGTTCATTTGAAGAGGGCGACACTCAGTGATCTAGTTCCTCTCTCCGGGTCTGTCTAATTACCGGCTTGATCACCGGCCTGACCTTTCACATTCAGGCTGGACAGAAGACAGCGCCGCCACCTTGATAGAGCTAGATAATAAGAACGGGAGGGCGGGGGTGAGGAGATGTACTCATAGAGTGAGGGTGGGGGGCACAAGGCCTTTTGGTAATTGTGCCTTTTTATCTTTTGGGGAAGGAATGAAATGACCCATGTTCCTCTGATCTTCCTCTTCTCTTTGTTTTTTCTTCCACTCTGTCTATTTCGTGCTTTTTTCACTCTTTTGTCTTTTTAAGTAATTATCTCCTCATTTCTCCACCCCTCTATTATACATATTATATTTCCTTCCATCCACACCTTTCATATTCTATAATTTTGTGAAACATCATCCGTTGTTGTACAAGTACCGGCCCAATTAAAAGTCCATATGTAGATCCAAATGCCAATGAGGCTGCTTGCTTCCCCCATGTGATCAGGGATGCTGAGGGAGCTGACTTGTGAGAGCTTTTGGGTTGTCATGATTCCAAGCATGCTTTTTAAATCAACCAGTGGTGATGGTGAAGATGTGAGCCAAGGTTTCATTAGTGCATGCTGTGATTTCCAACAGATGTTACACTAATAATAACAAATGCAAAACGTGTGACCAATGCATGAGCGTGCAAGGACTTTGCTAATGTATTTGAAATGTGCAAATTAGTCTAAAGACTTATTTGTCGAAATTAGTCAAACTGCTATGTCATACAAAAATGAGAGAAATTAATGTTTAGATTTAAAGTATGTGGTCAACTTAGCACAATGCACCGTCTCCCTTCTTTCCTTGCGAGGGTTCATGAAGAAACACGTGATGGCGGCTCAGCGAGGGCAGATGTTGTGGTTGAATGCAGGAGCAGCAGAAGGACCAACATGCTGACACAACATCAGGCTGAAGGATTTAATACACAACTGAACTCCATGTAGCAATGTAGACAATGAAGACGTGCTGATACAACGCCACCGTAGCACAGAGACTAAAAGTACAAGTGAAGGAGGGCGATAATGGACAGGTGAAACAAATCAGGGCGGGGAAGTGGGTTTGATTTTCCAAAGCACTTGGTGTTACGATTGATCTTCAATTGAAATTCTAACATCATTTCAATAAATTGGTCCTGTCCTTTTGAATCACACAACGGCTTCATTTGTTCTTGTCTGGACTTCTGCAATGCAGTTCTCGCTTGCCGTGGCCAAGCTGCCTGGCTCGTCTTCAGCTTGGACAATGCAGCAGATAACCAGTACGGGTCCAGATCTCACATCACGCAGCTTTCAGCTGCGCTGCATTGGCTGCTATTGAAGTTCAGGATACATTTAGGTCTAAATAATAAGTTGATCTGTGAGGTAACTGATTGCTGTGTGCTTTCTGCGTTCTTAAGTGCATTTTGTTTTTAGATTTTTCTTGTGGACACTCTTTGTATTGTGTGCATTTGTATTATCTGTACTGATGTTTCTGCAGAGCATTTTGTAGCCTGTGTTAAAAAAAGGTGATGATCGTAGACCTGACACGTTGGTAAATGTGTATGGATGAAGAAACATCAGTGAGGTCTGAAAGCTGATCCGCCTCTTCCTCTTGTTGCTAAAAGTAAGACGGGAGTGAAGAGAGGATGGATGACCGTGCTGTCCTGCTGCTCCAATACCAGCGTGTCACCACACAAACGATCTGACAGGCAACGCTGTGAAGAACTCAAGATATATCACATTTGTTCCAGGCGCAGACGACATGGAGGGAAACAAAAAGAAAAGGACACATTCAAACCTGTTTTTTGTGATAAGGAAAAAGCTTTATTTAAATTAAAATGTGAGGCGTAGGATTCTGATAGTTCGGACTCTGGGATTCCTGTTGTTTCCATTGCACGGTTGAACGTCCCAAATTATAATGCTCCGCTGTCGGCGTATCAGATTCCGTAGCTTGGTGTGTACGTTACGTAACAAAGGAACTTTGAGTTGTTTTCACATGAGACATGAACAGCGGTATCGTGGGTCAACCACCCACTCCCACCTGCTTGTGGACGTTGAGTGTCTAATTTATTTATTTTTATTTATTTATTTATTTTTTATTTATTTGAACAGGGACCGTACACATCAATCAACCCAGGCCGTGTTTAAAGAGGGAAATGTTCTGCTAGTGCGGATCTGCAGGGGCAGGGCATTCCAGAGGTGTCCTGCTTTTACTGAGGATGCAGACTGGCTAAATGAACTTTTCCTAAAGGGGATGATACAGTCACCTCTCTCCACAGATCTAGTTTGTCTACCACTCTGCGGGTTTTGTTTGATAAATTCACCAAGTGGAGGAGGAGCCATATCATGAAGAACTTTTAAAACATGACACATATAGGAGAATTTAGTGATGTTATCCCAGCTCAGGAAACTGTGTTTACTTAGAATTGCAGTGGTGATAACTCCTGGGCTTTTTATCAAGTATTTTAAGAGCCTGCTTATGAAGGATTATAATTGATTTTAGAGTTGTGCTGGTGGCTTGAGCCCAGCTGGTTAGGCAATAGGTCAAATATGGGACGATCATTGCATTAAGGTACAGCTTTGCAGTATCTATGGTGAGATTGTTTCTTATGTATTTGAAATTAAACAAATGAAATCTGACAACTTTTGCCACGTTTTTTACCTGCTTCTTAAAAGAAAGGTTTGAATCGAGGTAGATACCTAGGTATTTATATTCAGGCACTATCTGGAGCCTCTCACCAGAGACATAGACATCCGGCTCAGGTGAGTTACAAGCCGTCTTTGTGAAAAACATACAGACCGACGTTTTCACGTTTAGGTGTAAACAGGACTCTGAGAGCCATTTAGACACATTGACCATTGTATCGGTGAGTTTAAGTGCAGCCTGTTCTTTGCTTTTTGCGTGGACATAAATCACTGTGTCATCAGCGTACATTTGAATATCACATCCCTTACAAACACTGGGGAGGTCATTTATATACAAGCTGAATAATAATGGTCCCAAAATCGAACCCTGAGGTACACCCACTTCATATCCTAGCGTTGGTGATACAGCCTCACCCACTCTAACACACTGGGATAATAATAAAAATGATGGTGATAGGTTTACATTGGAGATAGTTGAAAGCCTGGTGTGTCTCATACAGACACTAAAGGGTGGCTTGTAATCAGATGCAGAGGGCCACTAACCAAGTGCCGCTATTTGGCGAGTTGCAAGTGACAACGGGTTGTGCTGGACTTCAGGCCTCAGATGCTTACATGTTGTGGACTAACCTGAAGGAAGCTCCTGATCCACTGCAACAGGGCTGGACACACCTGCAGTCTAGAGCAGCCGTCCCCAACCTTTTTTGAGCCACGGACCGGTTTTGTGTCAGACAATATTTTCGCGGACCGCGAAAAATATGACGTCATAAATATGACGTAATAAAGAGCCGGTCCCACCTCGGGGTGACGGGAGAAAAAGACCGACGTGTGTTTATGTCCAGTCTACTGACTACTCCGTACCTTAAACCTTTATGTCACTCTGTCACTTCATTAAAACCTGCTTCACAAAGACAGGATGTTGGAATGGAGGCAGGGTTTCAGATCGCAGTAACTCTGCCTTGATTTCAATCCAGAACACTGAGTTGAAACGGACTTTTAAGTTTCATTTTTGGGGAAACGTATCACGGAACCTCTTGACATGTGTCAAGAGGTTCCGTTTGAGGCTACGCACAGACGGATGTATCCGGTCTGTTTTCAAAATAAAACATTTTCCGCCTTTTTTTTTATTTTCATTTTTTCAGAAATTCTTTCTCTGCGGCCCGGTACCAAGGGACCCACGGACCAGTATCGGGCCGCTGGTCTAGAGAAGTGATTAATAGTGTGTGTTCCATGTGCAGGATTATATGGTTTCCTCGTAAAGATCAAATGTCTAAACTGTAACCAGTCGCAATACACAACGGCATCACGGCATTGGGATTGCTTTGTATGATGGGAGTTGTCATGTTTGTTGGCTTGTGTTAACACTGTGTTTAAGCAAATAGAACAACAGAGGTGTGACTGTACAGTCTCAACTAACTGCAAAGTAAACGCATTGGCATCCTCGTCAGACAGCCTGAGCAACTGAAGTCATATGAAGAGAAAGTGTCAAACAAACACAGGACTTTCACCCAGGAGACAGCTGTTTGTGTCCCGAGTGAAATAAAGTCAAAGTTGATGTGTACTTCTATTTCTTACTTCTTACTTCTCCTTCGTACTTACAGCTACAGGAATCATTACATTATTAATAAATCAGCACTTTAAGAACATTACTGCTTTGACTATTCTTTTTTCTACTTTTTTAACTATTAATGTTTTTTCCCATTGCCGTTACACATGGAGACACGCAGAAAAGCCTCTGGGAGGTATAGATGAAAGGCTACAGGAAGTTGGCTATTTTGATTCTATTTTTGCCTTTTACACATGGTGTACTTTAGCAAACTCCTCCTCCACATGTAATTGTTATAATAATTATTTTGAGACTGAAAATCAACCACATTTAATGAATTGTGACTAACAGATTGAGACAGGTCGAGAGAGGTGTGCCTTGTCATATAATTCATTAATTAAATTATTATTCCAAGGGGATCACCATATCACACATTTTTGAATGGACTTCAACTGCAAAGTACACATTATACAGCGCACACAACAGACCATTGCACTCTCAAGAGAAATACTTCCCACACAGGTTGATTTAGATCGGTGTTTGCTGAGGAACAAACAGCTTTCCCTTTTGCATTGATGCTACACTAAAGCCAGTGAAGCGAAAGCAGGGCTTGATTTACTCTACTTAGAGGTCACACTTTCACAAATAAGTGCCGTCACTCTTGTGCAGCTTTTTGAATTCCCTTTCAAAGCCATCCTCCGAAACCTGTTGGTGTTTTGCAGAACCTTCCATCCTGATGATGAGAGGACGCCGCCGCCCGCGGGTCAAAGGCGCTGAATAAAGCGCGCATGCGGACGCTTGACATTTTCATTTAATTAGCAGTTACCATGCAACTAAGTAAAGCCTTCCAAGCACTCTGGCAGGAAGCAGCACCCTGGTTATCTATTTGACTTGTGTTGCGTGGCACACACCTACACACACATCATTATCTTACGACATGGCGATCAGGAATCAAAATCGGCAGATGATCAAACACACGCAGGCTCGGAGCGGTTCAAAAACATGTGGCTCGTGCGACCGAGCCGCCATCAGCGATAACCGTCACGGCACATGAAGGGCGGTCTGTTGGAAGTGAGCAGATCCTCTGTGATGGCGTATCTCGGGGAGGAAAGGCGCCTCTTTCAAGTGTGTTTGGGTCCCTGCAACACTGCCCTTCCACCTCTCCTTCCCACGAGAACAACAAGAACTAGACTTGTGCCATTAGCTGCTGTTTTCAGGATGAAGGGGTTCCTCCACATGCTTCCTCAACACGCTCCTCCAGGAGGCATTCATGGCCTGACACTATTCGTTATCGGGGACATCTGGAGTTTTGTACCTTCTCTAGTTTTGTAGTTTTGGGTAAAATCATGCTCTCATGTTTTGAAGCTATCTCTCTCTCTCTCTGTCTCTCTCTCTCTCTCTCTCTCTCTCTCTCTCTCTCTCTCTCATATAGTGAGTTTTTGTAGAGTCAGATGGTGGAGAGAACTAGTATATATTTGTATTGGTCGAAATGCTTTTAAGCTGAAGAAAGTCCTCTTTACAAATATTTGTTTTACACAGAGAACGAAATGCTGTACAATGGACAACTTTACACACTATGGACTGACAATCACAGTTAATAAAACCTCTTCAATCTAACCACTGCCCAAATTAAAATGGCTACCCAGAATATTTAGGGCCCAAATGCCAGCACCGTAGTGTTTTATAATGACCTCTGGGGTCACTTCAGCTTTTCTGTGACGAGAAAACAAAATCAAAGGTCAAAGGGTATTTGGTGGAGAAAATGGTAACAACATTCTCCTCCTCTGGCAGACATAAGATCCAGTTAGTTGTATCCGGTTTAATTCATCAGTACTCAAACAGTAAAAACCCAACTTATTTTTGTGGGCGGAGTTACATCCTGAGGAGTTTCAGTCGGCTGCAGTGACTGGTTGTTACCACTGTGCCTGCACCCCCGCTCCGCCCTGTACTCACAGACATTAGACTGGTGTCCATCTTCTCTCAATAAAACGCTATTTAAGTTTACTCCTCAAAACGTTGAACTGTTTCTTTAAAGACGGGTTAGTTGGCAGGTTAACAATAGGGAGCTGTGAGTAGGAATGAGTCAAAGAAGAGAAGCAGAGAAACATACACAACAAATACAAACCTGAAACACAACAATCACATTCTCAGTCATTTCTGCCTAAAAGATATTCTGCATTCTAAATGTTCTGGCCTTTGATCTCTAATGAGATTTGAAGGTGGACGTTCTGCTATTATGCTGATTGTACTGGAAATATATGCATTATTTGATTATGAGAAGCCTTGAATGGAGAGACTGCATCCTAGTTTGAGGACAGGCGTTATAGAGCTAATTCTTTGCTTAAAGGACACAAATATATAGCCACATTTCAGCAGGGAAATAAGATATGAATGAATCCACAACTGTTATTAAAGTGAAATAAAGTTAATGCAGCAACGCTGCAGAGAATTATCTTTGCCGGAGAATCCGATCCAACATTTCTCTCTAATATGGTAGTTATATCAAATATCAGATGAAGCACTCTCAATTGAAATCTTCCTTATGTGGCCGATAATGAGTTTCCTGCTTGAATCCAATTTAAGAGCCTCTAATGGACCCATAATGTTTCCCCGCATGGCAAATTAACAGCCATGCATGAGGCTGTGGCACAGAAAAGAGACACTTTTACTCACTTTTAAACTCATTGATTTGCCTTTTCTCCCCGGAAGAAATAACACATGGGGGAGGCGAACGAATCTGGGAAAAAAAGAGCGAGGGACTGAAGAAATGAGGCGCAATTATTAATATTACTCCACACACTGCTGGGTTTATTGCCTACGTGCACTATTTAAATATTGACTTTCACAAACAATATTGGATGGTTGAAGCGTATTAATGAAACGCAGGCAGAAAGTCTTGATGAGAAAATCAGACATAGGACTCTTCTATGTGTTGTATGAGGGTTTTTTGTTGGTTTATGCAATGATGCAGTCATAAGCGACTCTTTGGATGGCTTCCCTCTGCATGGCCGGTGAAATGACTGCTCTTATCTCCCATACTGATGTCTATCACACCCAATACCAGTGGGGAGTGCTGAATCCATGGGAGTGTGTTATCGGGCTTGACACGGCATCCCACACTTTCATTTCTTCAAGATGTCCCGCCGCACAGTTCAGGAGGCTGACTCAGTGCTCGGGACACAAGAAGGTCAAAGGTTCCATCCCAGCAGCATTTCCTCAAGCAAAGACTTTGCTTTCAACCTTCATGAAAGACTTCCACAGCTCTTCTCCTGGACCTCGTGCTGTATGTACAGCTTCCCTGTGAAAGTAGTTGCAGTTTGGAGATGACCGTAACCCAATCGTCACCATTGTCTATCTGCCAGAACTTGGATTATTCCTGGTTGTTGTTGTTGCCTATATATATTATAGTAGACTCAAAAAAGTTCCCATAAAGGGTGGGATTTGAAATAAATGTACAACAATATGACAATAGATCTAGAGTAGCATGACATCACACTAATCCATCCATTAATTGTCACGGATCTTTGCATGAGAAAACAAAGCAACTCTGTAACATTATATATGTTATATTAAGCATCGCTGGGTTCGTTGTTGCAAAGGAGTGCAAGGAGATTCTGGTGAACCTGTATGACTTCATCTGATTCTGCTCACAATCCGACCCAGTGGATCTGACATGCATTAATAATTACCAAATAGTTAAGAATAACTGTATAGAAATAGCCAATCTTCATCTTCAATCATATACAGACTGTACATGCTTGAAAATGTATGTTACATTAGTTCCGGCTTCAATGGGGATGGGGGGGGAGGGTAGTTTGAATTAAAGGAATTATATTTATGAAATCATAGTTCATGCAAACCATCCCTGACATTGTCTCACCCTTCTTTTAACCCATAAAGCATTTTCTGGATGGACACATCTGTTGGTAAGATCCCTTATCTACTTGGCATACAAAGGAAGCCTGGAAAACAGAGCTGTGTCCACTATAATTTACCATCTCCAATGATGCTACATGACAACTCTGGCTGAAGCACTAATGGTCATATAGGGCTGATGGAGGCCGGCGTATTGGTTACCACTAACGGCCCAATATAACATGATAAATTGGCGGAATTGAGAAGGCAAGCCAATTAGATATTCATGCTCAGACAAAATGGATGTGCTTCCTTGTAATGAGACAACAGGAGAGAGAGGGAGGGAGAGAGAGATAGAGAGAGGGTGTGTGTAAACAGCTATTTGAAAGGTGGGGGATGTGCGGTGTGAAAGAGGATGAGGAGCAGGATACCGGCCGCTGCAGGTGTAAACCAGCTGTTAGAGGTGCGAAAGCGCTGAATGAATGTTCATAGTATTTGAAGAGCACAAGAAAGGAAAAAAAAAGAGAACACTGAACACTGTGATGGGCAAAAACAATAAGTGGAGAAAAAAGGGAAAGCCTGGGCAAAACAAAGAAGATGAACAAAGATGAAAATATAAGAATAAGAAGTCAGAGTCCGCTGGGCTCCTCGGCTGTCCCAGTGCACTGCAGCTGCTTCCTCCCTCTAATAATGCTGTCCCATTAATACCACTTACTATCCGGATAGAGCACTAATTACAGAGAGAGAGAGAGAGAGACTGGAGGTGGGTAAGCCACTGTCTCTAGAAAAGACACACAAACAGACATGCATGGGCCCACACTGTAAATGCGTACATGAATCAGGGTTCCATTCAGCCATGTTTCCATTTAAAATGAGCAGGGCTGTGCAAACGGCATGTGCTTAACTCACGGGTCTCCATTGTGGTCTATGGGAAGCCTGTGCCACTGGTTCATGGCTCTGGTCATTGGGTGTCACTTGTGTGTTAAAACCCGATGTCCTCTTCGCCGTGCTGCTGGAGCGGTTCCACCAATGCCCATCATTCTGTTCCACACTCAAACATTTCAACAGGTGTTCCATGAACTTGCATATATTTGGTGCAATTACCATTGACTTTGATGAACAAACAAAAGGATTGGCATGAGATGTGGTTCAGTATCTTTGCATGTCAACATGTAGACTGCATAAGCAAGGGGCCAAACCCCGCCCTCCAGCCACAGCCGCCAAGATGGATGCTCTTCTTCCGGTCTCAGCTGTACTGAAAGTATTGCTCATCTGCAAATGCAGTGTTGCATGCACACATGCTGAATTAACAAGGGGAACATGGTACACATTCTAGCTGCAAAACCTCAGTACGTTAATGGTGAGCATGTAGATAAAGTCAGTGTTACAGTTTCATGTCTAACTCTTGCTCTCCTGAAAAACCAATGTTGCAGCTGTGCAACATCTGTCTGAACGTCTGGCTCTCCATTGTAATAATGCCATTAAATTCTGCAGAGAGCTAGGCCTTTATTTTCAATTAACCATGTTTATGTATATGAAACAAGGACATTTCCTGCATAGATAATCACGACTCTGTTCTATCTCCAGCTCCCAAAACTCTGACGGGTGTCTTCATGGAAAACAGTGTTTTGTCTTGCACTTGGTGGACTTCTGTCAGTATTGTGATCATCATCGGGGAAGGGGCTGCCAAACTGCCAAAGAGGAAGGAAGAGCCTGTTGTTGTTTTGGGATCCTAGCGAAGTGTGACTGAGTGACTGACTAATACAATTACATCTTCGGCCATCACGCCTTCAAAATGAATATGCACCAGTGTTTGAGCTGGCAACGTATTGGTTACCGCAGAACAACGTTTAACGTGACTAAAGGAAACACCATTCTATGATCAATATTGGACAGAGAAAGCCGATGAGAACATTATTAGTCTCCTAGTCCCTTTTCAATGTTTTATTATAGTTGTATATTGACAGCTGGCTTTCATGAACGTGCCTAAAAGCCTTCTTATACAGCGACCATGTGTCATTCCTGCCTGCAGTTACCGAATGACGGCAGAGTTCATACTTTTTTACTAAACCACAACATTTCTATATTTCTATTGTTAGAAATATGATTTGTGTTATGTGGTTTTATGAATTGATGGTGCTGCTATATTGCTGCTCACACAGCCTATGTCTCCCTTTGTGTGCTGCAAGCTGAACGCAGTAAACATGTTTTAAAAAAGTTAAACGCCAGCAATAGCATATTATTTCATTGGATAAAAAACATTCATCTGAAGACAGATAATTAAAGTGTCAACATCATGAGTGAAGCTTCAAACTATTCAGTCTAGCCCTCGTCTATGCATTCAAACGGCAGACGTTAAGTGCAGGCCCTGCACTAAATAACCAGCATGTGCAAGGAATCACAGGTTTTCATTTTTGATCAAATTTAAAAGTATTCTAATGACCTTTTTTTCTCAAAAGCTGTCACTCACTGTTTTCCTGTGCAAAGTGGAGTGTCTGTAGTCTACACTTTATATTTTCTTGAGGAGTAGAAATAGCATATTAATCGCTAGCATACCAATTTCATCAGGTAATGTCGGTGGACCCGGACCCAGACCACATTGTATCCAGACCTGGACCTACAACCAATAGTTCTTCTTTTGATCAGCGGTCCAGGAAACACAGAACAGTCACATGCATGTAAATCCCATCATGTGATGCTACTCAGCCAATCAAATACGTGCATTCTGATAAGCATCACGGCTTGAAGGAGATATGAACAGACGGGAGGCCGAACCGCCGTATGAGAGCGTGAGTCAGAGAAGTTCTTTCACTTGACGTTGTCCAGAAAGAGAGATGAGGACTGAGACCAGAACCTCTGACCAAGAATGGACACGCCCTTATATCTTCATTCTCCTGATTGAAACCAGTGTTTGAAACCAGTGATTGAAACCAGTGTTTGAAACCAGTGATTGAAACCAGTGATTGAAACCAGTGATTGAAACCAGTGATTGAAACCAGTGATTGAAACCAGTGTTTCATATGTCCAGAGGCTGTGAGGATTATTAAAAGCAGCAATGTGAAGCTCCACCACGAGAAAAAGAACAACTCTTTGAGCAAAGGAACACGACTCAAATACGAAGGGAAGGCACAGGAAATAAACCAAAGAGTCCAATATGATCAGAACCCTGGAATATTAATTCACTGCTCGACAATAATGTTCACAGAGAGAATGGAGCTGAAACAAATGGTTTAATAACACAGATAAAATCCCAGCATGTGCACACGTTTAGAAGATGAATATAATATAAAATCGTGGCTTTTTTGGATCACGTCACAACTGAATTAATTTATTCGAAATATTTTTCAAAACCTCTTGTTATGTAATTTATTATGTAATGCATCCCTTACTTTATTATACATGAGAACATAACATGTATTTATTATTAGAGTATGTCTTAATTATAATTACAGTTCAATTTGAAAATTGACAATAAACATAGTTAAGATATTATTCATTGAGCTTTATTAATTTGACAGTGAGTTGTTGACTACATACAGGCGTTAATACAACTGTGAGGCTTCGTCACTGTATATGGGACTAAATCATAGCATAAGTGAGACATTATTGTGATGTTCCGTCTCTTTGTGATGGACCTCGTTGAACATTA
Organism: Taurulus bubalis; assembly: GCF_910589615.1. Classification (NCBI taxonomy): domain Eukaryota; kingdom Metazoa; phylum Chordata; class Actinopteri; order Perciformes; family Cottidae; genus Taurulus; species Taurulus bubalis. The sequence continues at coordinate 21,778,070 of NC_136606.1, read as the reverse complement.
ATTGAATAATCTAATCGCTTCCATGGCATTTTTACAATGAAAGATATTTCCACATAATACCATATTATTTGTTACATTCATTTGCATGTAACAACACGGTTCGTGCCAACAACCATTATTCATATGCAAATCTGTACAAAGACAAAACATAAACAGCATAATGAGAAAACCTCCTTGCATACAGGACCGCATAGCGGTCTGCACCATGTTCTGTAGACGCGGTTGGTTGATCACCAGTTGACATTAGGCTGACCAATTTATTTTATTTGACAATAAATCATTCCTTGCCTCCCCTGAAGCAGATATTGAATCTGTCCATCTTGTTGTGGGGGATGGGCTGATGCAAAACACACGGTCTCCAGAAGGCTACTTCAGGCCATATGAGTGGGATGTATGGGACCATCACTTTTACTGACTTTCCTTTAAGCTGCACACACACACACACACACACACACACACACACACACACACACACACACACACACACACACACACACACACACACACACACATATGTATATATAGCCTGGTAAAAATGTGTTTTACTGTAACCCCACACCAACAATACATGTATCTACTAACAAGTACTGTGTTTGCCAAAACCTGATGTATCTTCTTCCTCTGTACCATCAGGCTCAATTGTTGTCCAACATGTTTAAAACACATTCCTGAGCCACACTGTTGCACTGGGTGGAATGTTCCTTCATCACCATGCAGTTTGTTTGGAATCAGTCCCACACACACCATCCTGCTCCACACATACTCAGCAGAGTTGAGCACCAATGTGGATTAATCCGCTACTGAAACAGTCCCAGAAGAATCCTCTCTTTGCTACAGTTTGAGTAACATTTGATAGAAACTAGAAGCTGAGTCTTCAAGATAAAGTCCTTGTATTCTTATCTATCAGTTGGCTCATGCGTCATAACTTCAGACATCTTTGTCACCGATTAAGCATGATTAATGCCTTCTGTGAGTAAAAATGTGCTTGTTCATTATCATTTAATTTAGCATAATGAACTCCCCCTCCACCATATAAGGCAACACCTAACGGAAGTTGTTATGATGCATGCGTTCATGCTCTATTCAGTAAAAATTAGTGTTGGGCGAAGGGAAATTATAACGTTATCGTGATTGTCTAATGTTGCCATGTCAAATGTAGTTTTTGCTGAAAAACTTGAATTAATAAAGTTAAATAAATAGTTGCTAGAGACCTAGTTGACTTCAGCCATTTAAACAACACAAATACATATATAATATATATTGTATATATATATATATTAGTGCTGGGCAAAGTTGAAAAAATGTAAACAATTAATTGCATGAGGTTTCTGTGATTAACAGTGATTAATTGCATTATGTGCAAAATTCAATAATGAATGAAAAACTAGTGTATTACACGCTTTTATGTTGAAGTAATGTTATCAGAACAATATAACAGGCCCTCTCAGAGCAACAGCAAGTTAACATTCAGTGTTTCAATCACGAGAGACTTGTTTTGGAGTTTAACAATCATTTATAACAATTGCATGTATGAATAGTGCAAAGTCTTTGGCGATTGGACTCCATCCTGAATTAGGATAAGCAAGAGGTAGTGATGCTGAGCTCGGCGAAGGCAGAATCACCCTGGAGTCCAGACTCTGGTGGTGGTGTTGAAGAGTCACTGTGACCCGATGATGAATGATGAGCGGGACTGAGGTGGAAATGACAACGGACAGCACGCAGAGCGGGGAAACTATTTAAAAGTTTGACAACACTGTGATTGGTTTACGGCAACTGCTCAGACTCAGACTGGTTGGTTCATTCAACATACACGCCCCCAATCAGCTGAGAGACGCAGCTAATGAATGAACCGCAGAGTAAAGATGTCTTCCTGACTGAACTTACGCTTGAGATTCATATGAATGTGTTTTCTTATTTCTTCTGAACAGGTAGCAGAAGAAACATTTGTCTTTTATCAGGGAACAACACAAACATGTTCAGTAGTGAAGGTCCCTGCTCGAAGGACAAGAGACTCCTTCTTTGTCCATGTTCTTGTTGCTGCTCTAATTCAGCAGCACTTGCTGGACTGTGTTTGAAGTGCTGTTCTGCATTGTGCCAGAACATCGTCCAACGCATTGTAACAGAGACACTGAGACAGAGACACTGAGACAGAGACACTGAGACAGAGACACTGAGACAGAGACACTGTAACAGAGACACTGAGACAGAGACACTGAGACAGAGACACTGAGACAGAGACACTGTAACAGAGACACTGAGACAGAGACACTGTAACAGAGACACTGAGACAGAGACACTGTAACAGAGACACTGAGACAGAGACACTGTAACAGAGACACTGAGACAGAGACACTGTAGCAGAGACACTGAGACAGAGACACTGAGACAGAGACACTGAGACAGAGACACTGAGACTGAGACACTGAGACACTGTGACTGAGACACTGAGACACTGAGACAGAGACACTGAGACAGAGACACTGAGACAGAGACACTGAGACAGAGACACTGAGACAGAGACACTGTAACAGAGACACTGAGACAGAGACACTGTAACAGAGACACTGAGACAGAGACACTGTAGCAGAGACACTGAGACAGAGACACTGAGACAGAGACACTGAGACAGAGACACTGTAACAGAGACACTGAGACAGAGACACTGTAACAGAGACACTGAGACAGAGACACTGTAACAGAGACACTGAGACAGAGACACTGTAACAGAGACACTGTAGCAGAGACACTGTAACAGAGACACTGTAGCAGAGACACTGTAACAGAGACACTGTAACAGAGACACTGTAACAGAGACACTGAGACAGAGACACTGTAACAGAGACACTGTAGCGGAGACACTGTAACAGAGACACTGAGACAGAGACACTGTAACAGAGACACTGTAACGGAGACACTGTAACAGAGACACTGAGACAGAGACACTGAGACTGAGACACTGAGACACTGTGACTGAGACACTGACACACTGACACACTGAGACAGAGACACTGTAACAGAGACACTGTAACAGAGACACTGAGACTGAGACACTGAGACACTGTGACTGAGACACTGAGACACTGAGACAGAGACACTGTAGCAGAGACACTGAGACAGAGACACTGTAGCAAAGACACTGAGACAGAGACACTGTAGCAGAGACACTGTAACAGAGACACTGTAACAGAGACACTGAGACAGAGACACTGAGACAGAGACACTGTAACAGAGACACTGTAACAGAGACACTGAGACAGAGACACTGTAGCGGAGACACTGTAACAGAGACACTGAGACAGAGACACTGTAACAGAGACACTGTAACAGAGACACTGAGACAGAGACACTGTAACAGAGACACTGTAACAGAGACACTGAGACTGAGACACTGAGACACTGTGACTGAGACACTGTAGCAGAGACACTGTACCAGAGACACTGTAGCAGAGACACTGAGACAGAGACACTGAGACAGAGACACTGTAACAGAGACACTGAGACAGAGACACTGTAACAGAGACACTGTAGCAGAGACACTGTAGCAGAGACACTGAGACAGAGACACTGAGACAGAGACACTGTAACAGAGACACTGTAACAGAGACACTGAGACAGAGACACTGTAGCAGAGACACTGAGACAGAGACACTGTAACAGAGACACTGAGACAGAGACACTGAGACAGAGACACTGTAACAGAGACACTGAGACAGAGACACTGTAACAGAGACACTGTAACAGAAACACTGTAGCAGAGACACTGAGACAGAGACACTGTAACAGAGACACTGTAACAGAGACACTGAGACAGAGACACTGTAACAGAGACACTGAGACAGAGACACTGAGACAGAGACACTGTAACAGAGACACTGAGACAGAGACACTGAGACAGAGACACTGTAGCAGAGACACTGTAACAGAGACACTGTAACAGAGACACTGTAACAGAGACACTGAGACAGAGACACTGTAACAGAGACACTGTAGCAGAGACACTGTAACAGAGACACTGTAACAGAGACACTGTAGCAGAGACACTGAGACAGAGACACTGTAGCGGAGACACTGTAACAGAGACACTGAGACAGAGACACTGAGACAGAGACACTGTAACAGAGACACTGTAGCAGAGACACTGTAACAGAGACACTGTAGCGGAGACACTGTAACAGAGACACTGCAACAGAGACACTGAGACAGAGACACTGTAACAGAGACACTGTAGCAGAGACACTGTAACAGAGACACTGAGACAGAGACACTGTAACAGAGACACTGTAACGGAGACACTGTAACAGAGACACTGTAACAGAGACACTGAGACAGAGACACTGAGACTGAGACACTGAGACACTGTGACTGAGACACTGAGACACTGAGACACTGAGACAGAGACACTGTAACAGAGACACTGTAACAGAGACACTGAGACTGAGACACTGAGACACTGTGACTGAGACACTGAGACACTGAGACAGAGACACTGTAGCAGAGACACTGAGACAGAGACACTGTAGCAGAGACACTGTAACAGAGACACTGAGACAGAGACACTGAGACAGAGACACTGTAACAGAGACACTGTAACAGAGACACTGAGACAGAGACACTGTAGCGGAGACACTGTAACAGAGACACTGTAACAGAGACACTGAGACAGAGACACTGAGACAGAGACACTGTAACAGAGACACTGTAACAGAGACACTGAGACACAGACACTGTAGCGGAGACACTGTAACAGAGACACTGAGACTGTAACAGAGACACTGTAACAGAGACACTGTAGCAGAGACACTGTAACAGAGACACTGTAACAGAGACACTGTAACAGAGACACTGAGACTGAGACACTGAGACAGAGACACTGTAACAGAGACACTGAGGCTGAGACACTGTGACTGAGACACTGTAGCAGAGACACTGTAACAGAGACACTGTAGCAGAGACACTGTAACAGAGACACTGTAGCAGAGACACTGTAACAGAGACACTGTAGCAGAGACACTGAGACACTGAGACTGAGACACTGAGACAGAGACACTGTAGCAGAGACACTGTAACAGAGACACTGTAACAGAGACACTGAGACTGAGACACTGTAACAGAGACACTGTAGCTGAGACACTGTAACAGAGACACTGAGACAGAGACACTGTAACAGAGACACTGTAACAGAGACACTGAGACAGAGACACTGTAACAGAGACGCTGTAGCAGAGACACTGTAACAGAGACACTGTAACAGAGACACTGTAACGGAGACACTGTAACAGAGACACTGTAACAGAGACACTGAGACAGAGACACTGAGACAGAGACACTGTAACAGAGACACTGAGACAGAGACACTGAGACACTGTGACTGAGACACTGAGACACTGAGACACTGAGACAGAGACACTGTAGCAGAGACACTGCAACAGAGACACTGAGACAGAGACACTGAGACAGAGACACTGTAACAGAGACACTGTAACAGAGACACTGAGACAGAGACTGTAACAGAGACACTGTAGCAGAGACACTGTAACAGAGACACTGTAGCGGAGACACTGTAACAGAGACACTGTAACAGAGACACTGAGACAGAGACACTGTAACAGAGACACTGTAACAGAGACACTGAGACAGAGACACTGTAACAGAGACACTGTAACAGAGACACTGTAACAGAGACACTGAGACAGAGACACTGTAACAGAGACACTGTAACAGAGACACTGAGACAGAGACACTGTAGCAGAGACACTATAACAGAGACACTGTAACAGAGACACTGTAGCAGAGACACTGTAACAGAGACACTGTAGCAGAGAAACTGAGACAGAGACACTGAGACAGAGACACTGTAACAGAGACACTGTAGCAGAGACACTGTAACAGAGACACTGTAGCGGAGACACTGTAACAGAGACACTGTAACAGAGACACTGAGACAGAGACACTGTAACAGAGACACTGTAACAGAGACACTGAGACAGAGACACTGTAGCAGAGACACTATAACAGAGACACTGTAACAGAGACACTGTAGCAGAGACACTGTAACAGAGACACTGTAGCAGAGAAACTGAGACAGAGACACTGAGACAGAGACACTGTAACACAGACACTGTAGCAGAGACACTGTAACAGAGACACTGTAGCAGAGACACTGAGACAGAGACACTGAGACAGAGACACTGTAACAGAGACACTGAGACAGAGACACTGTAACAGAGACACTGTAACAGAGACACTGAGACAGAGACACTGTAGCAGAGACACTGTAGCAGAGACACTGAGACAGAGACACTGAGACTGAGACACTGTAACAGAGACACTGAGACAGAGACACTGTAACAGAGACACTGTAACAGAGACACTGAGACAGAGACACTGTAACAGAGACACTGTAACAGAGACACTGTAACAGAGACACTGAGACTGAGACACTGAGACACTGTGACTGAGACACTGAGACACTGAGACAGAGACACTGTAGCAGAGACACTGAGACAGAGACACTGTAGCAAAGACACTGAGACAGAGACACTGTAGCAGAGACACTGTAACAGAGACACTGTAACAGAGACACTGAGACAGAGACACTGAGACAGAGACACTGTAACAGAGACACTGTAACAGAGACACTGAGACAGAGACACTGTAGCGGAGACACTGTAACAGAGACACTGAGACAGAGACACTGTAACAGAGACACTGTAACAGAGACACTGAGACAGAGACACTGTAACAGAGACACTGTAACAGAGACACTGAGACACTGAGACACTGTGACTGAGACACTGTAGCAGAGACACTGTACCAGAGACACTGTAGCAGAGACACTGAGACAGAGACACTGAGACAGAGACACTGTAACAGAGACACTGAGACAGAGACACTGTTACAGAGACACTGTAGCAGAGACACTGTAGCAGAGACACTGAGACAGAGACACTGAGACAGAGACACTGTAGCAGAGACACTGTAACAGAGACACTGAGACAGAGACACTGTAGCAGAGCCACTGAGACAGAGACACTGTAACAGAGACACTGAGACAGAGACACTGAGACAGAGACACTGTAACAGAGACACTGAGACAGAGACACTGTAACAGAGACACTGTAACAGAAACACTGTAGCAGAGACACTGAGACAGAGACACTGTAACAGAGACACTGTAACAGAGACACTGAGACAGAGACACTGTAACAGAGACACTGAGACAGAGACACTGAGACAGAGACACTGTAACAGAGACACTGAGACAGAGACACTGAGACAGAGACACTGTAGCAGAGACACTGTAACAGAGACACTGTAACAGAGACACTGTAACAGAGACACTGAGACAGAGACACTGTAACAGAGACACTGTAACAGAGACACTGTAACAGAGACACTGTAACAGAGACACTGTAACAGAGACACTGAGACAGAGACACTGTAGCGGAGACACTGTAACAGAGACACTGAGACAGAGACACTGAGACAGAGACACTGTAACAGAGACACTGTAGCAGAGACACTGTAACAGAGACACTGTAGCGGAGACACTGTAACAGAGACACTGTAACAGAGACACTGAGACAGAGACACTGTAACAGAGACACTGTAGCAGAGACACTGTAACAGAGACACTGAGACAGAGACACTGTAACAGAGACACTGTAACGGAGACACTGTAACAGAGACACTGTAACAGAGACACTGAGACAGAGACACTGAGACAGAGACACTGAGACTGAGACACTGAGACACTGTGACTGAGACACTGAGACACTGAGACACTGAGACAGAGACACTGTAACAGAGACACTGTAACAGAGACACTGAGACTGAGACACTGAGACACTGTGACTGAGACACTGAGACACTGAGACAGAGACACTGTAGCAGAGACACTGAGACAGAGACACTGTAGCAGAGACACTGTAACAGAGACACTGAGACAGAGACACTGAGACAGAGACACTGTAACAGAGACACTGTAACAGAGACACTGAGACAGAGACACTGTAGCGGAGACACTGTAACAGAGACACTGTAACAGAGACACTGAGACAGAGACACTGAGACAGAGACACTGTAACAGAGACACTGTAACAGAGACACTGAGACACAGACACTGTAGCGGAGACACTGTAACAGAGACACTGAGACTGTAACAGAGACACTGTAACAGAGACACTGTAGCAGAGACACTGTAACAGAGACACTGTAACAGAGACACTGTAACAGAGACACTGAGACAGAGACACTGTAACAGAGACACTGTAACAGAGACACTGAGACTGAGACACTGTAGCAGAGACACTGTAACAGAGACACTGTAGCAGAGACACTGTAACAGAGACACTGTAGCAGAGACACTGTAACAGAGACACTGTAGCAGAGACACTGTAACAGAGACACTGTAGCAGAGACACTGAGACACTGAGACTGAGACACTGAGACAGAGACACTGTAGCAGAGACACTGTAACAGAGACACTGTAACAGAGACACTGAGACTGAGACACTGTAACAGAGACACTGTAGCTGAGACACTGTAACAGAGACACTGAGACAGAGACACTGTAACAGAGACACTGTAACAGAGACACTGAGACAGAGACACTGTAACAGAGACGCTGTAGCAGAGACACTGTAACAGAGACACTGTAACAGAGACACTGTAACGGAGACACTGTAACAGAGACACTGTAACAGAGACACTGAGACAGAGACACTGAGACAGAGACACTGTAACAGAGACACTGAGACAGAGACACTGAGACACTGTGACTGAGACACTGAGACACTGAGACACTGAGACAGAGACACTGTAGCAGAGACACTGCAACAGAGACACTGAGACAGAGACACTGAGACAGAGACACTGTAACAGAGACACTGTAACAGAGACACTGAGACAGAGACTGTAACAGAGACACTGTAGCAGAGACACTGTAACAGAGACACTGTAGCGGAGACACTGTAACAGAGACACTGTAACAGAGACACTGAGACAGAGACACTGTAACAGAGACACTGTAACAGAGACACTGAGACAGAGACACTGTAGCGGAGACACTGTAACAGAGACACTGTAACAGAGACACTGAGACAGAGACACTGTAACAGAGACACTGTAACAGAGACACTGAGACAGAGACACTGTAGCAGAGACACTATAACAGAGACACTGTAACAGAGACACTGTAGCAGAGACACTGTAACAGAGACACTGTAGCAGAGAAACTGAGACAGAGACACTGAGACAGAGACACTGTAACACAGACACTGTAGCAGAGACACTGTAACAGAGACACTGTAGCGGAGACACTGTAACAGAGACACTGTAACAGAGACACTGAGACAGAGACACTGTAACAGAGACACTGTAACAGAGACACTGAGACAGAGACACTGTAGCAGAGACACTATAACAGAGACACTGTAACAGAGACACTGTAGCAGAGACACTGTAACAGAGACACTGTAGCAGAGAAACTGAGACAGAGACACTGAGACAGAGACACTGTAACACAGACACTGTAGCAGAGACACTGTAACAGAGACACTGTAGCAGAGACACTGAGACAGAGACACTGAGACAGAGACACTGTAACAGAGACACTGAGACAGAGACACTGTAACAGAGACACTGTAACAGAGACACTGAGACAGAGACACTGTAGCAGAGACACTGTAGCAGAGACACTGAGACAGAGACACTGAGACTGAGACACTGTAACAGAGACACTGAGACAGAGACACTGTAACAGAGACACTGTAACAGAGACACTGAGACAGAGACACTGTAACAGAGACACTGTAACAGAGACACTGTAACAGAGACACTGAGACTGAGACACTGAGACACTGTGACTGAGACACTGAGACACTGAGACAGAGACACTGTAGCAGAGACACTGAGACAGAGACACTGTAGCAAAGACACTGAGACAGAGACACTGTAGCAGAGACACTGTAACAGAGACACTGTAACAGAGACACTGAGACAGAGACACTGAGACAGAGACACTGTAACAGAGACACTGTAACAGAGACACTGAGACAGAGACACTGTAGCGGAGACACTGTAACAGAGACACTGAGACAGAGACACTGTAACAGAGACACTGTAACAGAGACACTGAGACAGAGACACTGTAACAGAGACACTGTAACAGAGACACTGAGACTGAGACACTGAGACACTGTGACTGAGACACTGTAGCAGAGACACTGTACCAGAGACACTGTAGCAGAGACACTGAGACAGAGACACTGAGACAGAGACACTGTAACAGAGACACTGAGACAGAGACACTGTAACAGAGACACTGTAGCAGAGACACTGTAGCAGAGACACTGAGACAGAGACACTGAGACAGAGACACTGTAACAGAGACACTGTAACAGAGACACTGAGACAGAGACACTGTAGCAGAGACACTGAGACAGAGACACTGTAACAGAGACACTGAGACAGAGACACTGAGACAGAGACACTGTAACAGAGACACTGAGACAGAGACACTGTAACAGAGACACTGTAACAGAAACACTGTAGCAGAGACACTGAGACAGAGACACTGTAACAGAGACACTGTAACAGAGACACTGAGACAGAGACACTGTAACAGAGACACTGAGACAGAGACACTGAGACAGAGACACTGTAACAGAGACACTGAGACAGAGACACTGAGACAGAGACACTGTAGCAGAGACACTGTAACAGAGACACTGTAACAGAGACACTGTAACAGAGACACTGAGACAGAGACACTGTAACAGAGACACTGTAGCAGAGACACTGTAACAGAGACACTGTAACAGAGACACTGTAACAGAGACACTGAGACAGAGACACTGTAGCGGAGACACTGTAACAGAGACACTGAGACAGAGACACTGAGACAGAGACACTGTAACAGAGACACTGTAGCAGAGACACTGTAACAGAGACACTGTAGCGGAGACACTGTAACAGAGACACTGTAACAGAGACACTGAGACAGAGACACTGTAACAGAGACACTGTAGCAGAGACACTGTAACAGAGACACTGAGACAGAGACACTGTAACAGAGACACTGTAACGGAGACACTGTAACAGAGACACTGTAACAGAGACACTGAGACAGAGACACTGAGACAGAGACACTGAGACTGAGACACTGAGACACTGTGACTGAGACACTGAGACACTGAGACACTGAGACAGAGACACTGTAACAGAGACACTGTAACAGAGACACTGAGACTGAGACACTGAGACACTGTGACTGAGACACTGAGACACTGAGACAGAGACACTGTAGCAGAGACACTGAGACAGAGACACTGTAGCAGAGACACTGTAACAGAGACACTGAGACAGAGACACTGAGACAGAGACACTGTAACAGAGACACTGTAACAGAGACACTGAGACAGAGACACTGTAGCGGAGACACTGTAACAGAGACACTGTAACAGAGACACTGAGACAGAGACACTGAGACAGAGACACTGTAACAGAGACACTGTAACAGAGACACTGAGACACAGACACTGTAGCGGAGACACTGTAACAGAGACACTGAGACTGTAACAGAGACACTGTAACAGAGACACTGTAGCAGAGACACTGTAACAGAGACACTGTAACAGAGACACTGTAACAGAGACACTGAGACAGAGACACTGTAACAGAGACACTGTAACAGAGACACTGAGACTGAGACACTGAGACAGAGACACTGTAACAGAGACACTGAGGCTGAGACACTGTGACTGAGACACTGTAGCAGAGACACTGTAACAGAGACACTGTAGCAGAGACACTGTAACAGAGACACTGTAGCAGAGACACTGTAACAGAGACACTGTAGCAGAGACACTGAGACACTGAGACTGAGACACTGAGACAGAGACACTGTAGCAGAGACACTGTAACAGAGACACTGTAACAGAGACACTGAGACTGAGACACTGTAACAGAGACACTGTAGCTGAGACACTGTAACAGAGACACTGAGACAGAGACACTGTAACAGAGACACTGTAACAGAGACACTGAGACAGAGACACTGTAACAGAGACGCTGTAGCAGAGACACTGTAACAGAGACACTGTAACAGAGACACTGTAACGGAGACACTGTAACAGAGACACTGAGACAGAGACACTGAGACAGAGACACTGTAACAGAGACACTGAGACAGAGACACTGAGACACTGTGACTGAGACACTGAGACACTGAGACACTGAGACAGAGACACTGTAGCAGAGACACTGCAACAGAGACACTGAGACAGAGACACTGAGACAGAGACACTGTAACAGAGACACTGTAACAGAGACACTGAGACAGAGACTGTAACAGAGACACTGTAGCAGAGACACTGTAACAGAGACACTGTAGCGGAGACACTGTAACAGAGACACTGTAACAGAGACACTGAGACAGAGACACTGTAACAGAGACACTGTAACAGAGACACTGAGACAGAGACACTGTAGCAGAGACACTGTAACAGAGACACTGTAACAGAGACACTGAGACAGAGACACTGTAACAGAGACACTGTAACAGAGACACTGAGACAGAGACACTGTAGCAGAGACACTATAACAGAGACACTGTAACAGAGACACTGTAGCAGAGACACTGTAACAGAGACACTGTAGCAGAGAAACTGAGACAGAGACACTGAGACAGAGACACTGTAACACAGACACTGTAGCAGAGACACTGTAACAGAGACACTGTAGCGGAGACACTGTAACAGAGACACTGTAACAGAGACACTGAGACAGAGACACTGTAACAGAGACACTGTAACAGAGACACTGAGACAGAGACACTGTAGCAGAGACACTATAACAGAGACACTGTAACAGAGACACTGTAGCAGAGACACTGTAACAGAGACACTGTAGCAGAGAAACTGAGACAGAGACACTGAGACAGAGACACTGTAACACAGACACTGTAGCAGAGACACTGTAACAGAGACACTGTAGCAGAGACACTGAGACAGAGACACTGAGACAGAGACACTGTAACAGAGACACTGAGACAGAGACACTGTAACAGAGACACTGTAACAGAGACACTGAGACAGAGACACTGTAGCAGAGACACTGTAGCAGAGACACTGAGACAGAGACACTGAGACTGAGACACTGTAACAGAGACACTGAGACAGAGACACTGTAACAGAGACACTGTAACAGAGACACTGAGACAGAGACACTGTAACAGAGACACTGTAACAGAGACACTGCAACAGAGACACTGAGACAGAGACACTGAGACAGAGACACTGTAACAGAGACACTGTAACAGAGACACTGAGACAGAGACACTGAGACAGAGACACTGAGACTGAGACACTGAGACACTGTGACTGAGACACTGAGACACTGAGACACTGAGACAGAGACACTGTAACAGAGACACTGTAACAGAGACACTGAGACTGAGACACTGAGACACTGTGACTGAGACACTGAGACACTGAGACAGAGACACTGTAGCAGAGACACTGAGACAGAGACACTGTAGCAGAGACACTGTAACAGAGACACTGAGACAGAGACACTGAGACAGAGACACTGTAACAGAGACACTGTAACAGAGACACTGAGACAGAGACACTGTAGCGGAGACACTGTAACAGAGACACTGTAACAGAGACACTGAGACAGAGACACTGAGACAGAGACACTGTAACAGAGACACTGTAACAGAGACACTGAGACACAGACACTGTAGCGGAGACACTGTAACAGAGACACTGAGACTGTAACAGAGACACTGTAACAGAGACACTGTAGCAGAGACACTGTAACAGAGACACTGTAACAGAGACACTGTAACAGAGACACTGAGACAGAGACACTGTAACAGAGACACTGTAACAGAGACACTGAGACTGAGACACTGAGACAGAGACACTGTAACAGAGACACTGAGGCTGAGACACTGTGACTGAGACACTGTAGCAGAGACACTGTAACAGAGACACTGTAGCAGAGACACTGTAACAGAGACACTGTAGCAGAGACACTGTAACAGAGACACTGTAGCAGAGACACTGAGACACTGAGACTGAGACACTGAGACAGAGACACTGTAGCAGAGACACTGTAACAGAGACACTGTAACAGAGACACTGAGACTGAGACACTGTAACAGAGACACTGTAGCTGAGACACTGTAACAGAGACACTGAGACAGAGACACTGTAACAGAGACACTGTAACAGAGACACTGAGACAGAGACACTGTAACAGAGACGCTGTAGCAGAGACACTGTAACAGAGACACTGTAACAGAGACACTGTAACGGAGACACTGTAACAGAGACACTGAGACAGAGACACTGAGACAGAGACACTGTAACAGAGACACTGAGACAGAGACACTGAGACACTGTGACTGAGACACTGAGACACTGAGACACTGAGACAGAGACACTGTAGCAGAGACACTGCAACAGAGACACTGAGACAGAGACACTGAGACAGAGACACTGTAACAGAGACACTGTAACAGAGACACTGAGACAGAGACTGTAACAGAGACACTGTAGCAGAGACACTGTAACAGAGACACTGTAGCGGAGACACTGTAACAGAGACACTGTAACAGAGACACTGAGACAGAGACACTGTAACAGAGACACTGTAACAGAGACACTGAGACAGAGACACTGTAGCGGAGACACTGTAACAGAGACACTGTAACAGAGACACTGAGACAGAGACACTGTAACAGAGACACTGTAACAGAGACACTGAGACAGAGACACTGTAGCAGAGACACTATAACAGAGACACTGTAACAGAGACACTGTAGCAGAGACACTGTAACAGAGACACTGTAGCAGAGAAACTGAGACAGAGACACTGAGACAGAGACACTGTAACACAGACACTGTAGCAGAGACACTGTAACAGAGACACTGTAGCGGAGACACTGTAGCAGAGACACTGTAACAGAGACACTGAGACAGAGACACTGTAACAGAGACACTGTAACAGAGACACTGAGACAGAGACACTGTAACAGAGACACTATAACAGAGACACTGTAACAGAGACACTGTAGCAGAGACACTGTAACAGAGACACTGTAGCAGAGAAACTGAGACAGAGACACTGAGACAGAGACACTGTAACACAGACACTGTAGCAGAGACACTGTAACAGAGACACTGTAGCAGAGACACTGAGACAGAGACACTGAGACAGAGACACTGTAACAGAGACACTGAGACAGAGACACTGTAACAGAGACACTGTAACAGAGACACTGAGACAGAGACACTGTAGCAGAGACACTGTAGCAGAGACACTGAGACAGAGACACTGAGACAGAGACACTGTAACAGAGACACTGAGACAGAGACACTGTAACAGAGACACTGTAACAGAGACACTGAGACAGAGACACTGTAACAGAGACACTGTAACAGAGACACTGCAACAGAGACACTGAGACAGAGACACTGAGACAGAGACACTGTAACAGAGACACTGTAACAGAGACACTGAGACAGAGACACTGAGACACTGTAGCAGAGACACTGAGACACTGAGACAGAGACACTGAGACAGAGACACTGAGACAGAGACACTGAGACACTGTGACTGAGACACTGAGACACTGAGACACTGAGACAGAGACACTGTAGCAGAGACACTGCAACAGAGACACTGAGACAGAGACACTGAGACAGAGACACTGTAACAGAGACACTGTAACAGAGACACTGAGACAGAGACTGTAACAGAGACACTGTAGCAGAGACACTGTAACAGAGACACTGTAGCGGAGACACTGTAACAGAGACACTGTAACAGAGACACTGAGACAGAGACACTGTAACAGAGACACTGTAACAGAGACACTGAGACAGAGACACTGTAGCGGAGACACTGTAACAGAGACACTGTAACAGAGACACTGAGACAGAGACACTGTAACAGAGACACTGTAACAGAGACACTGAGACAGAGACACTGTAGCAGAGACACTATAACAGAGACACTGTAACAGAGACACTGTAGCAGAGACACTGTAACAGAGACACTGTAGCAGAGAAACTGAGACAGAGACACTGAGACAGAGACACTGTAACACAGACACTGTAGCAGAGACACTGTAACAGAGACACTGTAGCGGAGACACTGTAGCAGAGACACTGTAACAGAGACTCTGAGACAGAGACACTGTAACAGAGACACTGTAACAGAGACACTGAGACAGAGACACTGTAGCAGAGACACTATAACAGAGACACTGTAACAGAGACACTGTAGCAGAGACACTGTAACAGAGACACTGTAGCAGAGAAACTGAGACAGAGACACTGAGACAGAGACACTGTAACACAGACACTGTAGCAGAGACACTGTAACAGAGACACTGTAGCAGAGACACTGAGACAGAGACACTGAGACAGAGACACTGTAACAGAGACACTGAGACAGAGACACTGTAACAGAGACACTGTAACAGAGACACTGAGACAGAGACACTGTAGCAGAGACACTGTAGCAGAGACACTGAGACAGAGACACTGAGACTGAGACACTGTAACAGAGACACTGAGACAGAGACACTGTAACAGAGACACTGTAACAGAGACACTGAGACAGAGACACTGTAACAGAGACACTGTAACAGAGACACTGCAACAGAGACACTGAGACAGAGACACTGAGACAGAGACACTGTAACAGAGACACTGTAACAGAGACACTGAGACAGAGACACTGAGACACTGTAGCAGAGACACTGAGACACTGAGACAGAGACACTGAGACAGAGACACTGAGACAGAGACACTGAGACACTGTGACTGAGACACTGAGACACTGAGACACTGAGACAGAGACACTGTAGCAGAGACACTGCAACAGAGACACTGAGACAGAGACACTGAGACAGAGACACTGTAACAGAGACACTGTAACAGAGACACTGAGACAGAGACTGTAACAGAGACACTGTAGCAGAGACACTGTAACAGAGACACTGTAGCGGAGACACTGTAACAGAGACACTGTAACAGAGACACTGAGACAGAGACACTGTAACAGAGACACTGAGACAGAGACACTGAGACAGAGACACTGTAGCGGAGACACTGTAACAGAGACACTGTAACAGAGACACTGAGACAGAGACACTGTAACAGAGACACTGTAACAGAGACACTGAGACAGAGACACTGTAGCAGAGACACTATAACAGAGACACTGTAACAGAGACACTGTAGCAGAGACACTGTAACAGAGACACTGTAGCAGAGAAACTGAGACAGAGACACTGAGACAGAGACACTGTAACACAGACACTGTAGCAGAGACACTGTAACAGAGAC
>NC_136606.1:21633201-21755701 GCF_910589615.1 Taurulus bubalis | reverse complement strand
GCGTAACGGCCACTCTCCGGTTCCCCCTCGGGGAAACACTGTTAGCTCTGTTGGCACGTTTTCAGTAGTTAGCACTGATTGCACTGCTAGCTATAAGCCGTTGAGAGGCTATCTTCTCCAGACTGGGTTTGGCAAGAGTGTGATGAGCAGATGGTTCATCCAATCACCGGCAATGTATTCTCTGAAAGTGCCTGTCCTTTTATCCACATTTTCCAATGACAGGTTTACTGATAACATCCAAAGACTATCCGTTGCCAATTTCGCAAAGTGGTTGCCAATTGCAATCTGTCAACTGTTTCTGCCGATGCATAGTCATTTTGTTCAAATAACCAGTAAAAAATGTGCTCAATGCACTTAAAAGAAATGGTTGACGTGATCTCAGTATACTGGCAAACCAATACATCACTGGAACCATAATGGTTAAAAGTTACAAGGAACTATTAGCAAGCCACCTCAGTCACCTCAAAGCATCTGCTGCAAAATAGAGCTAAATTAGCCTTTTACTAAGAGTCATATTCAGACAGAATGCAAAGAATTCTGAAGATCACCAAATTGTTTCATGCCAAGTGACACAGAATAGTGTTCATGGATTCTCATTTTTCCAGCTTAAGTGTCAAACAGTTGGACATGAGTGCTGGGGAAAAGGAGGGAAAGTGAAGCTGAGGTGGGAGGAAATGGAGCAGAGGCCAGAGAGGGAGCTGTCAACCAGACGGGTGGGGGTTACAACGTACAAGCCCCTTTAAAGACGCTCACCTGTCATCTTAATTGCTTTAAATGTCAAAGTTACAGTCCAATTAGACATGGCTCTTTATCGGCTCGGCCCGAAAAAGAAGACAGGAGGAAGGGGCACTTAATATTCAAATCATCCATTCAAATATTTAAAATCAAACAGGGCGACAATGACATTAATTATCAGGAATAACAGCTATCTGGAGGGAAACAAATGATTAGAGTTGTCAATTAGTGGAGTAAGAATTGGTGTCTGAGGTGTAAAAAGCGGTTTGCCATTAAAAGTCAGCGAACAGAGGCTAAAACCAATTCAGGTTTTCAGAAGAGACTTTTGAAATAGCCAAAGAGCTGTGTGAAAGCACAAGGCAAAAGGTGCAGCAACCGAATTTGTCAGGCTCCATTTCAGTTTTCACATTTGCGATATTCCCTCAAATTACCTTACAAAGATCTGTACAGACAAACAAGTACACTCTATGTACTTACAATATGTTACTCGATATACCTTTATTCATACAGTATAAAGAACACTCATATATCCTTGTCCTCTTCCATGGATTAACAGAAAAGAGAACCCCATGTTGCTTTTTAACAAAGTAAGTCCCCTATTTTTTTTTGTGTTTCTGAAAGGACTTATTTTTCAGCATTTTCCTGTCACAGCCAATATAACACAATGCACTTTGTGACCTGGGTGAAGAGAAAACTAAACTCTTTACTCATTTTATTCCATCTCGGATTCTGAAACTTTTCCTTCTTGCTGTATGAGTCATGTGTAGGCGAGTTTAACTAGCAGTACCACATGTTGCAGTAATATCACTGCTGACACACTGAAGGAACAAAAACAATAGGAAATGCATAGTGAAAGGTATGAAAACAGTGCTGACTGTTGATGATATTGCAGATACTGATTTGTTGTCAACACTGGTATGCCTCCTTGACTTCCAGATCTGAGGTGAAGACAACATCCAAGTGCTGGACAGAGTGAATGTCAAACACTTCACTATTCATATGTTAATGTCATAAGATCAAAAACCATAAACTGTCAACAATGTTAAGGGTCTATCATCTCAAGGGCAACAATTGTTCTCTTAAAATTGTCATCAATTTGATATTTGGTTGCTATAAACATTACACCTGAGGTCTTCTTCACTTGTCTTTGAGTGAACCGCCCAGAAGGAGAGCTCCACTCTGCTGTTGCAACTCTTTCGCCTATTCATTTATAACCTACTTTTGTAACCATGGTTATGTGAAGCACAGTGTGTTTTCTGTGTGTTTCTGGCCCTGTGGAGCTGAACTTGGGTGTGTTGGGTGTGTTTTATCCCATGAACCAGAGTGTATTTCAGCCGTGTTTCTGAATAGTTGCGACTCGGATCCTTGACGCAACGATGGCAGATGTATCAGATCATTGACCTTAAGTGGATTTTTTTTTCTCAACAATTGGTTGCAAAGCAGTGACTCAAACTATCATTCCAATCATTTGATGCAGAGGTTTCCATTTGACAAGATAATGGTACACAATTTACCCTGCTGGAAAATATCTACATTTTTTATTCAAACCTCATTACAGGGAAGCCATTGTCAGTAGAAAAATACACTCAGGAAAAGAATGTCATGTCTAAATATTTTTACATTCAGAACATGTATAGTGTAAAAAAAAAAAAACATTTATTTATCAACAGATTAAAACAATGGAGAGTCAAGCTGATATTCAATTCAATTCAGTTTACTTTATATAGACCAACATCACAAATACAAATTTGCTTCCGAGGGCTTTACAATCTGTACACATGACACCCTGTCCCGGGACCTCACATCGGATCAGGAAAAACTCCCCAAATAAAGATAGTAACAACCCTTTCACAGGGAAAAAAGGGAAGAAACCAGCAGGGCCATGGCAGGAGGCAGGACCGGTTGCATGCCGGTTCCATCAGCAGGGCCATGACAGCAGGCAGGACTGGTTCCAGGCAGCCATGAACCCATGGAAAAAGAAAGTAGAGTTAGTAATGTGCATTGAAGAGACAATAATTTATCCAGAAGGAGAGAAAGAAGAGGAGAGGAGGAGTGATGAGTTGGTTTGGGAGACAGAGTCATTTAATATACCGAACACTGAAAACTGACAGAGGGTCTTCAAGGTCACCTGGAAAGCGTGAATTGCATTTGAAATCTGTCGGCATGTCAGTCACTGTGTGCAGCAGCAGAAAGACAACACTCGGTGTAGTCATGGTGTCCACCATCAATGTTGCAGGTGTCCTCTGGGCATTTTTCTTTCAGGCCTTTCGTCATAACGTCGAGGCGAGGAGGCATTATTCCCCCTTTTCACACGTATGTATAACGGACATCTCTGCTGCTGCAAACCAAACAGGAGGCGATTTAAGCCATAATTACTTGACAATGACATATTGAAGTTGTGTTAGTAGTGCTAACAATACAATATAGTCTATATATGACAAGACATAAGCTTGTGCATATTGAATTGAAACCTCGGCGTGCTCTCGGATGGACGAGTGTTCACATTGTGCCAACGCGGCCTGAATGGTTGGACAGATTGACTTTGTGTGAGTAGCTCCCAAAACAGAAATGCCTCAACATTGTATAGAAGCCTTAAGAAAAGCAGCGCTTTATCCACAAGACCTCCTATCTCCATGGTTACAACAGATAGTCCTTAATGGAAGATGAAAAACAAAAACAGAACAAAAACAGAGAGCCCAGAGGGTGAATGCAAGCAGGTATTACACTGTTATTCATCACTTAAAGCACAGAGTGGTTCAACCTGGACCATCATTTCCCATTTTTGTTTAACTGACTAATAATCATTTCTGAAATTAATCCGCTGCTTCTCACAGTCTGCTGTGTTCTCCTCTCAGGGCAAGCTGGCATCGTCACGTATGTCCACTAAAAGGCCTGTTGTTGTTTTCCATTGACACGCTCAGATTATAAATGTCTGACATTATGGAAAGAGTCTCGCCACAGCCAGGGAACGACTGTAACGGCGTATTGCAACTGTCTTGAAAAAATCACCAACAAAGAAATACGTACACCTCTCTGTCACGTAATGTTAGCTGAGCATGTTGCACTCCGTGAACCGTCAACATGCTTTATGTTAGACTTGGACATTTGTGATGTGAAAGACAGACAGAGCCCAGTGAAGAAGAACGCATGTGTTGTGAAGAGAGGAGTAATGTGTACTCACAGTAATTATCAGGATGTGGGGGTGGAAAATATTATAGATAATGTGAAACAGTTCATGTCTCTGTGGTTTGGGCGTTTTGATGCTTTCACCGTATTTTTTATAGCACCCAGATCTACTTTATAGTCAAATTAACTTTCTAGAACACGGGACCTTTGAACCACTCTGCAGAACCTCAGTGAACATATCTTGGACCAGAGGCCATTTTCAATTCTACAAGTATCTTAGCAACCTCATGCCACATTAACATAACTTCAGAACAAATTATTTAGAAAAGGGAAAAAAGGAATGGGAAAGCGCAGTTTTGTTTTATTCTCAAGGATGAAGAAATAATACGGTTGGTTCGCACAGGCCGGACAAAACTCTTGATTGATAATCTGTTACACACGCATTCATATGGTTCCTGTTACATCACTGATCCATGTGTTGGCTTGTTTTCATACATGGGCCCTGAGAAGTATGTCTGGTAAATAAGATTATGTATTGTATGGATCAGACTTCTCTCAACCAAGAAGTCTAGGTGGGCGTTGTTGTGTTCTAGCTTTAGACCTGTCGTTTTACACAAAATAACCATAATGCAATAATCAAATATTTAGTATAGGTCCACAGTTCTTAGTCGAAAAGCCCAGACACAATAAAACTAAAGACCTCTGTGGGCCAAAATAACAGCATACCAGCCGGTGGCAGTAGTCTGTATTCATCATTCAAAAAGGGAAACCCAAAGACCTCGGACTGCATATATATATATGTATATATATATACGTATATATGTATATATATATATATACATATATATATATATGTATATATATATATATATATATATATATATATATATATATATATATATATATATATATATATATATACATATATATATATATATATATGTATATATATATATATTTTTTGCTGAAAAAAATTGTTTTGCTGAATTGCTGAAGAATTGCTGAAGCTGAACAGCCAATCAGAGGGAGTTTTCTCACCGACGGGCTCTGCTGGTGATTCAACATGTTTAAATCAGCGGAAAAGCCACCAACTAGTGCAAACTGTGCAGGGCTACAGGCGCTCACCACCGGCTTGAAGCTGATTAGCGGCTGACCGTCGGCCCGGTGTGTCACGGCCTTCCGGCCCAACGCAACCCTGAAGGCTTCTAATCTCAGTAAGTCAGTAAATACAATCCATCACTGAGGATAAGCCGACAGCATTCCTGGTTGGCAAAGCTTCCTCACAGTGTTAAATCTTATCAGATCTGTTCAAACAGGATTGGTACGAAGTTAACCGAAGCTTCTATGTATGTTCTATTGCGCACGTGGTTTGTAGGTTCCATCAGGAAATGATCCTACTGCTTGGCTAATGTCCTTCTCTCCTTTTCCCTCCCTCCTCTGTCTAGGAAGAGTGGGGTCGCCTCACCCCAATGAAGTCACTTGCCCGGCCTTAGAACATCATTTAAGGATTTACCTTTTAGATCCCGTCACATATTGCTGGATATTGCCTGGATTTATGCTTTCGCACTTCCCATTTGGGTGGATAGTTTACTGGGGATTGGATTTGAATATACCTGCTGTGATTTGTGCTACACAGAGGTGACCGAGTGGAGCTCACCTTGTTAACTCAGGCAATTAAAGTCCTGTCATACACACATATCCAGGCTATTATGGAAGGCCTGGACGAAATACAAATGAGCGAGACAAAAAGAGAAATGGACCAAAGCGTTGATAGGAGCATGTATAGGCTCTGAGCTGACAAGACACACTGTAAAAGGAGAACAGTGGTGACACAATAAAACAATAAAAAAGTTCTAAGTGTAAATACAGTTTGCATTTAGCAGAAATTGTATTCCTTTATTGATTGTCATGGTTCTATATTTCACCCACTGTTGGGATAAATATCCCCATTACATCCAGATGAATGACCCTCATCTGAGTGCTACCCGGTACTCCATAAAGGCCTTTACACAGTGGCCGTGTGACGATCAAACAACATGGAAATGCAAAGTAATCGGCTGCGAATAGTTTGTATCAAAACTACTCGTACAGCCAGTGATGCAAATGTAAAACATTAAAAGCAACGACCAGGATTGTATCGACCCCCAGCAGCGTCTGGTAGCCTGTCTGAGCTAAAGCTTGCACCGCCTTAACTACTGTAAGATATCTTATGGAGGTCATATTTAGTGAAACGCTCTGAGTGAAGTTAAGGGCTTTTATTGTGAAAAGTAAGGACAGAAGAAGTGGGTCTTCTCTGCAAAGGCTAAGTGACTACAGCTTTGCTGTCTTGGTTCGGACTACAGAGCCTCCACAGTTTACATTATGAATGTGTCCGTCCCACAAAATATAATGGTTGATGGCTTTGTCAATTCCACTCCTAAAACAAATGACGTTCCCAAAAATATTTTGGCCTGCGAAGTAAACTCATGAAAAGAAAACGGCCCAGGTGTGTAACAGCCTTAGGGTGGATGACATCAATATAACCGGTTGCTTCTGAAATATCTCAATAACTATTGGATGAAGTGAAATGACATGTGATGGTCCTCAGAGGTATAAATCCTGTGACTTTGACGATTCTTTGGGTGTTATTTTGAGGTTGGCATCTTTTGGATATCAACCCTCTTCTGCACAGCCAAATCCTCCAGCGGGCAAAGTGAGACGGATAATGAATGAAGAGCAGCTCTCTGCACACTAACAATCGCAGCAATGTCAAAGTTTGCACTCATCCTGCCAGATATCTCAATATCTTCATTTACATTTGGCAGAGCTCACTTTCAGTTTGATCTCCAAATAAAGTGGTTTAGATAATGTGGATCTGTGTATTTCTTTGATAATGTAAATGTCATCCCACATTATCCCAAAGTGTTGCAGCAATGTCACTGACATCGCTAGTCAGAGTACAATGTTGTTACTGTGATGACCGCAGCTCTGAAAATAAGAACCAGGCTGTAATAAATCAGAATCATGTAATGCACAATGCACGTGGTTACATTTAAAGGTAGATTCAAACAGGCAGCCGTTCATTCTTTATGAACAAATTAAGAGCCGGGCCTCCAGACCGCATCTCTGTAGATAGTCTATTAGGAAATGAGGAAAAAACTCCTCA
This sequence comes from Taurulus bubalis, assembly GCF_910589615.1. Lineage (NCBI taxonomy): Eukaryota > Metazoa > Chordata > Actinopteri > Perciformes > Cottidae > Taurulus > Taurulus bubalis. Next base: position 21,748,695 of record NC_136606.1, on the reverse strand, counting down.
GTGTTAATGAAATGTGTGTATTGACACACCCTTGATTAATACTGGCAATATGCAAGGCAAACAAGGTGTGTCAAGGACTGTCAGCAGATACTCCCTCAACTCATTTAGCGTGATCTCTGAGGGCTGCAGACACAATGTGCTGTTAGCTTTGTAATATTATGCAAGTGTCAAAATACAGTCCAATCAAATGACAATAATAACCACAGACGGTTTAATGGGATCCAGAATAGTGTCACCTGAGAGCACGCTCGTCACTGTGTGTGTGTGTGTGTGTGTGTGTGTGTGTGTGTGTGTGTGTGTGTGAGAGTGTGTGTGTGTGTGTGAGAGTGTGTGTGAGAGAGAGGGCCTATTCATGTGGAATCTCTTTTACCTCTGGGGAGTTCACGCACAAGTCCCAATTCTATTAAAATGCTACTGCAATCACTTTAATTTTCAGTTAAACATACTGGAGCAATTCCACTTGATGAGGTGGTAATAGGGGGAAAGCGAGTGCATCTCTACTTGCAGGTAGTCGCTGATCAAAGGCCTCGGACCGGCTTTGTTTCACAAGTCGCAGCAGCTTTAAGCGGCTGCCATCAAGCCTGCAATGGACAGCAAGAGGAAAGCCAGTGAGCGCTGAGGATCTGTATATGTTTGATTAATAGACAAGGATGCGAGGATTTGCATTTCTAAATATATGTTAATTATCCCAGCCATCAGAGCCTGCATAAACTCTACTCTTAATGCTGTCCCCAATGAATGCTGCCAGCTCCTTCTGAGACGATGGGGAACATAAATGCCACCTGGTTTTCATAGGTCGTTATAACAACTCCCTTGGGACTGAGGGTCTGTCCTCTCAAAAAAAATAACAGCATGAGTCATTCGTTAAAATGTCTAAATACTATTTATATTTATGTTTAATTGACAAAGATGTCTAGGAGCCATGTCAATGGGTCTGTGTTCTATCACTTGAAAAGCCAAAAGTAGCATGACATTGTCAGAGCTTCCGAAAACTTCTTCAAAGGGATGCTGGGTGGATGGGTGGTCGTCAAGGCGTGGGACTATGACCTCATCTGCAATACACTGCGGACCCACAAGGACTGTGTTTTAGTCTGGACATTCAGGTTCACGTCTTGATTGGGTCTTATCAGTCACAACGTGTTCGTCCCAAATTCATGACAGAACTAAACTAATGACGTCAGCCTTGACTCAATGGTTATTTCAACATGGAAAACAAATTATAGGCTTTGCTGAACTTATTGTCTATGCTAGCAGTGGTTGTGCATTGAATAATTATTCTGCTGCCGACATGTGCGAGAGGCAAGGTATTGTTAAAGCAATGTGTGATAATTCCTGTGTCCAGGGGCATTCCAGCCCTACGGAGCAGGCGTTTGAAAGCATGGTTTGCAGATTTGAGGAGGCCAAGGTTTGTGTTGTTCTGCACAACTATTGTGAAGATCACAAAGGCACTGCCATCGAACAAAGCACAAATACGTCCAGTACGACAGGGACTTCCAACCAACGAGTGAGCTACGAGTGTGAGAACAGACAACAGCGAAACAGAAGGAATTGAGATATGTGTTGACCAAATACATGAATGGTCATGTGATATGTGCTTTCAGGCGAGTTAGTATGGACAGAAATGGTGCTAAAAAAGTCTCTGTGTACGGGTATCATCTTCATGTTAATGGCCAATAGCGAGACCTACTGTTGGAAAACGGTGTGGCATGCACGGAAACGCTCACATTTGAGCACAGAACTCTCACGCATTGCTTCCCCCGGCTGTAGATCCTGCGCGTTTAGAATTCGATTTTAACCCCCCCCCTCCTACCCCCTACATAGTTTCATGTTTGTTAAATAGTTACTGTAGATTTTGAATCAGGAGTTTGCTCTGTTCTGTGTAGTGTTGGACCAAAACAAGGTAATTCCTGTGTGCCCAGGGTGCTATGTTCTCCAGAATAATACGGTACATAATGGGGAAATGACAAAGGGTGCATTATTACCCAGTTCAACATATGTGCAGGGTCCTATGCTCCCATGGTACTTTGTTGCTATGGTTATATGTTCCAACGGTCCTATGTTCGAAAGGTTATACCATATAGGGTCCTATGTTCCCAAGGGCCTATGTTCTAAAGGTTATATTTTCCTGAGGTCCTATGTTTCAAATGTCTTGTGTTCCCAGGGTCTTATGTTCCAAAGGTTCCTTTTTTCCCAGGTTCCTATGGAGGTCGTATTTTCACAAGGTCCTGTGTTTGAAAAGGTCTTCTGTTCCCAAGATCCTATGTTCCTCAGATTGATATGGCAAATAAAAGGAACACAACAAATGATCCTATGTTTCTCAGTTTTACATATCTGCTCTCCCGGTGCTGTGTTTCCAGGGTCTTTTGTTCTGCCAACGTGTTTTTATTCCCAACTCGTCACACACTCGGTCAGTACCCTTTGGCGTCACTTAGGTTTCGGCAACAAAACTTGATTGTGGTTTTGGGTATGTATGTGACCAGTACTGGTTTTCTTTATTGGATCTGTAAAGTTAACTAAAACCTTTACAGTGAACTGATACCCCATGTACCACAACTCAATAGCATATTTAAAGTTATATGATGTGTTGTCTTGTCAGAATTACTGTTTATTTCTCTTGACTATCCAAAAGTATCCATGCAAGATTTTACGTGGTACTATTTGTCATTCATCAACATAAACAGACATCTAACAAATGCTCAAGAATGTATGTATTTGTAAAGATAACGTCAACTATTATTGACCAAATCAGGTATCTAACTGTAATTCCAAAGGCAGCCCTGTCTGTGTACTGGAGCCCTTCCTTCACTGAATGTCTGTGCACGGCTCTGACTCTTTCATACGTTCCCTCTCCCTTTCTCTGCACTAATTCTTATGCAGACACACACACAGACACATGCTAGGCCTAATCCTGAGGAGCACTAGCAGTGCAACAGGCAGTGTCTTCAGATGTGTCTTGATCAAGGCAGCAGCCTCGCTCTTTGATGTCGAACATGATTAGCTTTTAGGGAAACGCTGGATCTTTCATAAAAGTGTGTTGGCGCCTTCGGCGGGGTACCGTTTAGGAAGGCATCACAATCACTGCACAGCACAGGAGGAAGGGGGGGAATCAACCCAACGACTTCTTTAGCTTCGTTTGTCTACAAGGCTGGGGGAAGAAACGAGTGTTAAGAAGAAAGATGAATAAAAATGGAACAAGATGACAGGACAGCTGGATTAGACTTCCAGATTCTGCTTCTTCTTCACTATTTTAAAATGTATTGACGTTGTCAGACGGAAAATCCCAAACAGTTCCTTTTGAAATCAAGAAAACATCAGTGTTTTTTAAAACGAATGAACACACTGTCAAAGTTGGTATTGTGTTCATATCTTTCTATGTGTCATTACCAGTGTTGGGGTAGTTACTCAGAAAAAGTAACTAGTTACAAGTTACTAGTTACTTCTGAAAATTGTAACTAGATTACTTTACTAGTTACTGCATTTGAAAAGTAACTTCACTACTAGTTACTTTACTTTCCTTTTTTTTAAGGAAATGTCCAAATTAACCGCAAAGATACCTGGACAAACATCATGGCCCTTTCATCACTTTATTTTCAATGTTCAATAAAGGGCATCTCTTAGCCTTTCCACATAGTGTATTGTAAACATGTAAAACAAATGGCATATACAACTCAGCCATTAACTTGAAGGAACATTAACCCTGTTCACACTGTCTGACCAAAGAAATATGCCTCACTTTAAAATCCACAAACAACAGGATCCAAGAGGCTGTGTATGGTGGGGACATTCAGGTCAAACAGCACAACACATTGAAAACAGGCTTTTGGAAACATGAGACCCACTAAACCAAATGGGGGCCGACTCCTAAGAACAAAACCAGCTTGTTATAGGAATCATTGTAGTGGTTTAAGAAAAATAGAAAAATGAATGGCACTTTTTCCCATAAAATAGAAACAGAAATGCACTTAACCCAAAAAATAGAAACAGAAAATGCAATTAAATGAACAGAAAATCCACTTCATCATTGCCTAAATAAACAGAAAGTGCACTATATCCTATGAAGTTTATCATTTTTCTCTATTCTTCAAAATAGCGATTGTATCGCATGAGTAAAAGTCTCTTTATCTTTTACCCGACAGCCTGTTCCTCCTTGGGGTCAGAACAATACTGCCCAGGCTGAAAGCCTTTCTAGTGTTGCAACTTGTTTTATTACATGATTTACTCTTATTGTGAAGAGCATGTAAACAGGAAGTGCTTTTACTTTGAAGGCAGACAGTACAATGATACGTGCTTGTTGACGCTAACTAATGTTGATGTTACGTGTGGAAAATATAAACATGTCGGGTGCAAGAGCGCGTTCTCAATGCTTTAACAGCTGTAATACTGCAGTTCACCAGTAGAGGGATTCCGTTCATACAGACGTGTCTTGTCCTCACTAGAAGCTCCACGTCATTACAGACAGGTGCACTTGATGGTATTGAGTGTTGTATTGCTTTGCAATATCCTTAATCCTGGGGAACCTGGAGAGAACCTCCCAGTTGGATCCGGGCTCTCCGTCTCCGTCTCCTCCATTCCCCGCTTCCCTCCCTCTACGCACCAGCAGCTGCGTCACTCAGATCACTCAGATGGAGTTCTGTGATTGGCTGTTCATCAGGAAGTGTCGTGTGACTCGCGCGCCGCTAAAAGAGAACTTTTCTGACTGGTACAAATGTCTTGAGTAACGCAGGAACGCGCGTCACTGAGGTCTAGTAAAGTAGTGTAGTTACAATGTGTTGAGTGTATTGCGTTACTTTACTTCGTTACCTATAAAAGTAATTACGTTACTGTAATCCGTTACTTTGTAACTCGTTACCCCAACACTGGTCATTACCTTATTCATATTTTTCCCAAAATTAAGCTCAAATGGAGTTACAAGTTCTTTTTTACCAGCGGATGTCGAGAGACATGTTTCATCATTGATAAGAACACATTGCTCGCTAGCTATAATAGTGTCCTCAACAACAACTAAATTAAATGACGAAATGTGGATAATCAAGTTTGTATTATAGATTTATTTCAGAAGGTGTCAAAGCAAATCCAGTTTTATTTCCAAAACAGTTTTAAACAGTTGAAATGCCTTTGACACCCGACCGAGCTTCAGAGAGCGTTCTGGTATGTCAGAGGAACAGCGATGCTGTTGCTAACCTTCGATCCAGGTCTGCTCGTGTGTCTACTCTCTCAGATGTTTGAACTGGCAGCATATTAAGCAATCAAGTACCAGACTTTCAATTCAATTCATTTTTATTATTACGTGGACATCTTTATTGTGTAACGTTGCTGCGCTTGTTATGTCACATTACGAAAGATAGTCTGCTAAAGGTGGTTATTTATTTTTTGCTAGTTGCGCTACGTAGTTGCGCTACGTAGTTGCGCTACGTAGTTGCGTAACGTTGCGTTATTGTGCTAAATTGTTGCGCTGCGTGGTTGCGCTATGTGTTCGCACATCTTTGTTGCGTTTTTATTTTAACACAATCTTTTTGTTGTCAATTTGTTGCCAAAACCTTCCTAATCGCTTCACAACCTTAACCACGTGGCATTGTGTGTTCCTGCAAGCGTGATACAAGGCCGATATAAAACGTAGACATTCAATGTGTCCTCTCTTTCCAGGAATGTACAACTGTGTTGCTGTCCACAAAATAATCATAATAAAAGCAACTACATTTTAATATCAAAATCGGCCAACAAAAGCCAACCCAGGGAGAGACGGATGGGCAGAGATGATTGAAAGAGGAGACAAAGAAACCTGGAGAAGCACTGAAGAAGAAGGAGACAGTGAACACAGATGCAAAGGAGAACAACCGGCATGACAGAGGCAGAATGGAGATGATGTGGAGAGCAGAAGGGGAAGAAGACACGGAACGCTAATCCTGACTATCGGCCGACCAATTAGCTCATGCTAGCTGCTTGTAATTCCACCAAATAACAGGGGATGCTTCGTAAGGGGAATTGGATTAATTGCTATTTTGATTATATTTGTCTCTCCCTCATGACGTATTTATCTCTGCCGCTGTTTCAATTTCTCCTGGAATTATGTTCATTTACATGCACCTCCTGCTAATCCGCCTCCATCTGTTTTAATGAAGCTAAAGAGATTAACAGATTCTCTCTCTCTCTCTTTCTCTCTCACACACACACATACACACACACACACACATACAAACACACACACACACACACACACACACACACATACACACACACACACACATACAAACACACACACACACACACACACACACACACACACACACACACACACACACACACACACACACACACACAGAAACAAATGCATTTACACATTGGCTACTAGGAGAACTGGGGTTCAACTGATATATTGAGCCAATATTATCCTTATTATAAATCAATCAGATGAACCAGCCAGTGTCTTGCATCCAAAATGGATATAACTGTTTACATATTGCATTGTGTTGTTTATTTTATAGCGGATCAATACTGCAATGACTGAGAATACATTTAAGGTTCAGTTCAACCAAATCAACCTCTGCTGTGATGATATACAGTGCTACCAGGATCTCCGCAAAATGTATATTTATTATAATCAATGGTTCACAATACTAATTGTGAACCATTGTGAGACAATGTTTTAAATTGTAAAATATATTTCATAGTGGAAATTGTTCTCTTCAGCGCCAAGGGTGATTTTAAACGGGGCGGAGTGAGAAAAGCAAGAAGAGCCTCCTCTGAGCACCAAGACTTCAGAAATACAGCGAGCACGATACGAATGACTGCAAAACCTGCCGGCGGATCTGAAAAGCATGTTTTTAGTCATGATTAACTCAGCTGAGGCCAACATTCACATGGAGCCCCACCCTTTCTGAATATTGATCACGCTTGTGAGCACGTGGAATAATGTTGTATATAGATTCCATTTATTTATTTTTTATATTCTGGTTCATGACATTGTATACTTGTTATATCCACAGAATGCATGTTTGCGTTCTCTCTACTTGTATCCATGAATGAGCAGGACGCAGTGAAACACAACAGGAGCGCCTGGAACTGTTCAGAGGGTCAGCGCTTATCAGCGAGTCAGCAATTCTGGAGAGAGATTGTTGATATTTGATCTCAGCACCTAAACCCGGCGCTCTCGCTCTCTCTACCCCTGTGTGATCTTTCCCCTGTCCCAACAGCTGGGTTCGTTTCCCATTTCCAGCACCAGGGCTGTGTGTTCCGTCACACAAAGACTGCAGCTTTAGTTCATGCACAAGCGTGAATTTAAAAACCACAGTTCATGGATTCAGGGGCGGTTTTGTGCTGGAACCACTTCTTGGTTTTTCTTTTATTCACTTTTTTAACATAATTGTTTTAACATTTCATAATTTAATTAACATTGTGCATGTTTCTGGTGGGGAATCCCTGAGATTCTTCTGTTTGTATGTGTCCAGGTCTTGAGATACCTGTCACTAAGATGTTGGCTGTCACCCTGGTTGCGTTCACCTCTATAGTCTGAATGAAACCATGACAATCTACTTAAAGGAACAGCGTGTAGCATTTCGGGGGATCTATTGGAATAAGTGTAATTCAATGTCGCTATATATGTATTCTTTTGCATATAATCATCAGAAAATATATATTGTGTTTTTGCGACCATAGAATTGGCCCTTTAAATCAACACACTGGTCTTCTTCATGGAGCCGGCCGCCATGCTTCTACAGTAGCCCAGAACGGACAATACATACTAAATATTTGTCTTTTCATGTTTTCGCGTTGGCCACGTCGTCCTCCTCCACGCTCGGCACACAGGAGTTTCTGTTGTCGTAATCTGCGACCTCACCACTAGACGTCGCTAGATCCTTCACACTGCCACTTTACATCGAGGCAAAAAATAGATTTTAGCACTACAAAAAAAATGTTTTCCCTAGAAAGCGAATGGACTCGTCATCTCCATCTTCCTGTGTGTGTACTGTATGTATGCGGCTGTTGCTATGGTGACATCACACTTAGCAGCCGGGAGGGTGAGGCTGACGGGGCAGTGCGAATGAAGGACATCTCACTCACTCCATGGTGTATGTTTTATGTCATAATAACGGTTCCCTCGGCGGTGTCGGGCGAGAGAGATTAAGGGAGGGACAGACAGCGAGAGAGAGAGTGTGGACAATGAAAGAGAGACAAGAGACCGCTGTGAACTAAAGACCTGTCACCTTATTGTCACTGTGTGTGTGTGTGTGTGTGTGTGTGTGTGTGTGTGTGTGTGTGTCACTCATCGAGGTCTTTTAGCTCAGCTTTGCTGTAATCCTTCTCAGTGGAGACGGATGACTGCCCTCACATCAAAGTCGTTACAAATTATTTCTAAAAGGTCGTTCATTTTGGTCATTCTCCGTTGTGAAGCTTAAATCTCTGTTAGAGTTACTCAACCATCCGGGATGGAACCCATGTGGGGTCGGTTGATACACGGACATATGATGTTTAAACCTTAGACTTGTAGAATGTCTTGTTGGTGTAAAATGGATTTTGTCATCAACTATTGCATGGATTGGCAATACTTTTTATTTGGCATTCATGTCCCCCTCCGGGTGAATTGTAATAACTTTCCTAAAACATATTTTTGTTGCAAGTTTTTAAAAAGCAGTAAACCATGCATATTATGGATGGATCTATGGATATATGGATGGATGGATGGAGAGATGGATGGATGGATGGAGAGACGGATGGATGGAGGGATGGATGGAGAGACGGATGGATGGAGGGATGGATGGTTGGATGGATGGAGAGACGGATGGATGGAGGGATGGATGGTTGGATGGAGAGACGGATGGATGGAGGGATGGATGGATGGAGAGACGGATGGATGGTTGGATGGAGAGATGTTAGAGTTAGGTTACCAATTTATTTGCCTAGATAATTACTACATTCACCACAACTGATGATCAACAACTAGCTGTGGACCTCAACTTGAATCAACCAAACAGTTAATGTCTGTACAACGAGCATCACAGACACACAGAGCCTGCATCATGCTGCAGCTTCTTTGAACCCTCGGCTGTTTTTCAATTTGAACTTTTTTTACTTTGTCTCAATGAAATGTTCAGTCTCCAGTCTGGGGTGTTCCCTACAAGTGAGTCATGAAGCTGTTGTTACAAATGATTAGGCTGAAGACAGTCCATTACCGTGAGTTATAGAGCTGCATCAACTGTCCCACTGTCTCACCTCAATGATTCAAATGCTTGGTCAGGGGCTCGAAGCTTCTAACGATGACGCTCCACCTCTTCCTCTTGCGTCAGGTTTGGAGGCTTTTCAAAATAAACTTCCGTTTTCATAGGAAGATGAGTTTCGGCAGTTAAACCACTTAGTTCGGTTTAGGAAGAGTTTGCGTAACGACTCACGTTACTACCAAGTGACAAGTCACGTGACAAACTACCGACGTGATGAAACGTGAGCGTTTACTTTTAGTTTCACACGTGACACGAACAGCGGCCTCCCGGGTGAAAGTCCTGCTTTTGTTTGTTTGCTTGCTTTCAGAGCAAGGAGGAAAGAACACTCGAAAACAAAAAGGATGGAGGGAGGGGGCATCTTTTGCCACTCTGCTCCCAAGATGTGTGTGTCTGAGTGTGTGACCATGGGCTCATGATAATCACAGCCTCTAATCCTCTCCTCCAAGTGCAGAGCACACAACCCTCCATGTTTACCTTTAATAACACACACACACACACACACACACACACACACACACACACACACACACACACACACACACACACACACACACACACACACACACACACACACACACACAGCAATCAGCCCTTGAAAACTGGCCACTTCATCCTGAGGCAACAACAAAACAAGGTGTTGTATAAGAGCAGCTAGCCAAAGACCGGAGGCGGCGCTGGATTAACTGCAGCCAGGAGACGGGCAGCGTAGACTAGAGCTACAGTGCAGAATGTACTGTGCATGCAGGACACAGACAGCGTTGTAGAGTACAGCTCAGTGACTTCCCACTGCGCCTCCTTTTGTTTGCGTTTGAATGGATGTGTGTGAGTATCAGTGAAATGGTAGACCTGATCTGCAGAGGATGAAACTGCACTGCATCTCTGGACGAGTGCGGCTTTGTCCATACGAACCAAGCTTTCATTTCATTGTGACACGAGGGGCTGCGCACACAATGTTTTGACTTATATTGTCTTTCGCCAAAAGGTCTGGCAAATATTGTTTTCCCCGCATTGAATATTTAGTTGGATAAAAGTAATAGGATTGAAGTAAATGGGTCGGAAATGACCCGTAACACCATAGATGTTACTATAGTTAATAATATTAACATGAAAAAAATAAATAAAACAAATTTACTTAAGAGATGTGTTCTAATACCCCTCAGTAATAGTCAGGTAACACAACAACCTTTTATTTATTTATATGATTCTCTTGAGGTTCATTTTAGCATTATTTTTATTGAAATGGAGGTATCCTGACAAAGAAAAGGCCCAGAGGCCCACACCAAAAATATTAAAACATACAACAATATGTTCATGGATAAGGAAGCTTAACAAGGTACCTATAGATGAGAAACAAATTGGATGACAGATAATTGTTTTACAGTTATCAAAACCGACCCGTTAACACAAGAGATGCTAACAGAAAGCTAACACAGGAGATGCTAACAGAAAGCTAACACAAGAGGAAGGTTAAAAACAACTCAGCGCTGACGTTTGGTTTCACACAGGAAACGGACACCGGTCTCCTGGGTGACAGTCCTGTGCTGGACCCAACCATCCATCCAACCAACCAACCCAACCTCCTCCTTATGCAGAGTTTGATCAAAAAAATTGAACTTGCGAATTTGTATTTGCTCCATGACAAATGACCGTATTGACTTTTTACTGGCATTGTTTTTTGTGGCCGCTACATGATATTAACACATTGTATGCCATCTCCACGTCACACTGTTAACATTCGGAATCTCACTTTAGGAACAAATGTCTGGGCGATTCCTGCCGATTGCTTTCAAGTCCTTTCACTAAAGTCCTCCCGTTGCCTCATGGTGATGCTGTAGAGGGAAAGCCAGAGGATCTCCAATCGGTGGGAGTCAATGGAGACCATGAGTGTCTGTGCAAAATGTCATGGCAATCCACAGAATAAATGTTGAGCTGCATCAGCCGTCAAAAAGGGCTGCCAGACTGTCACTGCATCACCTGCCCTCATCATGATACTCATCTCATGGCACTCTGGACCAAATGAAAGGATGTCTGTAAATCTGCAAATAAATTCCATAATATCACGGTAATACTCATTTCCTGTGGACTATTGATTTAGTAGACACCCTGAGGACGATAGTAGAAACCTAACAGCCTATATTGTCAACGTAATTGGAGTGTTGAGTTTGTTTTGCATGAATTATGCTCAATGATAATCCTGGAAAGCACTTCAATAAGCATTAGGCAAAGGTCACATGCAATAATGTCTCATTATTCTAATCACTCGTCCATTATAACATCAATATGTAATTCAGAAGACATCCATAAGCTATTTGTAAATAAAACATTTACAAGAACAGAGCCTTTCTGGATGCTGATGTTTATCTCACTCCGGGGCCCTTTGCTGCATTCATTACAATATGTTCCTCTGCAGTGCTGCTCTCCATTTGCTTATGTGCACAGTTTGGGAGCACCGGCTTGCTCGTGTTACATAATAATCGAGGATGCCTCCCGATTCTCGTGGACATCATCAGATCTTCGCGATTGCGGCCGATGCACAAGTCTGCGGATTTGAAATCGAATTCTCCAAATGCTACACGCTTGATCTAATCACGAGGGCATTAACCAATGTGTTCTGTTATGCTGTTTCCAACCCCAATATCCTAATGATATGGAAATTGATAATTATTCTGTCATGCACACAGCTTGCAGCTGACGTGGCTTTATTGAACACCTCAGAAGGATGGGAATATCTTTCACAAACAATTTGCCTAATATTGCGTTTTCTCCCACCAGATCATTAATGTGGACCAGAGGCGCTGCGAGACTGGGATGTACGGCAGCTGAAAGCGTGCAATAAGACATTCGTGGTCGGGGTGCTGTCTGGATGTGGATGAACGTCACTGTGAGTTGACCTCAGGTCACGACGTGGAGTCGGATGTCTGGCAGCAGAAATGACACCTGCAGAGCGCCATGGATCCATGGCCCATGGGAGGTGTGAAACTGAAATTATTCAAATTACTGGGGCATATTATTTCTAAACAATAAAGTGCACCACGTTCGAAAGCTTTTGTAAATGATTTGTTGAGTTCACTTTGTGCTTGGAATTATTTCGTGCTGCATGCATTGAAGTGATAATCTTCATTTACTTGGAAGGATCAGTCTGGTAAACGGAGGCGGGGTTTTCATCGTGTGACACAACTGTTAGTGACAGGGGAGGCGTGTGTGGAGCCACAGGCCTACATTGTGCGCCCACTTCCCTCTCAGAACTGTAAAACGCTCAAATATTCCATTTCTTTGGGGAATACCATGGACTGTATAGAAGTGGTGGTCGTCGCTCTGACGTCTCGCTCACCGTGAGTGTGTGTGTCCTTGATGCCAAACAGCACGATGCGCTCTGGGAGCGTCGCCTGAGCTGCCATATGGCCTCCATTAGCTGCTTTGCCGTTTCGCAGCTTGGGGGAGAATTCCCTCGTTGAGTGGAACTCAAAGATTAGCTTGTCGTGTTAGATTTATGATTTTTCATCTAAAATAACTGTGATTAATAAGAGCTATTAGGCCCACTGACTTGCTCCTGCCCCCAAATGTACACACACGTTTTACAATAATTGTGGGTAAACTGGCCTTTACATATTTTAATAAATCCCTTGTGCCTAGTCCTGAATAATTGATAAGTAAAAGCTCCTGTAGATTTCAAAGTGTAGGGAATTCAGCTCTTTCGTGAGGTGCAAATATATGTTGGGGTTAATCCCAAGGAGTTAAATGTGTGTTTGAATTAAAGGGGTAAATTAATTTTGTATTCATCAGAAGCTGCCCACTCACTTTTAGATGGGCATTTATTTGATTTTGAATGGGATTTAAACACATTTTTTATATTATTTTGCAGCTTTGTGGAACAAGGCTAAAAAAATGTAATCAAGGAAAAGAAATGTTAATAGAGGCCAAGCCAGTAATGTGGACTTTCAGTTGAGTCTGTATTGTACTGTGTTTGTCAAGCTGCTGTTTCCAAGCTCAACGGGAAACTTTTGAGGATGTGCTCATCATGGTCATGTTCATTCAGGCCCCCGCTCTGTGTCTCATCCCTCACCTTCACTGCACACACAAAGAAACAAAACCTTTTGCTCCCAAGGTAGTTTGGGACAAGGCTAATTCATAAAGCAGAGAGATCTGCATTGTTCATGTGTTTGCCTTTGTACTTGGTGTGGAGCGGCAGGATGAATCCGTCCTATTGTGTGGAAAAAAAGGGCACCCATTACAATGTGAGGCAACCTGTGCTGTTTGAATGCTCACAAAAATCAGTTCAAACTAGTATAATGTTATATATATATATATATATATATATATATATATATATATATATATATATATATATATATAAATATATATATATATATATATATGTATATAAGACAATGTTATACTGTATACACTATAAGTATTAAAGATTTAAAGCTACTACGAGACACTTTCATTGTCTGTCTGTGGGGTACCGCAGGGCTCGGTCCTGGGGCCTCTGTTAGTTTCTTTATATGTATTACCTCTGGGACAGATAATTAAAACCTATAATGTTGCTTACCATGTATATGCAGATGATATCCATGTCTCCTTTAAACCCAGTGAGGCTTTTAAAATCCTCACATACAGAGGGTTCACAGGGTTCTTACGGCCATGGAAAACCTGGACAAGTCATGGAATTTTAAAATGATTATTTTCAGGCCTGGAAAAGTCATTGAAAAAAAGTTTTGTAAAAGTCATGGAAATGTGTTATATTCATGTGTTCATGACGTTCATTTACGTTGAGTTTGAAATAATGAATATGCTTTTAAAAGAAAGACTCAAAATATAAGCAGGCATACATACAGGCATCTATATAAATGTTTATTCTTTTAATCAAACTATTGTCTCATTCATTTATGTCATTTAAGGTACACTGTATGCCTTGGAATTCTCATTGTTAGTTTAAATACTACATTTTCTAAAAGTGAGATTTCAATAAATGTTTGGTCATGGACATTTGGTTTAAAGTCATGGAAATGAATGTGTCTGAACCCTGACTACACGGCCAGACTCCCTCGTGTGTCTCTGAACTACTTTGCCCTTCCTCAACAGCCCTCAGGTCCAACTGTTAAACCTCCTGACCGTCCCACACACTCGCCTTAAGACACGTGGTGACCAAGCTTTAAAAGGCAGTAGCTCCTAAGCTCTGGAACGCTCTGCCTGCTCCTCTACGGTTTGCTGTTTCAGTATCGACTGTTAGAAGCCTTCTAAAAACATACTTGTTTACCTAGCGCTTGGCTAAGCACATGCTCTATGACCTGCTTTTTTATCTTTTTATCTGTTTTTATGTATTTATTTTCATCATTGTTTTTTTCTGTGTTTTTAATGCTCCATCTTTTAATGTGTTTATTTTTTTTACTGTGCTCTCTTAACTGTTGAAATGTTTGGCCCTGTTATTGTCAATCTGGTTTTAACACATTTATTTATTTATTTTTCCTGACTCCTGTTCAGCACTTTGTGACCTTTTGTCTGTAAAAAGTGCTATATAAATAAACCTTATTATTATTATCATGATAGCGTGTGTTGGTTCTGGCGCTCCCTGTGGACAAAGGTGGTAGTGTTCCTGAGCACCAGATTCCCTTTGAAAACATCACATTTCACTACAGCAGGGTCTTTCTTAACAATCCTCACATACTGCTCCTATTCACCATTGTTCTTGATTGCATTTTCCTTAGTTATTAAAAGCTCCAACCGTAAAGGGCCAGTTCACCCCCAAAATCAGGAGTGTGTACTTTGGATGTTGGGATAAACTGTCCCTTTAAACTCTTAGTTTGCTTCGTACCAGGACGACTCACACAGCAGCAGCGGGCTCACGCACGTTTTACCCACACAACATCCAGAGAAACTAATCTACTTGACGCAAAACCATTTAGAGCCCTTTAGCAGCATACAGTAGCATAATATGTAGATTAGGAGCGTGTACAGTAATCTCAGCGCTCCGCAGGCACGGAGACAAGCCGCTCTGTGTTTCCCCTTTGTGCGCTAGGCAGCATGGAAATGTGCTCTGAGGGCAAGAAGGGGAATTATAAAGAGTTTCTATTGACATCAAATCTTAACTATATTCACATAATCCCCCTTGACACACACCCACACACACACACACACACACCCACACACACACACACACACACACACACTCACACCCATCCCTCCAATAGCACGCACGCACACTTCTGACAGGCGGAAGCGGATTAAGGAGGAGAGAGGGTGGTGTGTGTGTGTGTGTGTGTGTGTGTGTGTGTGTGTGTGTGTGTGTGTGTGTGTGTGTGTGTGTGTGTGCCAATGTCAAAGTGTGCGTGTCTTTACACTTGTATGTGTGTTCACAAGTGCATTTGCAATTGTGTGTGTGATAATCTATGTATCCAGTGGCTAATCCTGCACTGAGTAGGGGGAGCAGAGATATGGAGTGTGTGTGTGTGTGTGTGTGTGTGTGTGTGTGTGTGTGTGTGTGTGTGTGCTCCCGCTGATAAAAGCCATCGATCACCAGCCGCCATAAATCTAAGCAACATGCTACACAGTAGCGTGGAGCTCCTTCAGTCCTCTTCGTTTTTCTACTTCCTCTTTAATCATTTCTGTTGGAAGAAATGTTGGAACTATAATGCGGTTGTTCCGACTCATCTGAGGCTGTTGAGACGTTCCTGTTTCTTTTCTCTTATAGTTGATTGCCGTCAGCTTTTTCCACACCTATTATTATTATTATTATTATTATTATTATTATTATTATTATTATTATTATTATTATTATTATTATTATTATTATTACTGTTATACTATATTTACCTATAGTTTGACATCCATAGTTTCTGCTCTTGGCCTTTAGCACTTTGAAGTGGGTAAAATGTCTCAGTGTATAATGTAGCGGGCCAACATGTAAATGAAAGTGTAACATAATTATATTCTTGAATGGGTGATTTGTAAAGTAGCCTATTACAGTTTTTTTTTTATAATTGGGATCTCGTGTTTCTCTTTACGGATTCGCTTTTTTTTTTTACAGACATTCAGCTCAGCTCATCACATCCAAAACAAGAAAGTTCTCTACATTTTAAAGATAAAAACAAACTTCAAAGTGCACTTTGAGATGAAAATGTAAGAGATGAGATCTATAAAGAACGTTGAGTTTGAGTAAATAAGTTAATCATAAACTCAGTGGTTGTGTGAACATGGATGGTGATGAAAGTGCAAAAACAGTCTGCCTGCTCATGACACAATGACCTCAAGAAAAATAAAAGTACTATGAAGAATCTTTTATTTATCTATCTGCCATTGATTCCTTTACAATAAAAAGAAAGCCTCTACTTTATTACATGGATTGTTCAGCTCTGTGTGTCAGAGCAGGGCTGCAATGTGTTCCATTCCAAGTGAACACGATGAAATTCCAGCGATGCAACACAAAAATATACATATTCATGATAGATACTTTTTTACGCCCCGAGGCGTTGTTCAGTGTGCTGAAGTCACTGTGGATTTGTATTTTGCTCTCTCCCTGACCTGCTGGAAATCCGCTGTCAGAAACTCATGTGCACATTATAAGTTTCTGAGACTCTATTCTGAGGCAAATTGTTTCACTGGTACAGGCGATGTAGTCGAAAATATTGTATTTCATTTTACTACTTAATTCTCGACCCCCAGAAATCCCTGGGTGACATTTCAGATATATGTTGGTCAAATATGAAAAATATATTGACAAACACAAGTATCTGGCCATATAGAGACAATACCAACTTTGACAAAGTGTTCAATTTCTTTATAAAAGACAGGGATGCAGGTCTGCAAGTACTCCAGGGAGGAAGAGGAAGTCTGCTAGTACTCCAGGGAGGAAGAGGAAGTCTGCTAGTACTGAAGGGAGGAAGAGGAAGTCTGCTAGTACTGAAGGGAGGAAGAGGAAGTCTGCTAGTACTCCAGGGAGGAAGAGGAAGTCTGCTAGTACTGAAGGGAGGAAGAGGAAGTCTGCTAGTACTGAAGGGAGGAAGAGGAAGTCTGCTAGTACTGAAGGGAGGAAGAGGAAGTCTGCTAGTACTCCAGGGAGGAAGAGGAAGTCTGCTAGTACTCTAGGGAGGAAGAGGAAGTCTGCTAGTACTGGAGGGAGGAAGAGGAAGTCTGCTAGTACTGAACGGAGGAAGAGGAAGTCTGCTAGTACTGAAGGGAGGAAGAGGAAGTCTACTAGTACTGGAGGGAGGAAGAGGAAGTCTGCTAGTACTGAAGGGAGGAAGAGGAAGGCTGATAGTACTGAAGGGAGGAAGAGGAAGTCTGCTAGTACTCCAGGCCGGAAGAGGAAGTCTGCTAGTACTGAAGGGAGGAAAAGGAAGTATGCTAGTACTCCAGTCAGGAAGAGGAAGTCTGCTAGTACTGAAGGGAGAAAGAGGAAGTATGCCAGTACTGCTGAGAGGAAGAGGAAGTCTGCTAGTACTGAAGGGAGGAAGAGGAAGTATGCCAGTACTGCTGAGAGGAAGAGGAAGTCTGCTAGTACTGAAGGGAGGAAGAGGAATTCTGCTAGTACTGAAGGGAGGAAGAGGAAGTCTGCTAGTACTGAAGGGAGGAAGAGGAAGTATGCCAGTACTGCTGAGAGGAAGAGGAAGTCTGCTAGTACTGAAGGGAGGAAGAGGAATTCTGCTAGTACTGAAGGGAGGAAGAGGAAGTCTGCTAGTACTGAAGGGAGGAAGAGGAAGTATGCCAGTACTGCTGAGAGGAAGAGGAAGTCTGCTAGTACTGAAGGGAGGAAGAGGAATTCTGCTAGTACTGAAGGGAGGAAGAGGAAGGCTGCTAGTACTGAAGGGAGGAAGAGGAAGGCTGCTAGTACTGAAGGGAGGAAGAGGAATTCTGCTAGTACTCCAGGCCGGAAGAGGAAGTCTGCTAGTACTGTAGGGAGGAAGAGGAAGTCTGCTAGTACTGCTGAGAGGAAGAGGAAGTCTGCTAGTACTGTAGAGAGGAAGAGGAAGTCTGCTAGTACTCCAGGCAGGAAGAGGAAGGCTGCTAGCACTGTAGGGAGGAAGAGGAAGTCTGCTAGTACTGCTGAGAGGAAGAGGAAGTCTACTAGTACTGCTGAGAGGAAGAGGAAGGCTGCTAGTACTGCTGAGAGGAAGAGGAAGGCTGCTAGTACTGTAGGGAGGAAGAGGAAGTCTGCAAGTACTCCAGGGAGGAAGAGGTAGGCTGCTAGTACTGTAGGGAGGAAGAGGTAGGCTGCTAGTACTGTAGGGAGGAAGAGGAAGCAGCAATAATAACTGTTACTGTAAAACATTTATTGGAAATGAAATGTGTATTTACTGTTTTACAGCCACTCCTTTGACCACAACATATATGTGAACACTATTCAATTTCAATTCAATTCATTTTGTTTAGCCCAGAATCACAAATATCCTCAGAGGGCTTTACAGTCTGAACACATCGACATCCTGTGTCCCGGGACCTCACATCGGATCAGGGAGAACTACCCCAAAAAAACCTTTAACAGGGAGAAACATCAGAGAAGGGTCCTCTATCAGGATGGACAGAAGCAATAGATGTCATGTGACCAAAATGTACAACGTAACAGAGTTACAGCACACTACATGAATATGACAGAAATGATTCATATAATATGAGAGTAGAGTATAGGCATGGTGAAAACGTTACAACTACCAAAACATAACAGCAACATATAGTAGAACAATAATGATAATACAAGCAGCAATGGTATTGACAATGCTAAATGCAATGCAACTAATAATAATTATAATAGCAGGAGGCAGGACCATGGTCCATGTAAACCTGTGAGGAGATAAAGCTCAAAGACTTGGGGGAAGAAGTGGAGTTATTAATGTGCATTGATGGGAGAGAGACGAGGAAAGAGAAACGAGGAGAGAGAGACGAGGAGAGAGAGACGAGGAAAGAGAGACGAGGAGAGAGAGACGAGGAGAGAGAGACGAGGAAAGAGAGACGAGGAAAGAGAGACGAGGAGAGAGAGACGAGGAGAGAGAGACGAGGAAAGAGAGACGAGGAGAGAGAGACGAGGAGAGAGAGACGAGGAAAGAGAGACGAGGAAAGAGAGACGAGGAGAGAGAGACGAGGAGAGAGAGAGACGAGGAGAGAGAGACGAGGAGAGTGAGAGGAGGAGAGAGAGACGAGAAGAGAGACGAGGAGAGAGAGACGAGGAAAGAGAGACGAGGAGAGAGAGACGAGGAGAGAGAGACGAGGAGAGAGAGACGAGGAAAGAGAGACGAGGAGAGAAAGGAGGAAAGAGAGACGAGGAGAGAGAGACGAGGAAAGAGAGACGAGGAGAGAGAGACGAGGAAAGAGAGACGAGGAAAGAGAGACGAGGAAAGAGAGACGAGGAAAGAGAGACGAGGAGAGAGAGACGAGGAGAGAGAGACGAGGAGAGAGAGACGAGGAGAGAGAGACGAGGAAAGAGAGACGAGGAGAGTGAGACGAGGAGAGAGAGACGAGGAAAGAGAGACGAGGAGAGAGAGACGAGGAGAGAGAGACGAGGAAAGAGAGACGAGGAGAGAGAGACGAGGAGAGAGAGACGAGGAGAGAGAGACGAGGAAAGAGAGACGAGGAGAGAGAGACGAGGAGAGAGAGACGAGGAAAGAGAGACGAGGAGAGAGAGACGAGGAAAGAGAGACGAGGAGAGAGAGACGAGGAGAGAGAGACGAGGAAAGAGAGACGAGGAGAGAAAGGAGGAAAGAGAGACGAGGAGAGAGAGACGAGGAGAGAGAGACGAGGAGAGAGAGACGAGGAGAGAGAGACGAGGAGAGAGAGACGAGGAAAGAGAGACGAGGAGAGAGAGACGAGGAGAGAGAGACGAGGAGAGAGAGACGAGGAAAGAGAGACGAGGAGAGAAAGGAGGAAAGAGAGACGAGGAGAGAGAGACGAGGAAAGAGAGACGAGGAAAGAGAGACTAGGAAAGAGAGACGAGGAAAGAGAGACGAGGAGAGAGAGACGAGGAGAGAGAGACGAGGAGAGAGAGACGAGGAAAGAGAGACGAGGAGAGAAAGGAGGAAAGAGAGACGAGGAGAGAGAGACGAGGAAAGAGAGACGAGGAGAGAGAGAGAGGAGGAGAGAGAGACGAGGAAAGAGAGACGAGGAAAGAGAGACGAGGAAAGAGAGACGAGGAGAGAGAGACGAGGAGAGAGAGACGAGGAGAGAGAGACGAGGAGAGAAAGGAGGAAAGAGAGACGAGGAAAGAGAGACGAGGAAAGAGAGACGAGGAGAGAGAGACGAGGAGAGAGAGACGAGGAGAGAGAGACGAGGAAAGAGAGACGAGGAGAGAGAGACGAGGAGAGAGAGACGAGGAAAGAGAGACGAGGAAAGAGAGACGAGGAAAGAGAGACGAGGAAAGAGAGACGAGGAAAGAGAGACGAGGAGAGAGAGACGAGGAAAGAGAGACGAGGAGAGAGAGACGAGGAAAGAGAGACGAGGAGAGAGAGACGAGGAGAGAGAGACGAGGAAAGAGAGACGAGGAGAGAAAGGAGGAAAGAGAGACGAGGAAAGAGAGACGAGGAAAGAGAGACGAGGAAAGAGAGACGAGGAGAGAGAGACGAGGAGAGAGAGACGAGGAGAGAGAGACGAGGAAAGAGAGACGAGGAGAGAGAGACGAGGAAAGAGAGACGAGGAGAGAAAGGAGGAAAGAGAGACGAGGAAAGAGAGACGAGGAGAGAGAGACGAGGAGAGAGAGACGAGGAAAGAGAGACGAGGAGAGAGAGACGAGGAGAGAGAGACGAGGAAAGAGAGACGAGGAGAGAGAGACGAGGAAAGAGAGACGAGGAGAGAGAGACGAGGAAAGAGAGACGAGGAGAGAGAGACGAGGAAAGAGAGACGAGGAGAGAGAGACGAGGAAAGAGAGACGAGGAGAGAGAGACGAGGAAAGAGAGACGAGGAGAGAGAGAGACAAGGAGAGAGAGAGGAGGAGAGAGAGATGAGGAGAGAGAGACGAGGAGAGAGAGAGAGAGGAGGAGAGCGAGACGAGGAGAGAGAGACGAGGAGAGAGAGAGAGAGGAGGAGAGAGAGAAGGAGAGAGAGACGAGGAGAGAGAGACGAGGAGAGAGAGACGAGGAGAGAGAGAGGAGGAGAGAGAGAAGGAGAGAGAGAGACGAGGAGAGAGAGACGAGGAGAGAGAGACAAGGAGAGAGAGACGAGGAGAGAGAGAGAGGAGAGAGAGAGAGGAGGAGAGAGAGAAGGAGAGAGAGACGAGGAGAGAGACGAGGAGAGAGAGACGAGGATAAAGAGACGAGGAGAGAGAGAAGGAGAGAGAGACGAGGAGAGAGAGAGAGGAGGAGAGAGAGAGAGGAGGAGAGAGAGAAGGAGAGAGAGACGAGGAGAGAGAGACGAGGAGAGAGAGACGAGGAGAGAGAGACGAGGATAAAGAGACGAGGAGAGAGAGAAGGAGAGAGAGACGAGGAGAGAGAGAGAGGAGGAGAGAGAGAGAGGAGGAGAGAGAGAAGGAGAGAGAGACGAGGAGAGAGAGACGAGGAGAGAGAGACGAGGAGAGAGAGAGAGGAGGAGAGAGAGACGAGGAAAGAGAGACGAGGAGAGAGAGACGAGGAAAGAGAGACGAGGAGAGAGAGACGAGGAGAGAGAGACGAGGAGAGAGAGAGAGAGGAGGAGAGAGAGACGAGGAAAGAGAGACGAGGAAAGAGAGACGAGGAAAGAGAGACGAGGAGAGAGAGACGAGGAGAGAGAGACGAGGAGAGAGAGACGAGGAGAGAAAGGAGGAAAGAGAGACGAGGAAAGAGAGACGAGGAAAGAGAGACGAGGAAAGAGAGACGAGGAGAGAGAGACGAGGAGAGAGAGACGAGGAGAGAGAGACGAGGAAAGAGAGACGAGGAGAGAGAGACGAGGAGAGAGAGACGAGGAAAGAGAGACGAGGAAAGAGAGACGAGGAAAGAGAGACGAGGAAAGAGAGACGAGGAAAGAGAGACGAGGAGAGAGAGACGAGGAAAGAGAGACGAGGAGAGAGAGACGAGGAAAGAGAGACGAGGAGAGAGAGACGAGGAGAGAGAGACGAGGAAAGAGAGACGAGGAGAGAAAGGAGGAAAGAGAGACGAGGAAAGAGAGACGAGGAAAGAGAGACGAGGAAAGAGAGACGAGGAGAGAGAGACGAGGAGAGAGAGACGAGGAGAGAGAGACGAGGAAAGAGAGACGAGGAGAGAGAGACGAGGAAAGAGAGACGAGGAGAGAAAGGAGGAAAGAGAGACGAGGAAAGAGAGACGAGGAGAGAGAGACGAGGAGAGAGAGACGAGGAGAGAGAGAGAGGAGGAGAGAGAGACGAGGAAAGAGAGACGAGGAAAGAGAGACGAGGAGAGAAAGGAGGAAAGAGAGACGAGGAAAGAGAGACGAGGAAAGAGAGACGAGGAAAGAGAGACGAGGAAAGAGAGACGAGGAAAGAGAGACGAGGAAAGAGAGACGAGGAGAGAGAGACGAGGAGAGAGAGACGAGGAAAGAGAGACGAGGAGAGAAAGGAGGAAAGAGAGACGAGGAAAGAGAGACGAGGAAAGAGAGACGAGGAGAGAGAGACGAGGAGAGAGAGAGAGGAGAGAGAGAGAGGAGGAGAGAGAGAAGGAGAGAGAGACGAGGAGAGAGACGAGGAGAGAGAGACGAGGATAAAGAGACGAGGAGAGAGAGAAGGAGAGAGAGACGAGGAGAGAGAGAGAGGAGGAGAGAGAGAGAGGAGGAGAGAGAGAAGGAGAGAGAGACGAGGAGAGAGAGACGAGGAGAGAGAGACGAGGAGAGAGAGACGAGGACAAAGAGACGAGGAGAGAGAGAAGGAGAGAGAGACGAGGAAAGAGAGACGAGGAGAGAAAGGAGGAAAGAGAGACGAGGAAAGAGAGACGAGGAAAGAGAGACGAGGAGAGAGAGACGAGGAAAGAGAGACGAGGAGAGAGAGACGAGGAAAGAGAGACGAGGAGAGAGAGACGAGGAGAGAGAGACGAGGAGAGAGAGACGAGGAGAGAGAGACGAGGAGAGAGAGACGAGGAAAGAGAGACGAGGAGAGAGAGACGAGGAGAGAGAGACGAGGAAAGAGAGACGAGGAGAGAAAGGAGGAAAGAGAGACGAGGAGAGAGAGACGAGGAAAGAGAGACGAGGAGAGAGAGACGAGGAAAGAGAGACGAGGAGAGAAAGGAGGAAAGAGAGACGAGGAGAGAGAGACGAGGAAAGAGAGATGAGGAGAGAGAGACGAGGAAAGAGAGACGAGGAAAGAGAGACGAGGAGAGAGAGACGAGGAGAGAGAGACGAGGAGAGAGAGACGAGGAAAGAGAGACGAGGAGAGAAAGGAGGAAAGAGAGACGAGGAGAGAGAGACGAGGAAAGAGAGACGAGGAGAGAGAGACGAGGAAAGAGAGACGAGGAAAGAGAGACGAGGAAAGAGAGACGAGGAAAGAGAGACGAGGAAAGAGAGACGAGGAGAGAGAGACGAGGAGAGAGAGACGAGGAGAGAGAGACGAGGAGAGAAAGGAGGAAAGAGAGACGAGGAAAGAGAGACGAGGAAAGAGAGACGAGGAAAGAGAGACGAGGAGAGAGAGACGAGGAGAGAGAGACGAGGAGAGAGAGACGAGGAAAGAGAGACGAGGAGAGAGAGACGAGGAGAGAGAGACGAGGAAAGAGAGACGAGGAAAGAGAGACGAGGAAAGAGAGACGAGGAAAGAGAGACGAGGAGAGAGAGACGAGGAAAGAGAGACGAGGAGAGAGAGACGAGGAAAGAGAGACGAGGAGAGAGAGACGAGGAGAGAGAGACGAGGAAAGAGAGACGAGGAGAGAAAGGAGGAAAGAGAGACGAGGAAAGAGAGACGAGGAAAGAGAGACGAGGAAAGAGAGACGAGGAGAGAGAGACGAGGAGAGAGAGACGAGGAGAGAGAGACGAGGAAAGAGAGACGAGGAGAGAGAGACGAGGAAAGAGAGACGAGGAGAGAAAGGAGGAAAGAGAGACGAGGAAAGAGAGACGAGGAGAGAGAGACGAGGAGAGAGAGACGAGGAAAGAGAGACGAGGAGAGAGAGACGAGGAGAGAGAGACGAGGAAAGAGAGACGAGGAGAGAGAGACGAGGAAAGAGAGACGAGGAGAGAGAGACGAGGAAAGAGAGACGAGGAGAGAGAGACGAGGAAAGAGAGACGAGGAGAGAGAGACGAGGAAAGAGAGACGAGGAGAGAGAGACGAGGAAAGAGAGACGAGGAGAGAGAGAGACAAGGAGAGAGAGAGGAGGAGAGAGAGATGAGGAGAGAGAGACGAGGAGAGAGAGAGAGAGGAGGAGAGCGAGACGAGGAGAGAGAGACGAGGAGAGAGAGAGAGAGGAGGAGAGAGAGAAGGAGAGAGAGACGAGGAGAGAGAGACGAGGAGAGAGAGACGAGGAGAGAGAGAGGAGGAGAGAGAGAAGGAGAGAGAGAGACGAGGAGAGAGAGACGAGGAGAGAGAGACGAGGAGAGAGAGACGAGGAGAGAGAGAGAGGAGAGAGAGAGAGGAGGAGAGAGAGAAGGAGAGAGAGACGAGGAGAGAGACGAGGAGAGAGAGACGAGGATAAAGAGACGAGGAGAGAGAGAAGGAGAGAGAGACGAGGAGAGAGAGAGAGGAGGAGAGAGAGAGAGGAGGAGAGAGAGAAGGAGAGAGAGACGAGGAGAGAGAGACGAGGAGAGAGAGACGAGGAGAGAGAGACGAGGATAAAGAGACGAGGAGAGAGAGAAGGAGAGAGAGACGAGGAGAGAGAGAGAGGAGGAGAGAGAGAGAGGAGGAGAGAGAGAAGGAGAGAGAGACGAGGAGAGAGAGACGAGGAGAGAGAGACGAGGAGAGAGAGAGAGGAGGAGAAAGAGAGAGAGAGGAGGAGAGAGAGAAGGAGAGAGAGACGAGGAGAGAGAGACGAGGAGAGAGAGAGAGGAGGAGAGAGAGAAGGAGAGAGAGACGAGGAGAGAGAGACGAGGAGAGAGAGAGAGGAGGAGAGAGAGATGAGGAGAGAGAGACGAGGAGAGAGAGACGAGGATAAAGAGATGAGGATAGAGAGAGACTAGGAGAGAGGAGCTCAGTGTATCCTAGGATGTCTCCACAGGTTGCATTGAAATGTGGACGCACACATGAGGATGCGGCTGCGTTCCTATCTGGCGAAATTGGAAGAGAAACCGCGGCCACAGTTTCAACACACAAGCCTGCAGATACTAATCATTTTTGAAACAAACCGATCCGGGAGGCCTCGTCCTCCCAGCACTGCTGTGACATCACTCCAATGCAAGCCAATCCCCTGAAGGAGAGCGGCCCGCTGGAAGCAGCAGCAGCAGATGAAGCTGCCAGATAATGATAGTTCTCCAGGGTTCTGATTGCAGCCATTTACATTCAGACACGTGGTCCTTGCTCTTAACAAAAGCTGCAGCAGAGTGGATTTAACAAATATATATTATATTGACTGCATGAGAGCTGGCTGAAGGGTTTAGACAGAGGAAGTATATTGTCAGCCCAAGCTCTAGATCCAGGATTGTACTATTGAGTAACCAGAGTAAAACAACAACAACAACCTCTTGAGCATGAAATAGCAGTCAAAACACAGCGTCTGATTGTCATCACGAGCTCACTGGTCTGTGCTGAAATGTTGAGCAGAGGAAGAAGCACAGCCGGTTGACAGCAGCATGGCAGCTAGTATTTACGTAGCGGGATGATTGAGGAGCCGGGGCTTGAAAGCAACACCTCTGGAAAAAGGCAAATGTGACTGTTGGCTCAAGCTGATGAGGCCGACGTTATGAATTACTTCTTCCCTCTCACCTCCCGTCTGGATCCCTGCTGGAGGAGAGGGTGGGCCTGCTGGACCTGGTGGACCTGCTGGACCTGGTGGACCTGCTGGACCTGGTGGACCTGGTGGACCTGGTGGACCTGCTGGACCTGGTGGACCTGGTGGACCTGGTGGGCGTGGTGGGCGTGGTGGGCCTGCTGGGCCTGGTGGACCTGGTGGACCTGCTGGACCTGGTGGACCTGCTGGACCTGCTGGACCTGCTGGACCTGGTGGACCTGGTGGGCCTGGTGGACCTGGTGGACCTGCTGGACCTGGTAGACCTGGTGGACCTGCTGGACCTGGTGGACCTGGTGGACCTGGTGGACCTGGTGGGCGTGGTGGGCCTGGTGGACCTGCTGGACCTGGTGGACCTGGTGGGCCTGGTGGACCTGGTGGACCTGGTGGGCCTGGTGGACCTGGTGGACCTGCTGGACCTGGTAGACCTGGTGGACCTGCTGGACCTGGTGGACCTGGTGGACCTGGTGGGCCTGGTGGGCCTGCTGGACCTGGTGGACCTGCTGGACCTGGTGGACCTGGTGGGCCTGGTGGGCCTGGTGGACCTCGTGGGCCTGGTGGGCCTGCTGGACCTGGTGGGCCTGGTGGGCCTGGTGGACCTGGTGGACCTGCTGGACCTGGTGGGCCTGGTGGACCTGGTGGACCTGGTGGACCTGGTGGGCCTGGTGGGCCTGCTGGACCTGGTGGACCTGGTGGACCTGCTGGACCTGCTGGACCTGGTGGACCTGGTGGGCCTGCTGGACCTGGTGGACCTGGTGGGCCTGGTGGGCCTGCTGGACCTGGTGGACCTGGTGGGCCTGCTGGACCTGGTGGACCTGGTCCCACGCGGCTCTCTTGAGTCCCTACAAACATCAAACCCCACTTATGAAAACTAATTTCTTAAAATTATACAAAACACTACAATGTTCAAATGTTCCACATGCACCACCGCATTTTGCACCAAGAATGGTTGCTTTTATAAAATAGAATGATTAAAATAATAATAATAATAATAAACGGATGATTCAAATATTAATAAAGAAATAATAATAATAATATACTCATTTCCACACTTGTTTTATTCCACTCTTAACCCAATATAAAAACCTAAACAATGCGCCGCACGTCCCAATGCACCACGTGTGTCTGAATGTGTGCCAATCAATCATTGTGTTGTTGTCAAGGCTGTTGCTATGACGCGAGCTGCCCTTTCTGACAGAAGCTGTCAGAGCGCTAACGGGAGGACGGCTCCTTCCTTCATTAAATACCCAGCAAAGAAAATGCTGCCTTCTGCTCGCACTGCAAGAGCTCATCTTCAGTCGCCCACGGCGTAAATGTTGATAGAAAACATATTAAGACGGTCAGATTTACATCAGCGGTGTACAATAGCCGCAGTTTTTAAAAGGTATCAGACAGTCTATCATTATATCACACAAATGGAAGCCTTATTTTAGTTTTTGGTGGATTTTGGGAGATAAAACATAATTTTCCATCTGCAGAAGTGCTGTCCATGGTGCTGATGCAACCAATTGCTCTCCATCCTGAAAAAAACATACACTCAACTGTCCTGCTTTGGTGGTTTGAAAACATGGTCACCCTTGTTTTACCCTTGTCAACTCCTAATGCCGTGTTCACACCAAAAGAGTTGCGAAATTTTCGCGTGAGTAGAGTACATGTTAAGTCAATGCACAGACGCGGCGCCCGGCAAAAAAGCGATACAGGCGAAAAGGCGTTGTGAATATTCGCTTTTCCGCTTTTCCGTTTTTTTTTCTTCGCCCGACACTGAGTTGCGAAAGCCAATCAGCGTTGAGAAGCTCCGCCCGTCATCACCGCCGTCGCTGAATGAAACTGCTGGTCCGCTGAAGGAGCGCTGGAAGCGGCTTCGTTCAGACACTCGTCCTGGAGGAGGAGCTGTGTGCGACTACGGATGATGTTATGAACCCAGACACGGGGCGGTTGATGTTCCGATGTTTGTGGGACTTCCTCAACAAGTATAAAGCAGAACTAGTGGTTATCTACATGGTGAATGGCGGAAATGGTAAATGTTTTCATGGATTAAAGCCACGGAGATAAGCCATGCCCCTTTTCCCCAGGGTTTGGTTGCGAAAAAGCAAAAATGAAAATGAAAGTCGAGCGAGTAAACTCAGCCGAAAAAGCGTTGCGAAAATTCGCAACTCTTTTGGTGTGAACACGACATAAGTGTAATGAGATTATTGTCTGCGGGATGATTGATTGAATGGATGTCAAATTGTGTTGAGAATCCAGATGTGAGCTCGGCTGGTGGAGCGGTTTTCAGATGAGACATCTTTTCACCCCTCATTATTTACAGAGCGTCACCGGGGCGGCTGTTTCTCCGGAGCATTTCCTTCCTCAAAATGGATCTCTCCAACCCCATAATCCGACTTTCTCAAATCATGGGGTTGGACTCCAAACAGCTACTTTATTTCCGTAAAAACTGAAACCCACGTTCACTTCCAATTTGTGCATTAGAGAGCCAAATGAAATGCAAAGATGAGAGAAGAGTAAAGGTCGGGGACTGGTTTTGTCAAACGCTTAAATCCTCACGGTGAAAGCTGCCAGCCTGCTTTCAGTATCCATTACCGCCTATGGAGCGCATATGGCCGCCTGCCAGGACCGCAAGCCATCAATTAATGTCTACAAATCCCAAACATTTTGCTGTGCTTTAGCTGCACTGACAAGATAACCACAAGGTTGTCACCACAAGTTAGCTCCAGTGAGGGCAGCAGACAAGTTTTTCTTTGTCTTTGACTGATATCGTCATATAAAAAAGATGACTAAATGTCTCTGTCTCTTTCTTCCCCTCTCCAACATGCAAATCATTTAACAAGCAATCTGTCTTAAAGTGGGCCAACTATTAGAGACATGATCCATTTACTTTGTATCTGGCGGTGATGGAGTGAGCGCCTGGCTCCTTTCATATTGCTTCATTGGCGACACATAAACCTGGCACGCTCCTTAATGGGATCCCATCCATAATGTTGAATGAGGGGGGGACAATCATTCCATGTAAGGAGATTAAAAAATATGATCTCTAACAAGGCCCCCCTGCTGTCCAAGCTGACTCACCGGGAATCCAATATATTGGAGGGATGACGAGGGCCTCCACTGCGGACGTCTCCGTCCGGAAGCCAAATGCATGAATCTGTGCACATTTAGACCGATATGAATTGATTATACTTTGACATGTCTTTCTGATCAGATTTTTCACATCTTTAATATTGCTATTTTCTTCCATCTGGATGTCAAAATGTAGGACAGCCCTCTGAAACAATAGTTAATGTGGTTGGATAACAAAAGAATGGGCCCCTGAACATACACACTATAATAAATATACATATATATATATATATGATCCATTAAAACCCTGTTTCTCAAGTCCATCCCTGATGATATTTATGTCCCAGTGAAGAGAAGACTCTAAAGCATCTTTAGCTTTAGTGTTCCTCAGTGAAACAGCATATTTGAGCGACATGCAGTTGCTGTATCAGACTGATTTATATATATATATATATATATATGTATATATATATATATATATATATATATATATATATATATATATATATATATATATACGTATATATATTTACAAATATATATATATATATATATATATATATATATATATACATATATGTATATATATAAATAATATATACATATATATATGTATATATATATATATATATATATATATACATATATATATGTATAAGTATGTATAAGTCAGTCTGATACAGCAACTGCATGTCGCTCAAATATGCCGTTTCACTTTCACAAATGTATTATTTATATATTTACATATTCTATATGCTTTTATGCTTTGTGCTTCTGCTGTCTGTTTTTAGTATCTAACAATGCAGCATAATCTTGTTTTTGATCCATGTTTCTATTTAACATAATAATCTCTCACGTATTAGCTTTGCATGTGTCGTTTTATGAGCCGCTGTGTTGCAGGTCTTAATAGTGCTATACAACGTAGCGTCAGGGTGTCCTGATGGTGTTTCTACTCATGTATATTCGTTCTTCTTTCTGCATGCTTGTAAAATGGAAATGATGCATACATTTGTAATATTTATTTGATATTCAGTTGTTGTTTTTTTGGACTTTGTAAAGTCTGTCCAGGGACTACAGATGAAAAATAGCCTGTTGGCTAACTGCAGCATTAACAGGATTAATAATGTGCACTGTCCCTACCAAATAAACAAGTAAAAAAAGAGGGATTTAAATCAGCAAAGGTGATTGGATTTTGATGTTCTTTTTTGTAATTTATTATCCACAAATTGTTACATAGGGGCACAATATGACCGGGGACGCGATCTCAAAGGGTCAAGACAAGAAGGCCTATTTCATTCTAGCACCTCCAGCCACGTGTTTACAAAATATGGGCAGATTTAATTTTCTAGTTTTAAGTTCTCCCATCACTGGCAGAACGCTTTGGTCATCTGATGCCAGCAGCTGTGGGGGATTATTAGCAGATAGTTTGCTTTGTTTTTAACCTAAAATTTGAGCTATTCTAATTTATTCACCAAATTAAAGTGAAAGTGGGATTAACACAAAATCGCTCCCTTGAAATTTGGTTGCGATAGAAATTTGAATTTGCCACTTAAAAAGAAAACTTTTCCCCTCGTTCTGTGCTTTCGAAACCAGCCTTGACCCCGACTACTACTCTGCATTACAGTTTTAGAATTCTATTTAAACTGTTGAACACATTCCAGACAAGATTCACTTAGGAGTGTTTTTTTCATCTATTCAACTCTGTTCCTCGTCCTTTCATGGATCCAGAGAGAGAGAAGAGGGGCTTCTGTCAGTGTGTTCTTTCAGACTGCATCTGATTCTAAAAACAGGCAAAATAAAACCTAAGCAGCCAAAGCTCACGCACAACTTTCTGGCACCAAATCAGGAAAAAAGATTATATATTACTTATTAATAGTTGTGCTTCCTCCAGTACTTTAACCCTCATGGGTAAATCAGTCTTTACTCAATGCTCTGTACGGATGGACCCACAACAATCCATGCAAAATGATAATGAATAGATGTTTAACCAATTACAAACAATAGGCAATAAGTATGAATGGTTAATATTTAGTCAGATTCATCAATAAAAATGGTTTAACTCAGATACAATGAGATTCTTCTAAGAAAAAATCTATTATAATCAGGTGCAATAAATAGTGTTTGTCCTGAGCAAACAATGGTTCCTGAATGGACGGTCTTGGGGCCGGTCTTGGGGCCGGTCTTGGTGCCGGTCTTGGGGACGGTCTTAGTGCTGGTCTTGGTGCTGGTCTTGGTGCTGGTCTTGGTGCCGGTCTTGGTGCTGGTCTTGGTGATGGTCTTATTGGCGGTCTTGGTGCCGGTCTTGGTGCTGGTCTTGGGGCCGGTCTTGGTGCTGGTCTTAGTGCCGGTCTTGGTGCTGGTCTTATTGGCGGTCTTTGTGCCGGTCTTGGTGCCGGTCTTGGTGCTGGTCTTGGTGATGGTCTTATTGGCGGTCTTGGTGCCGGTCTTGGTGCTGGTCTTGGTGCTGGTCTTGGGGCCGGTCTTGGTGCTGGTCGTGGTGCCGGTCTTGGTGCTGGTCTTATTGCTGGTCTTGGTGCTGGTCTTATTGGCGGTCTTTGTGCCGGTCTTGGTGCCGGTCTTGGTGCTGGTCTTGGTGCTGGTCTTGGTGCTGGTCTTATTGGCGGTCTTGGTGCCGGTCTTGGGGCCGGTCTTGGTGCTGGTCTTATCGGCGGTCTTGGGGCTTGCTGGACGTGTACAGCTTCATGTTCCTGGGTGAACATCACTGACAACCTCTCACAGATAGAACACCAGCTCCTTAGGAAAGCCGGCTTAACAACTCCTGTAAGCTAAAGAGAGCTGGCAATGCACATCCAGGCAGACTATATTTTAATAAACAATAAATATAGCCAAACAGGAGACAACCAGTATTTAAATGTGGAGGTGCAGGTGATTAGACACAGGAGGATTCAAGTAGGGGCGGGGCAGACAATCACAAAGGCGGGAAAATATACAAAGGCAGGAAGTGAAGTGAACGGAGGACACAACAGGCGGGGAATGCAAAATAAAACAGAAACTAAACAAAACCCAAGACCGTGGCAGGAACACAGCAACATAAGAAGACAATACAGGCATGTCTCTGCAGAGAGAGACACAGGCACAGTTCTATTGGGTCAGAAGTGAGGAAAGAACGGGATTGTATTTGTGTATCTGTCTTTCCATTGTTATGTTGTACCTTTAATGTGAAGCAGCCTGACTCAAGAGCCCCACAATGAACACTCCAACTCGCAGACTCACCAGTTTTGTGATAACAAGAAATAAAAAAGATTCAACCAATTTGAATACGTGATGCTGTGCAGCATATATATATATATATATATATATATATATATATATATATATATATATATATATATATATATATATATTTCTTTTTCTTTCTTTTTTTCTCTAGTTCTTTTCATGTTGAACACTCTGTATTTGCCTCAGGGAGCTAAATGCTGGACAACATTTGGTCCAGCAGAGAGCTTTGTGTAAAGGATCTCCTGACCTGTACAACAATTAGGCCATCGCTCCAGGTTACAGCACTGTGTGTGTGTGTGTGTGTGTGTGTGTGTGTGTGTGTGTGTGTGTGTGCACGTGCATTATGCTCTTTTTCACGCCCTGTGCATGTGGATAAATCTGTTAGGCACAATCAATACACTGAAACTGGACTATCATTTCTGGAGCTTCCAGTCAGCACTTACAGAGAGCTGTGGGCTACCACACACACACACACACACACACACACACACACACACACACACACACACACACACACACACACACACACACACACACACACACACACACACACACACACACACACGCACACACACAGGCTGGCACTGTGAGACCTAGCATTGTGCATTGTGTGGATGAAATGTCCCGCAGTGGTTGACAACTGTGTTTGAAATACCGTGGCATCACAAAGATTAGTCTATTAGACCAATATTTTTTTATGAGCACATTAATGAGATAACCTCACCACTCACACACCTGTTGTTTTATCTAACGCCACTATCAGCAGGGTGAGAGCATCTTTCTGTGTCTATCTGTAAACACTAGGATTAAGGTTTACTTAGGTAAGAGGAAGATTATGGCTTGGATTAAAATAAGTATTATAATTTGTCATGGGAATCTAATGGTTGTAGACCATGAATATCGTCTGGCCAAAAACCTGGTTGAGGTTTCTGTTGGGTTAGAGAAAACACTTTTTTTTTCTTGTAAAAATAAAAAGACAATACATAGACATAACATCAAGAGGACAACAAAACAGTGAGATACAAGCTAGCAAAACATCATATATTCAGGGTACAGAAGTACGGTGTGTGTGTCCATGTGTGTTTGTGTGTTTATTATTTCATCTAAAAAAACAAAAGTACCGATGAGGGCAGATGTATATGTATGTGCGTGGGTTTCAGGCTAAAAAAGACAAACGGGTGAATATTAATAGAACGTGTCATGTGTGTAAAGGATAGTGAAGGATGACCAGATGTGTTCTGTTGTATTGTAAATAATGGAGGAGGTTAGATTGAAATGTATTCAATCATTAGGTTTCTCCAGTGTGTGATATGTATGTAGAGAAAACACATTTTAATGACTTCCATGTTTAACCTCCTCAAAACAAGCGCTACTGATACAGGGGGGAAATATTGCCATTTCAAAATCATATATTTATAGAACATGTGAATGTTATACTGTTTTGAAAACATGGAGTCTGATGTCCAAACTATGCCTTATGATATATGAAATATTTTAACAATAAGGTCGTAGGGATATTACCTTTATAAATATAAAAGCAAGTTCTGATCAGAGTCATTTTCCAGTCATTCTACGATACTCTGGTTGGAATTGCTGGAAAATACATTTGAAGACATTTTGAGTTTTCTAATGCACCTGAATGCATCTCGCGTCGAAACACACAGTGGCCGCTGTCAGAGGGAAACGAAGCCGTCAAACATCATATTTTACCGCCACACTGACATAAATCGATGGTATTGTATTATATAATAAGTATTTTTTTTTTTGCTATTATGGGAGAAAAAGACAAACGTTTTGAAGTACCACTCTAAGTAAACAGTCAACATGTGAACAGTAAAGATAACCAAAATATGCATCTTCATGAATTGTATCAGAAATGTTGTATTTTCATCAAATGTAGAGTTGCCGTTGAAGTCAAAGAGGACGAGGAGACGCTCAGCTGCATTGTTCTCGGTTTTGTTGGCGATGTTGCTTTTGAAATTTAGATTGTTCACGAGGTGAGGGTAAACATTGTATTCTTTCTGTGTCTACGTTTCCTCTGGAATAGTATTAAAGTTAAGTTTACTTACAATGGATTCATATGCCTTTGATTCCTACCTTCCAAAAGAGACCGGACATATGCATATGAGCCTTATGGTGGAGGAGCTATCCCTGATTCATTTTGAGATATCATCTTTTGTGTGTTTTTCGTCGGATTAGGAGCGAGTACCTTCATGAAGCTCGGTCGATACAAATAGTTACATATTTAATGACCTACAGTGAGTCCAAACCAAAGTGTACTGCACTAGTTTGATAAAACAACATATTCAATTCCTTCTTATTATACAACGGTATATCCACTAACAATATCAATGTATCAACAATATTACCTGAACAAAAATGTGAAGCAGGACTCTCCCTGGAGAAATACATAGTC
The DNA here is from genome assembly GCF_910589615.1 of Taurulus bubalis. Lineage (NCBI taxonomy): Eukaryota > Metazoa > Chordata > Actinopteri > Perciformes > Cottidae > Taurulus > Taurulus bubalis. Next base: position 21,714,007 of record NC_136606.1, on the reverse strand, counting down.
TCCGAATTTGAAATATAGGGCGAGAAGTCGGCAGAGTGAATATATTTTTTATCCCCTCCAAAAACACCTGCATCTTGTTTTCGGTCGACATCAAACACACACGAGCGTCGGCGGCTTTAAGGCGAGTCGGAGCGCAGCGGCCAGCTGCCAACTGAGCCACCAGCTCTCTGCTGCTGCTGCCTGGCCTCCGCAGATAACTCTGTGTGTGTGTGTGTGTGTGTGTGTGTGTGTGTGTGTGTGTGTGTGTGTGTGTGTGTGTGTGTGTGTGTGTGTGTGTGTGTGTGTGTGTGTGTATTCAAATGAAGCACTCAGTCACTCACCCCAGCCACTGTTGCCTGCCTCTGATATGATGGATATGACATTGACTGATTGATTCAACATTAACTATAAAGTGCTTCTATATCATCAATATTGTGTTGTGTAAATGCATTTTCTTCATAACACAGTTCACAAAAAACACAACTCCCGTCCACTACGATCAGAGTAAACCGCTGCTGTCGCATCCATCAGCCACTACAGCAAGAGTACAGGGACATTTCTTGGTTCTTACAATACCATTAGCTCCTCAAATGTCTTTTTTGTGTGTTCTTATTTATGTCCCCATAATGTCTGACCTTGGATACACTGACTTGTATCTGTGCTGTTAAGAATCTTTCACAGCTTCCATAAAACAGATTAAAATACATTTCTAATTCCACCTTGGTGCTCATGCAAAAAGCAGAAAAAAGCCCAACTGAAAAGCTGAACAATGTGTTTCTTTGATGACATTGTAGGAGGAATGTTTGGAAACGGTGACTTTAATAATGCCAGCTTCACCATCAGTTACATGTAGCCTCTGGTTGTAGCCTTGAAATCAAAATGGATAAATATGTATTCATTAAAAACCCAACAAAAAGCAGTGAACCCTGGCATGTCCATCTTCAACAGCCTCCTTTGGGAGCATAGCGGACGCTGTCGGCACAGCTCGAAGATGAAAGTTCCGTCTTGTCCTTACCTTTTACTTTTTGCAGACACAATCATATGAATCTTGCCCACATGATTTGCCCCTTCAAGTGTTTGTTAGCGGGTAACAATCAAAACAACGCTCAACATAATCATTCATCAGTGTTGCTCGTCCGTGATTTCAGAGCGCCGATCAGCCCGTTGAGTTGCTCTGTGTTTCGGGCACATCACAATAAATCTCCACAGCTTGTGAAATCACACCAGAACGACATATTGTCCCAGACATATCTTTTGGATCTAATCCAAAGTTCTAGTCTGTCAAAGTCACTGGCGGTACTTCCAGCACTCGCACTGGTCTGATGATGTTGCTCTCTCTTGTCAATCTGTTCGTCTTTCTTTACCTCTACTTATAACAAAAGGGACACTGCATAACTCTCAAAAATGGTGACCTTAAATACTCTTGAAAGAGAGAAAAAAAGGAATTTTGACAAGATAGATTTTTCGTCAAATACTAAACAAGCTCAAATTGGCACTGCATGCTTCTTCAGACCGGCTCTAACAGCCACAAAGCTCCTTTCTAATATTTTAATAAGAACCTCTGCTCTGGACCCATCATCTCTTTGGCATCACCAGCAATAAAAAGGTTTAAAAGACACTTAACGAGGGAAATGGGGCCCAGATTTGACTAAACAGGTGTAGTAACAATTTGTTCTCATAACAATTCAAATGCGAAGAGGTTGTTGTCATTTCACGTATTCTTGTGAGGTCTGGCTGGACCTGAACAGTTGAATTAAATCATGAAATTCCTAAACAGCTTACATTCTAATAAATGAATATAACCACAGTTGTATGCTGAACAAGTTAGTGCAGGTTTATGAAGCAGATTTCTTTTTCACATTAAATGTGAAATGGTCCATATGTAAGAAAAAACAACTCGCTAAGATTAAGAAAGAATATCATTAAGAGTATACATTACTTTAAATAGACATGTCTATTAGGGCTGGGCGGTAGGGCCAAAAATTCATATCACGGTATTTTCTAAGATTCTGGCGGTTTCACGGAATATCACGGAATTTTTTTTCCAAATAAACACATTAATTTATTGATGCCGAAAAGGCTCGCAACTGGCCAGCAGCTGTTTTGATTGGTACATAGGGAGGTAAACAGGCGGGATTTAGGACCCAGTGGAATCCCTTGATACCAGTGGCACATGCACGCCGTAAAGACTATTGTCATTCTTCGGCAGGCAGCAACATTTCATGTTTACAGACACAGACACTGTACAGCGGTCTGAGCTACTTACGTCTCACGGATAGAAGTTGACTCATGGTTTGAAAGAAATGACATCGGCAAAATGCATGCTGGGTAAAGCCCGCCCACTTTGCTGAACAGGAAATAACTTCTTCCTGCACAAGAAAAGTCTTCCTGTGTGGGCGGTGTCATTTACCCAGCATGCCTTTTGGCGATGTCATTTCTTGCACACCATAAGTCAAGTGAGTTAACATGAGATATAAGTAGCTCAGTCCGCTGCTCCTTCAGCTTCAAGCTGTGAACATTAAATGTTGTTGCTGGCGAACAGTGGCGACCGTTATGGCAGTATATGAAAAATTCATACCGTGAGGACGACTGAGACCGGTATACCGGTTCAACCGGTATATCGCACAGCCCTGATGTCTACTCTTTTGGGAGTGGCCTATAGTAAGTTGCCAGTTGAACATTATCAACATGAATGCCTCATTTATCTTATTAAACACATGTGTAGAATTGTCATAATTGCCAAATGTGTATTATCAGGTCACAATGACCTTTGACCACTAAACTCTCACCACTTCCTCCTCCAAATGGGCGTTAGTACCGAATCTGAAGATAAAGAGTGAGTCCGGACACCAGCCATTGTTTTCATTTCCTGTTCCCTCGTCTTGAAGTCAGTGTTTTTTTCAATGGGTTTGGTAAAAAAAACACTTTTACGTTATATTTAAAAACAACAAAATATATCAGTACACTTTAGATAATGGACTTATATTTCTCTTTTAGTCTTCCGACCACTCAAAGCGCTTTAACACTAAACGTCATTCACTCATTCATAAAGGGGCTGCCATGGAAGACACCACCTGCCCATCTGACTATCTAACCATTCACACCCATTCATACACCGCACATTCACGTGATCCCTCCAGCACTTCATTCCCTCCAGCCATTCGTGAAGTTGGGATGGACGTGAGGTCACAGCGACCACCAGAAGCGAACCGGTTCATCTTTGAGTCCAGGTGGATGTCGAGGCCAGATTAGAAGGAATTCCCTCCAGGCGTACCAGCGGGTGTACGAAGGGACAAGTCGAAAAGAGATGCCATGCGCAGATGGCATGACAGTAATACTTGTTTTTTTCCCACATGGAACAAAGAAATGCCAGAAATGCCAGAGTGTAAAACATGTCAAAGTCTGTGAGACAGTATTGGCAAAATCCTAATCAACCAATATTTACATCAACTCTCTCTCCTCCCCGTCTCCCTCTCGGGTACAGTATTGCTCTCATGCTGAAAGGCAATCAGCTGCGATCCACTTGTGCCAACAGAGTGCTGAGAGCCGGACTCCTCCATTACAATCAGCAGTGGCCCCACTCAGCTTTAAAGACAGGGTGAAGCTGTAGGCTAGCATTCGCTCAACACTGATCAGCAATCAGCGGCCTCCCCAGTCCACAGCGGCTGGCAGAGCGAGCACATGCACACGCCTTGTAAGATTATTTGTGTTTGGGGGGGACGCTTCCACCGAATATGCAAACAATTGATAGGTCACTCTATTCAATAACTGTGAATGCCCTTCTCCAGCGTTAATTCACCTCAATGGCTCTCTCACTACTTGCCACAATGGCGAGAGAGTGCCATTCAGCGTAAAGTATCAACCAGCACAGACTGCAACGGTTTTAGCTGAAAACTCCAGAGCATCACAAGCCAGTGTAAATTCTGTTCTCTAAAAATATGCCAAAATATGTTTGTCAACGATATTCTTGACGGGGCAGCTGTGGATCAGGTGGAGCGGGTCGTCCTCTCGGAGGAAGATGGACCATCCGGTTCCTCCATCAGCGCTGCTGAGGACTGTGGCATCAGCGTATGGATGAGTGAAGGAGGACATTTAGTGCACAGCACTTTGAGTGGTCGGTAGAAAGACTAGAAAGAAGACTCAAATATTCTTCAAAGAATAAATTTACCTAAAAAATAGTGACTTTTGCTTGAAAATGCTCCTCCTGACAAAGCTGCATTATAAATCCTTCATACTGTGGTTTTCATCAGATACGATCAAATCAAATGTGAAATCATTTTGACTGAAATTACAAAAATAATATGCATTATAATCTGAGGGGAAAGGACATTTGACATAGTACCATAACTAAATGAAACATAGCTGACAAAATGAAGAGAGGAAAACATTTTGACTGAAAGTTGACTCAAATGTAAGGACTTTTCTGCAACTGAAACTGCTAAAACAGATTGAGTTGTCGACTAAACCCGACTAACTATGCAGAATAAAAATGACAAAAATTTGACGAACGCATTTTTGACTACAGTCGGCTGAGAGATGGACATCACACACACACACACACACACACACACACACACACACACACACACACACACACACACACACACACACACACATCTCTTTTACTTAACCTGAGTTTGAGGTTGGATTCCACTGCACTGCTGATGTTATGCTGCATCTCATTAGCTAACGGTTTACTTCATTGTGGGCGCACTGAGCTCTGCAGAGGCTGCCAAGGGTCCCCAGACACACACACACACACACACACACACACACACACACACACACACACATTGTGTTACTTCTTATTGTGTCTGTTTCAAGAGATGCTTTCGCTGCATTTCTCCCCCTTGCTCTTAATGCTAATGCTAAGTAGAAAAGCTGCAGCTTCCTCCCCATGGCGCTCTGCCAGCCTGCCGCAATCATCCTGTTTGTACTGCCGCTGAACACAATCTGAAAAGTTATTTCCCTGTAGCCTTGGTAAAAACAGGGAAAAAAAACACATAAAAAACCCAACAAAGCCTCCTTTAGCAGTGTTTTGTTCCAATTCACGGTGGAGCCATTTTGAGCGGTTCTTCCTCAGTTTTAGCAGCAACATCAGTTGCCCACCTCCATATGTATCCCACAGGCTATGTGACAAAGTTTAAAGGCACTTGTTTTAATCTGTTCACAGTGGGGGAGTAAGTGAAAAAGATGATTTTCTGACGGCAACGTGGGGCTCCGACAAAACCGGAACCTCGCCTACCGGGTCGAGGCCCGGCTGGACGGATGTCCGGCCGTTCTTTAGGCCACACCCGTCAACATCACCCTATTAATTCTTTCATTTCACAGGTAATAAAGTGTAGTTAGAGGGCACAGCGTGGCGTCTTGACAGGAACAATAAAACCACACTTTTTTTGGCGGATTTTCTTTTGATTTTCTGATGAGAGACCTCTCAGCTGTGTGTGTTCATTGACGTTTGAAATAGAACGCTCCGGGGTGATAACGGAAAGTAGTGAGATTATATTGCTGAGGGGGGGGGCATGCAAATGTCGGGAGACCAGTTACTTGGAAGAGGAGTAGGGAGGCTTTGTGCTGAAAGCAAACACTGCCTGGCTCACGGAGAAATGGGCTGGAAGCATTCTAACCAACCTAACCTAATTTATTTCACGGAAAATCCGCATTACATTAACTGCAAGTGAATTACAGTTGATTCGTTCAAAGATGCCTTCTATATTCATAACTGTTTGTTTTTCAATCAAAGCATCTAAACTACAGGAAAGGGCTGATACATTTTTGATAGATTAACTGAATGAGTGATGAATTGAGGCCCCTGAAAAAAGAGACAAAAGCAGTGGCCTGGGGGATGTACATAACACATCATTAATTAGCAAACAGACTAAAACAACAAGGTGAGCCAGATTAGTCGCAGCCAGATTAACCAGCGTGGCTGCAGCAGCAAACCACCAATGCATCAGAGGAAAAATAGGATTAAAGACAAAGGCAAGAGCAAACATCCAAAGGCCTAGGATTTGCTCTCTGTGGTTTTATTATGTGGATGATGAAATACAATGTATGTCAACTCAAGAGCTTGGAAGAAGGTCATCCATTCCTTTAGTGAGGATGCCAAAGAACAGACAACATGGCGTCTGCATGGGCCGGCCACGCTCCATGGCAGGGCCTATGAGCCATGGTCTGTGTTGATGTGGTGATTTTGAGGTTTGGTAAAAACTCCAAGCATATTTTTTGCTGTTGGGCAGTAAGTAGACAAATGGGGCAACTAATTAAGCCCCGAAACAGCCTGTGAGGGGACCCTGTTAACCAGCTGTGGAGGAGGCATTGGTTGTTCAGCAGGTTTATAAACGGTCCAAAGGGACTTTGATTAAAGATACTTTGCTGACATAGCCCTGCCAGCTGCACTCGCCTATCTGCACGTTAGTGCATGTGAGTGTGTGTGAGCGTGCCCCACTTGCTAGCTCAGAAACACCCCTGTAAATTGCACTCATCCGGCGGTTACAGCTGATAATGCCGTCCCTACCTCCATTTCCCCCTCAGGTTTGCGTTGAGAGCACTTTTGCTGTTGTTTCCTCTGTTAGCACCGTCAGTGTTGCTAGCTGCCTGCCACCGTCCATGTTGAGAGCCGTTGAGAGGCAATAGAAATGCTAACAGTCAGCATTACGTTCTCTTCCCAACTCGTCACATACTGACGCTTGGTCAGGACCTTTGGAGTCACTCCCAACCCAGAGGGTGCAATCCACCGCTTGTCCACCACTGAACCATGACCTCACACTGCTGACTCTCTTCCAGCCCCAGTGCGTGCTGGAGGTCACGTTCTGAAGGAGTCAACAGAACCACATCATCTGCAAAGAGAAGAGCCCCAAACCGGACACTCTCCTTCCCCCGGATGCATCTTAAAATCTTGTCCATGAAAATCACAAACATGATTGATGACAATAAGGGACAACACCCAGCAGATGGACACCCAGGTTCGCTGTGGCCCCGCAGTAAACCCCACAGGACTCCCTGGGGGTCCAAGGCTGGAAGCCTTCTCCAAGTCCACAAACTGGACTGGATGGACTCCCATGAAGGTAGAAACGTTTGACATGGACAGCAACTTATTTTTTCATGATGGTGTAGATGCCGAAGAATAATTAGTGAATGTTGACAACGCTTTCTAAACCATAATTTGCTTAATTTGAAATGAGATGGAAACATTGTACTAAACCTGTGTGTGTTCAGGCCTCCGTTCTGCCAGCGTAGTGAGAGCTTGTTGTTGGAATAAAACTGAACATCACTGACTTATTCTGTCATTATTTGTCATTTTATTTTGGGAGATTTCAATATCAGACCGTCAGCAGAAGTTGACGTTTGCCAGCAGTAGAGCAACTAAACAGTGTTGCAAAGGCAGCAAGCAAGGATGAAAAACCTGCAGCTATGTGGGCGCTAACACACACAAAGACACTGGAAAAGTTCCGAAGCAATTCAGAAGAAAACTAGAATGGCATTCAGAGAAGGCAGTTAACGAGCAGGAGCCAATCAGAGGCAGAGAAAGGCGGGTCTTTGTGGGGAATAAAGAAATCAATCAAACTACCATGAATACCATGTTATTAGGCACAAGTATCTAAGGTTGCTTCAGTTTATCCACAAAACAAGTTATCAAGTTTTAAGATGATACCAGAAGATAACTATGTCGTGATTTTGTTTTAGCTGCAGCTGCTATGTTTAGTGACAATAACCCACAGGGGACGCTCCTGGTCCAGCGTGTCCATGACCCTGTCCTCCCCATGACCTGAGGCTGCACAGCGGCCCTCTCTATGTTATACAGGCATGCAGCGCTCATGCATATAACACGGCATCGCCACCAAAGCCTGCGACAACAAAGCCGTTCACATATCATCCATAGCATTTTCATAATGTGAGCGGCCAGGTTTCCGCTGTGCTCGGCTTCCTGGCGGTGAGAGACATCGCTGTCCCAGCACAGCAGCGGGACCACACACACACAGCGGTGGACACATACTCAAAGCCTTACACTGCGGGATCAGTGCGACGCTCTGGGACCTGCTCCGGCATAATGGGCACTAAGTCATGCATGTATTCATGCAGCCCAGCAGCACAGAGGACACCTTGATCTCTGTGTCAAACACTGCTGGCTCTCACACAGGAAGTCAACGCCGATATACCACTTCAGCCATGTGGGTTGCTGCTGCGCCGCGCGACCATGTGACTCATGGCCGCACCTGTAGATCACGCTGATGTTCGTGCTGTCAGTGCTGTGAGAATCAGCTGTGAGGTCTCAGAGGTCATCAGACTGAAAGGCAGGGGAATGAAATAGTGGTGATCTGAAACTGCAACAGTCCTCCGGGTCAACATACGCCCAGTTTCAAATTCAGGACCACTGTATTTGGTGAAAACGATTATGTAGCACGGCAAAAGGTATTATGGGTTGTCCAAACAAGGTGTGTGTGCAAGACAGAGAGAGAGAGAGAGAGAGAGAGAGAGGTGGCAGAACATATTCCATTCCATGCCCTTACTACATGCAGTATTTATTATTTCAATGTTTAACATCGTGAATATTTCAAGTACTTTTGCAATGTCCCATTTGACATTTTTGTTGAATGACTTCCTGAAAGTTCACATTTATTAAACAGTTATTAATCTGATTAATGTTCAACACAACAGTGTATTTATCGGTCTGTACACAAGGTAACTGACCATTTGTTGTCAGTCTAATGGGTTATAATAAGGAATAAAAGCAAAGTTCCTTCCTGACGGCAGCAGCTTAAATACTCATGGAGGACCTGTGTGGGGAGGCGTTGCTAATCGTGAAGGCTTCTTTTGAAGAGGTGTTCAGCATTAAGCCGTACGAGGGATATTTGCGTTTTGCCATCTTGCGTTTGGTGGCCTTTTTAAGAGAAGGTCCCAGGCCATGCTGGTGCTCGGAAAAACAATTAGCCACAAAGCCTGAGATAAATGAAGCAGAAAGGAAATAGAAACTTGATGACCCTGAAATACTGGCCCTCTGGAGACCAAACACCAGACAGAGATGGTGAGAGGTGAGAGAGAGAGAGCTGCTGGAAACGCTCTATGTGCTGCAGCTCTGTGCACAGTCTCTCTCTCTCTCTCTCTCTCTCTCTCTCTCTCTCTCTCTCTCTTTCTCTCTCTCTCTCTCTCTCTCTCTCTCACACACAGGTCCAGGAACATCATTGTTGATGGATTAAAAGTCCAGTTTGCACGAGCTCGGCCAAGAGAGTAATAAGAGGTCCACTGGCTCCACTGTCACTTGTGTGTGTGTGTGTGTGTGTGTGTGTGTGTGTGTGTGTGTGTGTGTGTGTGTGTGTGTGTGTGTGTGTGTGTGTGTGTGTGTGTGTGCTTGCGTGCACACACTCTGCTGGCACAGCCCAGTGCAGTGCACTCAGCAAGATGTTAAAGATAATCAGAGGCAATGGCCCTGAATAAACCCCCGCTAACTGGCAAGCTTGCTACAATATGCTGCTTAGTGAGGTAGCTGGCACAGGCTCTCTTTCTTACACACACACACTACATCTTGGTTTTTACAATATTATTGACAACATTAGTCTATTTTATCACTTAATAAGTCAAACAATTGTTGTTGCAGGAATGCCACAGATAGCCAGATATAACTCATCAACAGTACAATTGATGCATACAGTCGTGCTCATATGAAATGTATTGATGGCCTTTTAGACAACATTTTCACCTAAATTGGATTGTTTGACATAAAGAGGTAGACAGAAAGCGGAGGGAGATAAATGTTCACCGTTGTTGAGGAATCTAGTGCTGGCTGAAAAGTCAGGTGATCACCATCGGCAGTGGGCACCACGTCTGTAGCACAATGTGTGCCACTCCACCCCGTAGATATTGAGATATTTTACAGGATAAAACTTGGACCCGATGCCGGCAGTAGAGGGTCCCCCACAGTCATGACAACACGTCCTGAAGGGATCTCGAATGGTTTTAGCCAGGCGGCAACTTCCAGTGAGAAGAGTGAAGCCAATAGAGAAGTGACTTAAAGCTGCATTCTCTCTCCTGACCACCAGGGGGTGACTCTTCTGGTTGTATAGAAGTATATGCTTCATGTGTTTAAGCTGCATTCTCTCTCCTGACCACCAGGGGGTGACTCTTCTGGTTGTATAGAAGTACATGCTTCATGTGTTAAAGCTGCATTCTCTCTCCTGACCACCAGGGGGTGACTCTTCTGGTTGTATAGAAGTATATGCTTAATGTGTTAAAGCTGCATTCTCTCCCCTGACCACCAGGGGGTGACTCCTCTGGTTGTATAGAAGTATATGCTTTATGTGTTAAAGCTGCATTCTCTCCTGACCACCAGGGGGTGACTCTTCTGGTTGTATAGAAGTCTATGCTTCATGTGTTAAAGCTGCATTCTCTCTCCTGATCACCAGGGGGTGACTCTTCTGGTTGTATAGAAGTATATGCTTCATGTGTTAAAGCTGCATTCTCTCTCCTGACCACCAGGGGGTGACTCTTCTGGTTGTATAGAAGTATATGCTTCATGTGTTAAAGCTGCATTCTCTCTCCTGACCACCAGGAGGTGACTCCTCTGGTTGTATAGAAGTCTATATAAATGACTCTACTTCTCTTGAGTACGCTCAAGTCTGCTCTGATGCATCCTGGGTAAAATGGGCAGATCAAGTGACATCCGGGTATTTTCACCGTTCTTGGCGAGAAGCGGACTTTTGAATTGGACCAGTACTTGGGCCGCGACTGATGACGTTTCACGAGTCCAGAGAACACGAGTACAGAGAAGAACGCTGATTGAGAAACGGCCTATGCTTCATGTGTTAAAGCTGCATTCTCTCCACTGACCACTAAGGGGTGACTCCTCTGGTTGTATAGAAGTCTATGCTTCATGTGTTAAAGCTGCATTCTCTCCACTGACCACTAAGGGGTGACTCCTCTGGTTGTATAGAAGTCTATGCTTCATGTGTTAAAGCTGCATTCTCTCTCCTGACCACTAGGGGGTGACTCCTCTGGTTGTATAGAAGTCTATGCTTCATGTGTTAAAGCTGCATTCTCTCCACTGACCACTAAGGGGTGACTCCTCTGGTTGTATAGAAGTCTATGCTTCATGTGTTAAAGCTGCATTCTCTCTCCTGACCACTAGGGGGTGACTCCTCTGGTTGTATAGAAGTCTATGCTTCATGTGTTAAAGCTGCATTCTCTCTCCTGACCACCAGGGGGTGACTCCTCTGGTTGTATAGAAGTCTATATAAATGACTCTACTTCTCTTGATGTATTCCCTCGGTAAACATTGTAAACATGAGTTTATGTCTCAATCTCTAGTTTCAAGTCTTCTTCAATACAGCATGATGTTCATTTAGTACATTATGGTCGGGGGAGTATATGACCAGAAATGGTATTCATAAGCATGTTTTCATTACTGTGCGTTCCCCTAATACTTAGAAACGTTGTGTTTTTGTGAACTCAGAATGAGTCCTTCATGGCTACATAGAGGCGGACTCCGACATGATTCTACAGTAAGACCAGAACGGGAGGAAAACATCAAACTTAAATATTTGGTTTTATGATTGAGCAAAAGCATGTTGTCGGGCTGGATAATATGTAATCTGCTTTATCACAAACATTCATGTGATTTTTTAACGAGGTCTTCATACTTCAGGAACAGAACTAGAAAGTTTGTGTTTCACCTACGAGGATCCGGACGCCCTGTCTTGTCCCTGTCAAAACTCTGAGAGCGGCATTTAGAACAAGCTCACAGCTCATAGGAGACCTGAAAGACGAGTAATGTAGCGCGCTGGGGATGAAAGCATGCGTTATATATTTTCAGTGTTCGCTGGAGTGAGAAATGGTCTGAACTTTGCCATATTTCTAAGATTAGAAAAAGTCATTTGGATACAACTCTGATGGGGTGTTCACATTTAAGGTCATGGAGCAGACTACTCACTAATGCCGACGTTGGATGGATGATATCTGAAGCAATTTCATACAAATTTCAAGGCTGGAGTTGAAGTCATTTCAACAGCCTTCCCTCCCAACTCAAAAGATTTGAGACGAAGTCAGAGCTTTACAGCAAACTTGTTTATGGAGCAAAGGGTATGTTATGATCTCTCTCAATGATATTTTCAAAATGTGTGTAGGAGGCTGAAGGGTAGCGTTTTTGCGTCCTGACTCGAAACTACTTTTAATGTTTTTTTTTAACCATGGCAGGCAGAATAAAACAAATTGGAATGCGGAAGAGTGACGTAGAGATACGGTATACATCTCTTGTAGCGGCAGCAACCTGTCAATCACCTTGTAGCCCCGCCCTAAAGCATACTCCTCTTTGGTCTGTTTGACTCTAAATGACCATAATGTACTAAACCAGTGATGGTCAACCACTGTGCCGCGGCACACCGGTGTGCCGTGACAGATCGTGCACTGTAACCACTGTGCACCACCAGTGCACAGTGGTTACAGTGCACGATCTGTCACGGCACACCGGCGTGCCGTGACAGATCGTCAGGTGTGCCGTGAGAAAATTTCCAATTTCACTTAATTGGTCCAAAAAAATATTATTTAGCTGCCGCAAATAATGTTCCATTGTTGAGCGTCTGAGCCTGCAATATAGTGTCTGGCCTAGTAGTTTCCTATAGAACAGGTCTGCACCTTGTTCTGCTATAAACAAACTACACGGCCGTATGTTATTGATCGTACACGACAGCTCGTCATTTCTGGGTCGCGTTACAACTCTTTCCTCCCCGATGCGATGCACACAGGAGACACAGTGGACAGAGAGCTATCACTATTTTAAGCTATGAGCTCTCATGTTTAAAGCCCAACAGTTAAGGTATTTGTAGGTCAAGACAAACGTCCAACAGGCTGCAGCCTGGAGCTCCATCAATGACGTTTCTGACGTTTCTGAGGCTCTGGAAATATTCTTCCAAAAGCCCAAAAAACACACTGCAGTGACAGAGCCTGCTCACTGTGTGGTCATCATTAAAATAAATGAACACTATGTTTCCTTTAAGTCAGTATTTATCAAACTGGGGCGTATTACAGGTGGGGCGCAAGAGGAAATGCTGGTTTTACCGTACGCCGTTAACGGGTCACATGCGCATGTACGACTCGCCGATTCTTGTCATTTCGCCAAAAGCCGATCTTCATGAGATCTCCGTGAGGTCGTCTCTTCTGCTGTTGCGTCGCTCAACATGGAGCATGAACTGAGAACGGCTGTATCAAATCTACCTCGTTTTAAAAAGAGTTGTAGAGGAAAGCAGCTCACTGCAGCCACTATTAATGATACAACGTGATGCTCACACATCTGCACTCATTCTGTTTTGCAAAAAAATAGCTTGTTGTTTTCCACAATAAGCTATTTAGTTGTAACTAAATATTAGTTATTTTTTGCACGGATATCACTTTTTTTTCATTTTTCTAACAAAGTGATAACACATTTGTTTTTGTCTGATGGAGCAATCTGGTTTAATTGAAAGTGATTTCAATGTTCTATTATTTATAAAAGCACAGAGGGAGTCACTAGTACTGTGAAGTATTACTTTGTAGTACTGTGAAGTATTACTTTGTAGTACTGTGAGGTGCCACGATGTAGTATGTCCGTCAGTCGCTCCCCCCCCTAAAGCTGTAAACCAGGGGAAACACTGAATACTGTGACATTCTGTAACTTTTTGGGTTGTTGGTGTGCCGCGGGATTTTTTTATTGTAGAAAATGGCTCAAAAAAGGTTGAAAAACACTGTTCTAAATGAACATCATGTTGAATTGAAGAATACTTGAAACTAGAGATTGAGACATAAACTCATGTTTACAATGTTTACTGAGGGAATACATCAAGTAGAGTCATTTATATAGACTTCTATACAACCAGAGGAGTCACCCCCTGGTGGTCAGGAGAGAGAATGCAGCTTTAACACATGAAGCATAGACTTGTATACAACCAGAGGAGTCGCCCCCTGGTGGTCAGTGGAGAGAATGCAGCTTTAACACATGAAGCATATACTTCTATACAACCAGAGGAGTCACCCTCTGGTGGTCAGTGGAGAGAATGCAGCTTTAACACATGAAGCATAGACTTCTATACAACCAGAGGAGTCACCCCCTAGTGGTCAGTGGAGAGAATGCAGCTTTAACACATGAAGCATATACTTCTATACAACCAGAGGAGTCACCCCCTAGTGGTCAGTGGAGAGAATGCAGCTTTAACACATGAAACATAGACTTCTATACAACCAGAGGAGCCACCCCCTGGTGGTCAGTGGAGAGAATGCAGCTTTAACACATGAAGCATAGGCCGTTTCTCAATCAGCGTTCTTCTCTGGACTCGTGTTCTCTGGACTCGTGAAACGTCATCAGTCGCGGCCCAAGTACTGGTCCAATTCAAAAGTCCGCTTCTCGCCAAGAACGGTGAAAATACCCGGATGTCACTTGATCTGCCCATTTTACCCAGGATGCATCAGAGCAGACTTGAGCGTACTTGAGACAGCCAATATCCCAGAATGCAACGGGGAACAATGACGGATGAGAAAACTCATAACTGAAAGTTGACATTCTCTGAATTCTACCGTTGTTGAGTCTCAACATGTAATTTTAGGATGTTTTCAGGCCAGAAGTTAGTTGTTTAAGCATCAAATCTGTGGTCGCTTTCTCAAGAATCGGCCGACTTAAAAAGATGCGCCGACGGGTCGAGGTTCTGCTGCGGACCGTGAGCCCCGCAGCACCGGGCCGTCAGCGCTCTGCTGCCCGCCGAGAGCAGCCGGATCCCGGACTTTTTGAAAAGATCCGCTGGCTCCGATGTCTCCGTTTCGATTAAACATGAGATATAATTCTGTTTCGAGGATTTAACAAGCAATCATTATTATTTATTCAGTCACATTAAATCAGTTTGACTGAGGGAAAGGTTAAGGTTTATAACTTAAGATTTTAATTTAACTTTTACTTTGAACTACAGCGTTGTCTTATTACTTTTGACCGAATTGTTTGCAATTATATGTGTGTATATATATATATATGTATATATATATATATATATATATATATATATATATATATATATATATATATATATATATAATATACATTTATAAAAATATATATATATATATATATAATTATATGTATATGTATATAAGTATATATATAATACATATTTATAAACATATAATATATACAATTATATGTGGATCTATATAAATATATAAGTATATATGAAACACATTTATACACATATTATATCTACATTTATATGTGTATCTATATAAGTATTTATATAAAATACATATTTATAAACACAAAATATATACAATGAGATGTGTATCTCTGTATGTGTGTTTATATATATATATATATATATATATATATATATATATATATATATATATATATATATATATATATATATATATATATATATATATATATATATATATATATATACAATGATATGTGTATGTCTGTGAAACCAGTACAAAAAAAGCAGGGTTGTTGTCATATTTTGTTTGACTGTAAAAATGCTTTACAGTGAAGAATCAGAGTAACCATGACAACAACAGCTGCTGTCAGCTGCTGTTCCAATTGCAGAAAGACCGTCCTGCGTCCTCCTGTCTTTGAGAGTCTGGACTCCCAAGTCCAGACTCCAAAAGTTCACAAGTCCGTACTTGTGTACTTGTGTATTGATAAACGGCCATAGACTTCTATACAACCAGAGGAGTCACCGCCTGGTGGTCTGTAGAGAGAATGCAGATTTTACACATCTAACTTCTATACAACCAGAGGAGTCACCCCCTGGTGGTCAGGAGAGAGAATGCAACTTCTAAGTCACTAGCGGTAGTACATGAGAGAGATAATCCTTAGAAATCCGGTTGCCTCCTTTTAGTGCTCCTAATGGCCGTTGCAAGATTCCACCAAGGAAAGCAACCAATCAGAGGCCAGGAGTCTCAAGCTGCTAGTCACTGTCCATTAATGCTGCTCAAACATGAATCAAGATTATGTTCCATCATTGCCTATATCTGGCCTCAAATGTTTTCAGAAACACATATAGTGTATGTATATATTTTTTGGGTAACTTCTGCAACCCACCACCGTTTCATACACATTCAAGCAGGGCTCTTATTAAACCAGCAATTTTCCAAAACCAAAGTTTTGCAGGGTCGTTATCCAAATTATTAAAGCCGTAGGCTTGTTCAGTACATCGCTTTAATAACTCTGGTACATTATCATCCGGTGCCACCGTGGGCACCCCTCATAAGCACCCATAAACACTCTCAGCATAATGCATGTGGAAGCTCAGTCCAATCCTGGTTCGGAAATGAACAAGGGGTCTATCTGGGATTCGGGGGCTGATTTGTCCCTTTAGTGGCGATGTACGCTAGCTAGGGGAGCATCATTTATGCTAACAGGACCTGTGGAGACTCAGCCAAAAAGAGAAAAAAAAATACACTTAGTGCTTCATCTACATACCAATCCTAGCAGTCACACAAACATGCACATAGTGGTAGTTAATGAGCGGTCACGTTTAGTCTCACCAAACACATGCAACCATTGAACTATGCATACTGCAAACATATGTAACACATTGATGAATTATTGACCGTATATAATATATATATATATTTGTGTGTGTGTATATAAAAGAAAATACATACATACTTTCTCTGCACAAGCACAGCGAGTGAGCAGACAGCAGTGGGGGTTGGACCGGCGGTTCGGTCCCAGCTCTTTGTTTGATGCCTGTATGGCTGTGGCTCCTTTTAATGAGCTCTAATGGCAGTCCAGAAGGATTCTAATTAATCTGCGTGCACACAAAAGACTTGTCTCGTCCTCTCTGTCTCTCTCCTTCTCCCTGTTGACCCCTCGCTCTCTCTCTTTCTCTCCTCGCCCACCCACCCCTCCACCTCCTGCCTCCATCTCAAGCCTTTGAAAATCTTCTCTTTCTCCCTTCCCTCCCCAATCTATGGTAGATATTAAAACCAAGGCATGTATGTGACAGGAGGTGAAGGCCTTAAGTGGAAAAATGGATGATTTAATTGCACCAAAGATGGCTATTATTATGAGATTGCAAAAGCTATTTCCAACAGCAGTAGCCAGGAGTCATCCGCCCCCCACACCATCCCCCAGTCTTAAGTGCCCAATGTTCAGCCAGCAAAGGTCGTGCCACTGTTGTCACCAGTCCCCAAATGAAGACACTAATGAAAGGTTTGACGTTCGTTGCATGGCCCCGGTAGCTCCATGAAGATCCCCCCCTTTTACTGACAAATCACATTTCTCGTTCATCCCTATTAGCCTAGTTTGGAACTCGGCTTTTGAAAGTCCAAGAGGCTGACATGAACAATCAGAGAGATCGCTCTAGAAGGACCATGACTCAAACAATCCTCTGATTCATGGAAGAACAAAAGATGGACTTCAATAAGGACCCCAGCATGAATCTTAAATAGCAGGAGAATATAATCATGGAGAAATCTCCTTTTTTCCAGGATGATCAATTACATTTGGGAACAGCCAAACGTATTTGTCGAAGAAAACAAAGGTGAACACAAAAGTATTCAATCCAAACTGTGCATCGTGTTCCCTCCCACAGTTTTCTTCTGCAATGAGAGATTATTCGCCCAAATTGCTGTTTCACCTCTAAAACTTTAGTTTTTTGTCTCCTTTTGTCTGACGTTGTTTATTGTGCAGTTGATATATAAAAACAAGAGGATATAGACCAGCTTTCAAGTAGGAAATCCCCCCAAGCTGTTGAAGTGCCAGGCTGGAGTGCTGTGTTGGATGGTGTGCACACAATGCACTGTACTGCACAACTGCTGCCATGATGAATGGGCCAAAGCAGACAAAATCAGCATCAATGTGAGTTCATGTGCAAAGTTGTGTGCTGCTTTATGTGCTGTTGGGTGGTGTGTGTGTGTGTGTGTGTGTGTGTGTGTGTGTGTGTGTGTGTGTGTGTGTGTGTGTGTGTGTGTGTGTGTGTGTGTGGGTGTAGGACAGTGGTCTCAACACCAGACAGATTAGAAAAGTGATTTCCTGGAGATGCTGACACACGCACAAAGACGTTTCTTCTTGTTTTCTGGCAGTCATTACACACCAGTCTGAGCTTGCTGTTTTCCAGGGTGCTACTTGTGCGGCGGCGGAGGCCGGCGGCCCGCATGGTGTCAGGGCGCATTACAGGGTTCAGCTTCTGGTAAACAATGAAGCTGGAGCTCAGAGGGAGAAGGCTGTACCTTTGAACCAAGCCTGGGGAGATGGCAAAGCTGTAGGTGTTGTGTGACTGAAGTGAATGCAGGGGCCACAGCGCTCTGATGGGAGGCGTTCAGCTGCTTCTCACGCTGGAGTCTGGGGACTCCTGGGGGCTAAAGGAGGGACAAGTTTCATGATAGCATCATTTAACTGACTAGATTTGAAGAATGTTTGAACAGCGTCAATCACAATACCTTTATAGAAATGAACTGAAACTACATAAACTTACACAAACCATCGGTTTATACAATGCTTATCATGTGGAAAAATAAGGAAATGCATTTAAAACGAATGTCATTAACAGACGACTTGTGAACAAAACCGCATTGGGAGAACCAAGTGATCCACTTTTTATTAATCATCATCATCTACAAAAATAACATTTGTATATAAGAGAACTTTTTTCTTCTTCTTTGCCTCCATGATGAACGGAGAATACAAAAAGGCTTTTTCTGTTTTTTGATTCTCATTCACTGAGGAGACACGAGAGAAAAGCAAAGATTTCTTTAACAATTCTAGGTCACTTGGGGTGAATAAAATACACATACGATTATTTGGGGTGAAGTATTCCTCCAAGGCTCTAAAACCATCATGTTGGAGTTTTTGGAGATATTGTATATAATGACTATCTATTATTATCGTCTAGTGAGGGACTCTTGAGACATGTGGGCTGTGTCTTTAGTCACTATGGCAGACTTTAAGCCAAGTGTCCGTAATAGACCATCTATCATCCAACCAACCATCCAACCATGTAGTTAAAAAACAACTGCCCACCTGAAAGTGTCCAAATGTTTCTTAAAATTAAAGAAAATCTTTTCTTTTGGGGTCCAGAGATCAACAGAAAGCAGATGCGTCTTTATGTCTTTGTCTATGCAGCGGGAAAGTTGCAGTTCCCTCACTGGCCTGTAGATGGAGATTGGATGCTCATGCCTGGAAGAATCTTGAAATATGATTTGAGACACCCTGAAAAGTGGACCGTACCGTTTCTTAACCTTGGCGCCATGAACGTCTCGGCGGCCATGTTTGTTGCAGTGGTTTGCGTTCTTCTATGCTCGAGTGCGTCACGCAAGCTAGTAGATAGTTCAATATTCAAAGGACCTTATAGTGCCATATCACCCCACGAGAGCATTACCCTCACTGAATGCAGGGTTACTTGTGGTTCCCAGAGTGTTAAAAAGTAGGTTGGGGGCTAGAGCTTCCAGTTATCGGGCTCCTCTTCTGTGGAATCAGCTTCCACTTTCAGTCCGGGGGCAGACAGTCACCTCATTTAAGAGTAGACTTAAGACTTTCCTCTTTGATAGCGCTTATAGTTATGGCTGTTTCAGGCTTATAGTTAGGGCTGTTTCAGGCTTATAGTTAGGGCTGTTTCAGGCTTATAGTTAGGGCTGTTTCAGGCTTATAGTTAGGGCTGTTTCAGGCTTATAGTAAGGGCTGTTTCAGGTTTATAGTTATGGCTGTTTCAGGCTTATAGTTAGGACTGTTTCAGGCTTATAGTTAGGGCTGTTTCAGGCTTATAGTTAGGACTGTTTCAGGTTTATAGTTAGGGCTGTTTCAGGCTTATAGTTAGGGCTGTTTCAGGTTTATAGTTAGGGCTGTTTCAGGCTTATAGTTAGGGCTGTTTCAGGCTTATAGTTAGGGCTGTTTCAGGCTTATAGTTAGGGCTGTTTCAGGCTTATAGTTAGGGCTGGCTCAGGTTTACCTGGTCCAGCCCCTAGATATGCTGCTATAGGCCTAGACTGCTGGGGGACATTTTAGGATACACTGAGCTCCTCCTCTCCTTCTCTTCCTCTTTTCGCTCCTCCTCTCCTCCTCTTCACCTCTTCTTTCTCTCCTTCTGGATAAATGATTGTCTCTTCAATGCATATTACTAACTCTACTTTCTTTTTCCATGGATTCGTGGCTGCCTGGAACCAGGGGGAGGACCCCGCCTGGCCCTGCTGATACAACCATGGCCCTGCTGATGCAACTGGCCTGGAGCCGTCCTGCCTGCTGCCATGGCCCTGCTTTCTCCTCCCACTGCCCCTGGGATGCCCCTCCTCTCTACCTCCTTTTGCTTAATGGGTCGTGGCTATCTGGATCATGGACCATGCATACTACTGATTTCTGTCACATTCATGTAATGTGTTGTAACTCCGTTACGTTATTCATTCTGGCCACATGACATCTATTGCTTCTGTCCATCCGGGGAGAGGGATCCTCCTCTGTTGCTCTCCCTCAGGTTTCTTCCCCTTTTTTCCCTGTGAAAGGGTTTTTACTATCTTTATTGGGGGAGTTTTTCCTGATCCGATGTGAGGTCCCGGGACAGGGATGTCATGTGTACAGATTGTAAAGCCCTCAGAGGCAAACTTGTATTTGTGATGTTGGGATATATAAAATAAACTGAATTGAATTGAATTGAATACACATTTCTTTCTTAACCTTCGGGGATTCAGTAAGGAAATAAATAGGACTCCTTCATCAATAATAGTTGCCCCACTGGTGTCTTCAACCGCCAAATTAGCACCAAGCCCCGTTTCGCCTCTTTTTCTGCCAAAAAAAAGTGTGATTTATAAACGGCACCTTGCATATCTCCGCAACCACAAAGTCGATTCAATTAATTTAAATAGCTAAAATACCGTAACCCATGTGAGATGAGGCCGGTGGTTTTAGAAATAAATAATCATCGTTAAGTTTAATTATTTCCGTAAACTCCCTAACTTGCCGTGGCGATTTTAACGTTTCACTAAAACCTTTATAAGTCTCCCTTACAACGTCGGATTTAAGTCAAAGACACATCCCTGTAACTGTACGGGCCTGCCATAGTTAACCTTCTTTTTGTTCTCTCCTTGGGCTAAACAAAATCCTACGGTCTCATTGGTCCGTTACTCAAACACATGGAAACCCTAGGAGGTCTATGTTTTTTAACAGGTTTAATTGTCATTGTATAATTCACACTATGAATGTTGTGACTTTTCTTCTCTGGACTCCAGACCCGAATACAAAAATCCCCAAACCCTTGAAGATAAGGTCAGTGAGTGAAGCCGTGTCTGACTAGGTGGCCTGTATGACTCAGTCGGTCCTGCAGTCAGTAGTCTGTGTACGTGGACTGTTCGTGTCCCTCTGAGGACACACTGCCTGTGGCTGCTGGCGGACCGGGGGTTTATGTAATGTATTGTGTTTGCTAAACGCATACAGAATGCGCTGTGCTGCGTGTGAACGTGGGCATGGAAAAGACTTAGCATGACAAAGTGATACAGTACGTAGGCGTATCGGTGCATGAATATTTATCTTCATCCTGCTACATACTGTATGCTGTAATCATTTGTCCGGCCTGTCTATGAATGTGTGTGTGTGTGTGTGTGTGTGTGTGTGTGTGTGTGTGTGTGTGTGTGTGTGATGCCTTCCATGTATGGATGGATCCATAACAGGCCTACCAGGCACAGGCCCAGGCGTCCCCACCTGGCCTTCACCCACAACATGTCCCTCAAAGACACATATACCAACCAGGTGGTGGCTCAGAATGACCACAAAGCCACAAAAAAACAACCACAACAAGATGCAAAGAAGATGTGAAGGAGACAAAGACACTCACGATTATGAAAGGGGGCAAAACAATCACAGTGAGACACAACATGACCACAAAGAGAGACAACCACTAAAGCAAGATGCAAGATGAAAAGATCACACACAAAACAAACTACTAAAAAGCCCAAAACAATAAGTAAGAAATAAGTAGTACATAAATTAACCGCAAAGAGACAGAAGCTCAGAGAGATGTGTAACGACTACAAAGAGACACAAAGAGGCTAAACAATGTGTGTCTTGCTGAAGAGGTGGTCGGGCCTTTTGCACCACGGTGACCTGGCAACCGCTAGCACTGAGGCTCACATACTAAACCCTGTGTTTACTTGGGAATAACGAGCTATAGGGGATGAATAGATGGATGGATGGTTTATTCCTTTCTCCTGTAGAGGAAATTTGACTTGAAGTCTGCCAATGTGACTAAACACACACAGCCCATAAGTCTCAAGAGTCCCCCATTAGACGATAAGAATAGATAGTCATTATATATAATATCTCCTCAACTCCCACATTACATCTTAATAATGCCACTGTCCTTTTACAAACACAATGCAAGAGATATGAAAGCAAGAGCGATGCCTCAAAATAGTCGTGTCGCTCACGGTATCACCTTCCGGGGAATTAGGCCTCGGGCAAATGGCTTAACAAGATTAGCTGGCCAACCAATTTAACAAAGGCTCAGTAATTGTTTAATGAAGATATTGAATATGCAGGCCATATTGTGTTCCATAAGCTACGACTTAATAACTGTCTGCAGTCCAAATGAGAGCCATCCTTTACAATACTAACTGCTGTTCCAGGACTGAAGTGCTGCTGCTGCTGACAGTAACAATAAAGCTTTGTTTTAATGAGGTACTGTTAACAACATCACCGTTAACAGAGACACCAGTCAAAGGAATACAGCCACACTAACAAAGCATCAGTTCTAATTATGGCCCATAGGCTACAGCATATATTTTAATTGGATAGAGGCTGTGGACACTGAGCAGGCAAAGATTATACCTCAACAAAATGGTGTGTCTACACTGTAGATATAAGTGGTAGAAGTCATTCGCTTGTATTTAGACACGAGAAGCCGTCATTGGTGAGAAACAGCTGGTGGCCACTGGGTCAAGCATACTGGATGAGGACATGAACTAATGTGAACTACTTGGCTGCTCATCAATACCATTGATACAAGCAGCAATGGAAACGTGTGACAGTTGCAAAAGGTGTTAAGTAAGGTTTGAATAGATGCACAGTCAGGCGTCCAACTACCAGGATCCTATTGACCCAGAGCAGCAGCAGTCTGTCTGAGCTAACTGAATATTTCATTGAGTTTCATTGAGTGAATTTGAGTTCCCTCTGGTAGACAGTGACACAATTTATATGTCCAGGGCTTTTATTGTGAAAATCAAGATCGGAAGCAGTGGATCTGCTCTGCGCTGGTTGAAAGGATCAATAAAGGCTGCCGGCTTGGTTCGGACCACGGAATTGTTTTACCCATCATTTCTTTGGGGCTCCATAGAAAATCATTTGTGTAAGTATATGGTTTGTGTTGCTCTTTTTTGTAAGGCTATCAATACAGTATCTAAACAGTACCTATATGTAGGCAGTACCTTTATGTTTATATGTAGATTTTAAGTATCAGGGACGTGACTTGAGGAAGTGTTCTCATTGTATATAAGGTAGTGAATTTGGGGACTTATAATTCAAACAGGAGAACATGTCGTTAATTTGTCTGACAAAAAACATTGTAGATTTGTGTTGTGTTATGACAATACATGTTTAGTCCAAAGAGCATGTTTGAAATTGTAAAAGTTTTGTTAAGGGTTTTCTTCTTTCACAATGTGTGTCTTACTTGTTATTTGAATGCCCTTAAACATTTCAAAAGGAGCAAAGAAATGACCTCCGACGGTGGTAAATAAAGTGTGTGAAACACACATAAGCAGTGTTTTTTATTTCTCTCAGTGCACGGAGAGTCGACCTTGACTTTGAAAACACAGGGAAGAAGAGCCAAACCTCCAAACACACATCCCACTACACCACCGACCACTTCATGGTTTTCATCACTTCATGATGAAACTTCCTCGAAATTTCCAGCAATGTTGGAATGTCACTCATCCTATTAGCGCATGTGTTCTGCAGTGCACCGAAATGCATTGCATGTGTTTGTCCTGCATGAAACATACGTAGTAATTCACTGCTGTGAAATGTCTAAATAATTATGCTAAATACAAAGCAATGTTCTAGTGGAGGGTTCCTTACCTCAGGATAAAAAGTAAGGATGTCACTGTGGTGGGAGGGTCTGTAGGGTGACTGAAAGAAAAGATGAAATTGTGGAGATGAATCTGTTTCACTAAAAACGTTTTGTACAATTGAAACAAACCAAATCTGTGGTGTGTTAATTCACGCTATAGTTTTGTAACCCTTGGACAGAGGGGTTCAACCTGCTCACTATCTTTATGCTAAGCTAACCAGCCATGGACAGCCATGAGGGTGATATCATTCATCTCGTTTGACTCACGATAAGAAACCAGTGTCTCCCATATTGTTAAAGTTTGTCCGTAACAATATCAAAGAGAGCATTTTTAAATGTGAAAAAGGATCTTCAGAAGCAGCTAAACGGTGGAGACGGTGTCCCTGAGAGAATCATTTCTTTCCTGCTTTTCTTTACCGCCACATCGTTTCAGCTTTTATTCCCCAGAGAAACAAATGTGGCATTGTGTCGTCTGAACAGTTAAAGCGACGGCCAAGTGTTAAGAGGAAGGTCCGTGAGCATCAGCTGTCTCCATCGACACAGATTGATCAAGTTCCACACTCGGTGCACCCATGGGTGCTGGTCCACTTCATCTCCTCACACCTGCACCACATCACTCTGAGCAGAAAAAATATGAGGAATTATACTAATATTATAGTATACTAAACTCAGCTTTCCAAGCATAACAGTCTGCTTTCACAGATATGTACAGACACAGAGCGATAAATAGTCAAACACACACATACATACATATAATAACGATAATATATATATATATATATATATGTATATATATATATATATATATATATATATATTATCGTATGTTGAGGACATTCTGAAGGTACAGGTACACTTGTGAATTCATGCTCATCATTTCAATGGAAATGTGCTTGTTTATTCTCTCCTCAGATCGCCACACTGGGAAAACAAATTACACTGAAACAACTTTTTTTCAATTAAGCTATTTGAGTTTCGGTTTTTCATTCAAAGACACTTGATGGTGAACGACGACCAAGTGTCTGAATCTCCGCTCCCTGCTCACAACATGGTGAATTACAGAGAAGAGTGAATGAGTTAATGAGGGAGTGATTAGTGAATACTCTAAATCAGCAGTTTATATCTCTCAGCCTGTTGTTTGAAAGGGAAGCGAACATGTAATGACTCTGAAATAAAAAGTTGCCTTTAACTTTAGTCCTACGTCCAACCTTTTCTATACAGGTTTAGCCTGACTATAGAAAGTGGTCCAATAAGGCGTTCCAGTATTGAAAAGCTGAGATCTATCGAACCCAAACACCTACAGGCCTGCATCTAAACTATCTCAAATAAACATTTTGGAAGGGCTTATGAGTTTCTACCAAGACACTGCATTCTCAGTGACTTACAGTCTGGTTTAAAACAACACAGTACTGTCACGGATAAAATGAGGATTCAAAATTACATCATGAATGCAATTGACTCTAATTAAATCCTGTGTTGCATTATTCCTGAATTTATCTAAGGCTTTTAACATAATGACAATAACAATAATACATTTTATTTGCGTAGCGCTTTAAAAGGTACTCAAAGGCACTTTACCAGGTAAAGACAGAAACCATAAAAGCAAAACCAATATAAACGAGGCAGAGAGATTACATGAGGTTACAGCTTTCACAAACGTGAAATAGTTTGAAAGCGTTGGTTGATGGTTTATTTTCTGGCTTAGGTTTATTAAGAAACTTTTAAATTGGCTTCTCTTTCCAGAACCAGTTGCTGCCTGAACAGAACAGACTGTTGACAATCTGCTCTGTGGATTATCTCTGTTTTTTTCCATCCTCTGTTTAATATCCATTGTTGTGAGCCCAGAGAACTCCTCCCCATTGAATTAGAGTTGAAGCCGTAATCTCAAGCCCTTTCTACACAGAGGTTCCACATGACTGCTGTACAGATGATCTGATGTTATGCCGGCTTTGCTCAACCAAACAGCGGCTTCAAGCAGCCCGGTGTGTGTGATATATCCCCAACATGCCTGCCTGGCGCAGGCTGAGTGAAAGAGGTTTCAGGCACAGAGTTGTGAAAACACACGGTCCTCACAAATATAGTAGCGCGAGAATCGCACAGACCAGAACAGGAAAAACAACATATCCGAGGTAACCAAACCAAAATGTCACAAAACAACTCTTAATGAGCGCGTAAAGCCCAGTCAGAAGGATGTTATCCATGCAGTTGTCAGGACTGCATGTTCTGCTGCTATATCCCCAGCTCTCCAAACACAAGTGTTCTCCTTAATTGCAGGGCAGTGTGAATCTGACGTGTCAGCTGCCATAAGCCTTAATTAATTGTGCTGAAAAGGAGTCCGCAACACCCACCCATCTGTTTGCCTTTAACCTGCAAGTGAGAGAAGGAAAGGGACGGGAGGAGATTAAAAAGCAAAGGATGGAGTGAAGACCAAGAAAGTCAATCAGGATGACCTTTTGACCCAACGAGCTGATCACATTACGGCCTTCGTGACCAGCAGCTATGGAGCCGGAGGGTAAGCAGCTTTAATGATGCTCCATGTTATTTAGCAGGCTCTGCTGCCTTCCGTGAAGTAAAGGCTATTGTTTATGAACAAAAGGTCAGCAGCTGATTGTTAACAGCTAAGATTCAGATTCAGATCGTTTTTGTGTCTTCTCTGCTCTTTTAACCTGGCAGGGCATGTCTACGGTGCACTGGCATTGCCATTCTTTCTCCACCTGAGCACAGAAACCTGCGAAGTAGATGAAGAATCATGAAGCATCCTGTGTCTTTGTTGAGGTAAGTGAGGCGTCACATCTGGTGGGATCCCACCGCAAGATGGTCTCTAGTTATTAACATTTTAACCGCATTAACCCTGACTTTCGGTGGTAGCACATTTACTCAAGTATGTTTTAGTCATTTTGATACTTAATGGTACTTAATTATTACTTAATAGTATTACTATTTCATGCTACTTTATACTTCTATTTCACTCCACCTCAGAGGGAAAAATAGTTATTTTGAATGGACAACGTTTGCTTTATAATCAAAAATGAACATTGTAAATCTCACGTTCTACAACACAGGACTTGCAATGCTAGCAGGCTGAGGTGGACAGAAAAATAAGCTTTAAAAGCTTAAACATGTTGGGGATTACATAGGACTGACATTCTTCTTGTTATTTCTCCTATCTCAGTCACTTAAGAACTGCCATCAGACTGAGGAGGGAAATGGCTCCAGACATCTATTGGCTTCCTATTTTATGCCTCCACGCCTACGACAGCCTTGGCCAGAAGCTTTTTAGGTTTGAAGTTGTCCATCCATTCTGGTGAACACGATGTCTCAGAAACACTTGGGAGGGAATTTCTTTATGGCCATTTTCACACAAATGTCTCAAAGGACAAAACGACGAAGCGATGGCATCTTGTCCGGACATGGATGTAAACTACAACTGGACTGGTTGGTGGAGGCATTCCCATGGATTGAGTCCACAGGTTGCTCTCCAGGAAACCTTCTTTACTCCAGTTTGACTTTCATTCTGGTTTCATCTCTGATGATAAACTTAACAATGAATGTCTTTACTGGGAGTTATTGCCCATCAGCTTTTCACCCACGGTCTCAGAGGCATGCTGAACCCTCCATCGTGACAAGTTTACTGATCATTTGTTTTGCGTGGTGACAGAATGAGACTGAGGATGCAAAAGAGACTCGGCGCTGAAGATACTGAAGGACTACATGTCCCATGTAGCCTTGCAGCGCTTGGGGATCTTTCAAAAAGAGCAGGATATTTGGCCAGTGGAGGACAACTGGGCTTCCTGGCCGACATGGTGAAAAATGGACGGACACAAATTGTATTCATGTTTGGTAATGTGCTTCATATAATGAAACAAATACAACCAAAATAGTCTAATCCCGTCCCCCGAAACACATGTTGATGTTTAAGTGACAGCGCCCTCTAGTGGCTGTAGGAAGTTAGTTTGGAGCAAAGCAGGAAGTCAGGTAACGTTAATAGAGAGCGACAGAAGTCCACAGAAGGAGGTTTGCTGTCCTGTTTCCAACTGACTGTGAACGAAGGTCCCCTACCAATAACGAAGAAGTCATTTTAACCCGAACCATGATTTTTCACTTATCCAAGTCATATTTGTACTCAAACCTTAACCATAGTGTTGTCACGTCATAAACAGAATCATTTTTCAACAGTGATGTGTGACAGTTGTTGAAGACACCGACAAATGAGGTTAACCATGCAGGAGACCTGGACCACTTCCAATGTGTCACTTCCAGAGCCTGTATTGCTTGTAGGAGACCTAACCAACACCAGGCTCAGGATGGAAGGTTTCTAAAGCGTAATCAATCAACCAGCCTTCATTTGATCTCAGAGATGTCTCGGGTCCTCAGGACGACTGCTTCAGAGGCCGGTCTAAGACCATAAAAGGATGCCTCACTATAATATTTGTGTTCTGACTTTAATAATTAATTGGCCACTATCAGAAGACCTGAGGGTTCTCAATGGTTCAATGGCTGAAAGCAAGACTGATAAATAGATATGATCAGGACTGTTAAGAGCTTTGTGAACCAATGAAAGGACTGTAAAATCAATGCAGAGGCAAACAGGTAGCCAAAGTAGAGACTTCAAGATATAGGTGTAATGTGTGCTCTCTTTCTGGTCCTAGTCAGCAAACATGCAGCTGAGTTTTGCAGTAGCTGAAGTTGAGATATATCATTTAAAGGAGACCAGAAAGTAGAGTGTTGCAATCGTCAATCCTGCAGATACTCAAGGCGTGTATTAATGTCTCTATTGGCTTGAGGGAGAAATCTGCTGTGCTTGTTCAAATACATTCTTAGTTATGTTTTGAATGTGTTTAAAACTTAAGATCTGAACTAAGGAAATGTCTTTGTGTTTTACTTGTTTTACTTGTTGGGTTTAATGCCAGTGCTCCCAGCTGCACATAGTTGCACACACGTAGTTTGTCTCTCTGAGCTTCAGTCCCAAAAAACAGGAATTCAGTTTTGTCCTAGCTGTGATGCATTCAATTCTCTGGCATCCACATCTATTGGCCCTGGGTCATCTATGGACAGTACAATGTAAATTCTTCACATTTAGAGTTGGTAAACATACTGCTAGACCTCATTGAAATAGGGTTAATTAAACATTCAATAGTTGAATAGAGGAATTGGGGATTAATCTGGTTGTCGGTTATCAATTTTGAGAAGTGTGCTAAATAGTCGGCTGTTCACAGAAAATGTGGTAATTTACCTTTTTTTCTATCTTTTTTTCTGCTGTTTGACAATTTATTTGTAATTGTTCAACTTCCTTGTTTCTCCAGGGATGTGTGGGATTAGAGGTAATCATTTATGTTGGGCCACTAAATCAAGGATTAATTTGCTGTTAAAACGGGAGAGAGCAATACAAATGTGCAACCACTTCAGTAGCGAGATGCCAGTTCTCTGATATCGTGATGTATAAAAGCATTGACAGGAAAAAAGGTTAGCTTACTGTTGTCTGTTTAACTGGCGAGTTGTGACCTAACTCCACCCAACTGGAGAGGTGTTCGCAGAGTTATTACAAGGTGAAAACGCGTAATAGTTATTGGATGCCTGGTGTAACCTCCGGAAGAACTCAGTCAAACAACTTCTCTCGTTCTCTGAATTTATTTTCCCTGATCACAAGTAAAGTAACATGTGCTAAAATCTTGATAGCAGGGAGTCGTCCAGTCAACACGCAGGTTGACCGTCCAAAAACACCACGAACAGCCGGAGGTTTGGCTCTTTAACACACAGTTTTCCGTCATGAACATCTCACATTTAATTGGCTCTAACTTGTCTAAGAGGAGGAGAATCATGTCCTCATCTTTTCTCACAAGGCTGGAATGTGCAACGACCAGTCTGCTTCTCTAATGTTAATATACTGATAAACAGGTGTGAGTGTTGTCGTGCAGAGCGTGGAACCTTGAGGAACCTTGAGGAACGTTTCTCACAGAAACTTCTCACAGACAGTATCTGTTAAACTGACCTCGCACAACCTGAACTCTAAAGCCTAATGTATGGTTCTCCGTCACGTCGACGGCGTACCTACGTGGACCAATCACAGCGCTTGCGGTCCGCGTCAACGCGACGCGTAGTTAGGATTCTTTGCAGGTGCACGTCAGGCTACGGCGTAGGGGTCTGCGTCGACGGCGTAGGTACGCCATCGACCTGACGGAGAACCATAAATTAGACTTAATAGACATAAGATTAATGAAATGAAGAATATCTACAGAATATAACGATTTATATTATCAAAGTTCTAACATGTCGGCTGAGTAACATGGATACAGTTCATACAATCCCCAAAAATTGTCCCTGAGAATTATTTTAGTCTCAAATTTGAGGAACTGCAGTGTTGGGCACTACCACGCTGGCTTCATTCCTCAGCCCTGGGGGTTGCCGCTTGGTAATACCAACAGTGATTATGCTCATGATGAACAGTACAGACTGAGTACAGACTGACAGCAAGATACACCAAGTAGTTCCTGTGTAAGCCTTTTGCCAGGACGGGTAGCATTTGTAAGGTATACCCCATTAGGAAAGGGTATTCATTTAGTCCATTTTAGGCTTCTCGCTGCTGATGTAATAAGCTGCACATGTACGTTTTCACCATCTGAAACTTACTTCTTAGTAGGAATGATCATATGTAACAGGGACACCTTTAGGTCCATGGGGAGTGAGGAAAGATTATTTCGGGTCACCGGTAGCTGGAGCTCGCTCTCTACTATCTTCTCTTCTTTTTCTTAGTACTGTGGTTGGGCATGGGTGCTGAGCAGACTCCAACCTCTGGTTCTACCAAGTGAAGCCAACACAGAAGTGTCTTAAAACTTGCACTCTCTCCTGACCAGCAGGGGGCGACTCCTCCGGTTGCAAAAAGTAGTCTGGTTGTATAGAAGTCTATGAGAAAATTACTCTACTAATCTCTTGATTTATTCCCTCAGGAAACATGAGCTTATGTCTCAATCTCTAGTTTCAAGTCTTCTTTAATACAGCATGATGTTCATTTCGTAAATGATGGTCCATTTAGAGTCAAATACATCATAAAGAAGGGTATGCTTTAGGGCGGGCTTACTGTGGTTGACAGGCTGCTGCAGAGACATATACGGCGTCTCTACATCACTGCTCCTCATTCCTTGGCTGGAAAAACAACAACATGGCAACGGCCGTAATCCAACATTGCGACGGCACAACCAACTAACTCGAGGCCTGAAAACATCAACCCACAAACCAACGGGTGGCGTCCCGACGACTACGTCCACTTCATATCCAGTCTATGGTGCTGAGTGATCCTTGATCTGTTGCGAGTTATCGGCTCCCCTTTTTATTTGCTCAAAATATAACGTGGCTTCAGTGTTGAATTTGTGTGCATTGCACACGTTGTTACACTTGACATGTGCAGTGGTATCTTGCCCTATGGGATCTTCACTGTGTGTGTTGGGTCCTAAATTATAGTAGTATCCTTTAATTGCCTCTTATTGCACTGTATTGCTCTCGGCTCACTCATTTGCAGGTATTCAATTAAAAAATGATTTATTGATTGAACTTCCGGGCCTCTCCTGTTTATTCTGGACACTTACCTGCGTATGAGAGTTGGACCGGTCGGTGATCGTAGTCCTTTATACATTGTTCAATCCGGGTGTGAAGGTGTGAAGCATTCTCTGGTAGGAAGCTAGCCTGTTTTGGGACATGAAGCTAACACCAGGAGTCTCTTGCATGTTGCATCTGTGATATCGTGACAGCTGTGAGGAAAGTGTGACACAAACTGTGAGAAGCTGTAAAATACGTGGCGACGGGAGATTACCGAGTGGTATTTTTTACTGGAAACTGGAAAACAGCCCTCCTTCTGCCCACTCATGACACACACTTTTGATTCACAAAATGGATGCCCACACACCACAAGATCACATGTGGTGTCTCACCAACAGGAACATGTATGGAGCTTTTTGCCAGTTGATCACTGATCTGCAGGAAGACTGTGTGTGTGTGTGTGTGTGTGTATGTGTGTGTGTGTGTGTGTGTGTGTGTGTGTGTGTGTGTGTGTGTGCGTTCTTGTATTACTGATGTTATGGGGACATATGTGTACACAGTATAGTATGGGGACTCACCATTGTGTGCAAGCCCCAAAAATGTAAATCATTACATTTTAGGTTAAAGACTTGGTTAAAGGTTATGGTAAACGTAGGTACGTCTCCTGGAACTGAATGTAAGTCAATGTAATGTGTTCTAAAGTGATGGAAACACAGACATTTACAGCATAGAGTTCAGCTGAATGAGCAAGTCTCAAGTACTGACGATCAGAACACACACACACACACACACACACACACACACACACACACACACACACACACTGGGGAGGCTAGTCTAGGGTGGTCCCAGTGGTTACAGACTTGAGTGTAATCAATAGAGGTGGAGGAATGAAACAATACCACCTTACTTGACGTGGTCACTCACTGGGGATCTTGTCAAGAGAGAGACATCAAGAGAGTTGGCGAGAACAAATACAACCAGATTGTTTCCAATATGAAAGGCTCATTAAGGGTGATGTTCATGTCAACAAAAACACAGCTGTATGATTATCAGGACGTAATAGGAACGCAATAAAGTTTGTCGCCGACCCATCTCACCCTGGACATAAACTGTTGGAGTCCCTCCCAACTGGCAAGAGGCTGCGGTCCATCAGGACCAAGACTTCACAGTCCATCAGGACCAAGACCTCACACTCCATCAGGACCAAGACCTCACACAACATCAGGACCAAGACCTCACAGTCCATCAGGACCAAGACCTCACACTCCATCAAGACAAAGACCTCACACTCCATCAAGACAAAGACCTCACAGTCCATTAGGACCAAGACCTCACGGTCCATCAGGACCAAGACCTCACGGTCCACCAGGACCAAGACCTCACGGTCCATCAGGACCAAGACCTCACAGTCCATCAGGACCAAGACCTCACGCTCCATCAGGACCAAGACCTCACAGTCCATCAGGACCAAGACCTCACACTCCATCAGGACCAACACCTCACAGTCCATCAAGACCAAGACCTCACACTCCATCAGGACCAAGATCTCACAGTCCATCAGGACCAAGACCTCACAGTCCATCAAGACCAAGACCTCACAGTCCATCAGGACCAAGACCTCACAGTCCATCAAGACCAAGACCTCACGGTCCATCAGGACCAAGACCGCACGCTCCATCAGGACCAAGACCTCACGGTCCATCAGGACCAAGACCTCACAGTCCATCAAGACCAAGACCTCACAGTCCATCAGGACCAAGACCTCACAGTCCATCAGGACCAAGACCTCACAGTCCGTCAAGACCAAGACCTCACAGTCCATCAAGACCAAGACCTCACGCTCCATCAGGACCAAGACCTCACGGTCCATCAGGACCAAGACCTCACGCTCCATCAGGACCAAGACCTCACGGTCCAGCAGGACCAAGACCTCACGGTCCATCAGGACCAATACCTCATGGTCCATTAGGACCAAGACATCACATCCATCAAGACCAAGACCTCACGGCCCATTAGGACCAAGACCTCACGGTCCATCAGGACCAAGACCTCACGCCACACCAACAGAGCCCGGGTCCCCCACTGACTGACTCTGTCATGCCCAGGACTATTTCTTGCCAGGCACATCTATTCATACCTTGTATTTAAATGCACATGTCACTTTAACATTACACTTAACAGAACACTTGTATACATTACTGTTATCTGTTTGTATGAGCACTTTATCTTATACTTAATTTAATATCTATTGCACTGTTGTTATTGATTTTCTCGTCTAATGTTATGCACCTTCCGCCAAGAAAAAATCCTTGTTTGTGTAAACATACCTTGGGAATAAATGGTTCTGATTCTGATCGGTGGATATCAATGGGCCTCGTAAATAATTATTTTGTATTTGTTTGTTACTACCCATTGAGTTCAGGGATTTTTTTTTTCTCAGGAAAGACAAAATGTATAAGGTTTATATTGACCCCGTCCACTGTGTTGCTGTGTCCTCAGACTCAAACGTTGTCATTTCCAGCCTTGTTTTCGTTTGCCTCTGTTAAACTGTCTATATGAAGCTCCGAAATGTAAGAGCTAATTATATAGTATAATTATACTCTGTAGCTCAGTGTTTTTCAACCTTTTTTGATCCACGGCACATTTCCTACAATAAAAAAATCCCGCGGCACAACAACAACCAAAAAAGTTACAAAATGTCACATTGTAGCATAACACAGCATAATGGTAGGTCATTAATGTGCTACCTACTGGCATGGAAGAGTATTTAATTACTAGGCCAGTCACTATATTGCAGGCTCAGACGTTCAACAATGGAAAATTACTCGCGGCAACTAAATAATATTTTTTTGGACCGATTAAGTGAATTTGGACAATTTCCCACTGCAGACTTGACGATCTCTCACGGCACACTGGTGTGGTGCCACGGCACAGGCGTTGAAAATCACTGCTAGCTTATCTACTTTTGGAATAAATCATGCTGTGTAAGCCGAGGTAATCGTGGCAGATAGCACAGTTTAAGTTAGCCTGGAAGGCCTGACATCTCGGCCCCTGATGAGATCCACTCCTTGCTGTCTCACAAAGATCCGGATCATACCACCTCGCTAAAGAGTTTCATCATGTCATTAAACCCGAATAAACAAAGTGATAACGTACATCATGATAAACAGAACCAAGAAAAGTCTTTATTGAAAGTCACATAGTACAGAAATACAACAATCAGGTTAAGAAAAAATGAAAACATGTCACTAATGTTTGAGAAAAATAATATGTGGATGAAATGCTTCATATATAAGGCACATAGCAACACATTAGATAGTATATGTGGAAAAATAATCCAGTAGTGCAACTCTGAAAACCTAATTGAGGTTGTACAGTGGCTGAAAAGACGATATGATATCGAAAGAAAAATAAATATATACATAGATAAATAAAGCATATGTAACAATGTAGTTGAATATAATAGTATGTATTAGGTCAATAAGATAGTTGATGCCTAAAGAAATGCTTTGGGTTACATTTACACATAGCATGAGTAAA
Organism: Taurulus bubalis; assembly: GCF_910589615.1. Lineage (NCBI taxonomy): Eukaryota > Metazoa > Chordata > Actinopteri > Perciformes > Cottidae > Taurulus > Taurulus bubalis. The sequence continues at coordinate 21,678,956 of NC_136606.1, read as the reverse complement.
ACACAAGTATTTCTGGATTGCTTAAAAAACGCATACTTTGTGGACAAAGGTTGTCCATATAAATCTCTCTCACATCCTCAGCTTCTCCTTGGGGAGCCAGAGGCATGCACAGGACATGTAATATGTGTAATCCACCCAGCATGATCGGGATCTGTTGCCAGGCCTCCTCCTGGGGGGTCAAGCAGGCCGAGGACACCGCCTCCATGGGGCCTTGCACGCGCTGGGTCCACAAGGGGGCTGCTCCGTGTCATTCCTCCGGGCTGAGCAAGACCGGACCCCATCGGTTGTGGACCTGGCTACCGGGCGCTTGTCGGCACGCTCCCCTGCGAGGCCCGGCTGCAGGAGGGTGTCCTGGGCTCCCGTTCCCAGGAGAGATAGCTGGCCTCTGAAGTGGCTGCTCCACGACGGTTCTCCGTGGGACCAATTTGCCTTGGGTGAACCTACCGGGAGTAATGCCCTCGGAAACACAGCACATTAATGATACCATGTTACGGTGGGGATTCCTAGAGGGAATGTAAAACAGGCAGGCCAAATACAGGCTAGCCTAAGGGCATTGTAGTCCATGTGTAGCATGTGGAATCCAGACTTCTTCAGGTTGGAGAGGGAAAGAAGGGGGGTTGCTGGGAGGATGAGCTGAGGTGTGTGAGGAGGGAGGGAGGACATGTCTTCACAGCTGGCCTACATGTAACCTACATTGTTCATTTAAACATGCATATAAATATATGCATGTTCAAATGAACAATGTATTCAAATTACATAATATAAAACACTATAAACAGTTACTTATATACAAATAGCGAGCCTTTGGTTGGGTGGGAATGAGGTAGTGTTGTGGCAATATGCAACTCCAGCAGAGCAGGAAGCTCCATGTTATTTCTTGAAGGTGCAGAGTGGAGGATGAGGTGAAGAAGAGGAGTCTCACAGCCTGAGGGAAGAAGCTGCTCAGTGCTCACTGTGCTCACATGCTCCCGTCTGTCCAGGTCAAAATGATCACTATATGCAGATGATTTTGTAACCATTATTTGTTCTTTTTTTCTCATGCAGGTTATCATCCAATTGATATTTGTACATATTATTACATGAATACAAAGTAATGAAACAGACAGCTTGCATATGAATGGTTCTGTCCCAAGCTTGTTGACCCATATAAGCAGTTGTTCACACTGCTGTGTGTGCAGTGTGTATGCAGTCTACTGTGTGTACTCGTAATATTGTTGTCTAATATCTTGGTATATGATCAAGAGAACTCAAACGTTGAATTTCCATGTTGAGGTGGCGACAGATGGATCACTGCCTGTATATGTATATATGTGTGTGTGTGTGTGCGTGTGCGTGTGTGTGTGTGCGTGCGTGTGTGTGTTTCATGCTGTGAAAACAGGTTCACTGATTCTCACAAGGTGTAGAAGACTGCCTTTGTTTCTAAGAATGCTACATAGCACATGCACATATGTCCATGCTAAGGATGGCAAACACACACACACACACACACACACACACACACACACACACACACACACACACACACACACACACGGCAGCTCACACCTCACACCCTCCACCAGTCAAACATGAAACATGAAAGTATCCAACAGAGTATTCTAAAGCATTTTCATACATGTAGACCAGTATGTTCCATTCTGTATTGTCTTATCTATTCTGAGACGATGGTGTTTTATGCTGTGAAGAGAGGGGCTGCCTCTTGTTCCAATGATTACAAAAAATGTCACATTGGATCAATTTTTTCCAACAACTAACGGCCATTGTTCCGAAAGCCTATTGCTGTGAAAATGCAAATAATTATTATTATTATAAAAAAATACATGAAATGTGTATTTACCAAGCAGAATCAATTTTGAATTAATCACCCTTTATTAAGGTGAGATTCCCTCCAGTGAGCAAATAAATGAAAAAGAATGGGACCACCTTCGTCAAAGATAATCTGGATCCTCTGCATACAGGAGGAGTGGCAATAACCCATGAACAAGTAAAACTGAACTTTCCATTATTCTTAAAACTATTGTCAATCCACTTGTATCATCTTCTCTAGCTCTGTTAAGAGGCCCGCCTCTTCATGCATATTATAATAGCATGTAGGACTTAATCTTTCTTCGGATAATGAGTGTAATTGTGAAATATTGTGTAACTATCTATAAGTGGCAAAAGTATTGGTTTTGGACTGAATGTTGAATATAATCTGACCAATAAAAAATAAACACATTTGACACAGGACAGACTAGGCTGAAACTACATTTTAAAAATAGCTGAGAAAATAAAGATATACCTTTTTGTTTCACTAGAATGAATGACTATCAGTGAATAAATGCTGTGGTCACACCTGCATTGCTTGGCTGGTTGAGCTGCAGGGTTTACCTCACGGTGCAGCCGGTTTGCAGGCGTGAACACAGCAGGCCCAGAACAAGACGACCCCTTTGAACCAGGTCCTGGTCCGGTTACAAAGGATCTCTGGTATGGCTCTTTGGGTAATTGATGCGACGCAACTGGAGGCCTTTAAGGAATTAAACCAACTCCCGATAGCCACCTGTGCTGTGCATTATGGGTAGAATAATGGCCTTCCATTTCTTTGCGTGATGAATGAGAGATTGCATACAGACGCGGACTTGTGAGGACCTGCAGTCCCTATATCAGCTTACAACTGTTGATGACACACAAGAATACCACAATCAGCTGACTAAAGGAATGGGCTTTTCTGGGGTCTGCTGCACAGTGTCACATTAAGGCAACGGAAGAAAACATTATAATAATTAAGTATATACACACACACTGTGTTGTGCACACAGCATTTTGCATTGAATTTTTTTTTGGCTGCATTGCAATGGCATAAGTAATACAGAGACATTGTTTATTTTGTATTTGTTAATTTCAATAAATTGGGAGATTCAAGCTATGCGTCCTGTGATACTGATGCCATAACCTCCCTCTCTGAGGAGAGCAGACACAATACAGAGTGCACCAGAGGAAGGAGACCGCCCATTTCCTGTTGAAGCAGAAAGGGAAAAGAAAAGTACAGAATAGATATTTAATAATAATATGAAAACCTATGCTACACTGGTGTTCAAGCTGGAAGAATAAAGGTACAATTGTTCTGACTTAATGCTGATTTCTGGCCATATATGACTGAGTAGAAGGATGCCGGAGGAAAAACACGGAGCAGGTCAGAACCAGTTGGCTCAAGAGGATCCTGCTTTTGAGAGGATACTTCAGACGCAACAGGAGGCTGATTCCGGTCTACGGGGCGCAGTCACAGGCCACCAATCAGATGTTCTGCAACTAATGGACACTCTTGCAAGTACTTTGGATCCTGGTCAAGCTCACTCCTCAACAATAGCACCCTGGGACGCTCTCTCAACGGCACAGCTGCATCAGCCATCACAGCCTGCGGTCCTGTTGCTACGAGCCTCCACATCTGCACCAGTCACAATCTCCATCCTCCCAAAATGAAAATGCAACACCCAACACATTCAAGACATCAATGGCAAAGAGACCTACTGCACCTGTAGGATGTTACACTTTATTTAAATTTAGAAAATACTTTGTTTTTGTGCACTTTAATTATTTGCATTGTTTGTTTTGGTTAATTAAGTTTAATGAGGTCTAAAGAAAGTTATGGACAGATGCTTTAAGACGAATTATGACTTTTTGGGTGTTTACATTTCTGAGCAATATGCTCGCTCAAATACAAGGTTTTATTCGTTTTCAAGTTTCTGGGCTCCACAAGGTGAACTTATGCTATAAAGAGAAACTCTCTGAGTATGTAAGAGTTAACGGAGGAATGGGTTTGTATTTGCACAATATACATTCTGCTGAATTTCATCATTCTCATTTCGAAATGTCTGACTTTAAGGGTGTTCAGGTTAAAAGTTAGCAGATTGCCTGAAATTAAAAAGTGTTTTTTTCTGAATGCATGTGTTTTTTGGTAGAGATGTAGCAAAACGCCAATACACAGTATTTAAAAGCAAAAGTGTTTCCATTCCCAATTCAATTTCAATTCAATTCAGTTTATTTTGTATAGCCCAACATCACAAAACAAGTTTGCCTTGGAGGGCTTTACAATCTGTACACATGACATCCCTGTCCCGGGACCTCACATCGGATCAGGAAAAACTCCCCCAATAAAGATAGTAAAAACACTTTCACAGGGAAAAAAGGGGAAGAAACCTGAGGGAGAGCAACAGAGGAGGATCCCTCTCCCCGGATGGACAGAAGCAATAGATGTCATGTGGCCAGAATGAATAACGTAACGGAGTTACAGCACATTACATGAATATGACAGAAATGATTCATATAATGAGTAGTAGGCATGGTCCATGATCCAGATAACCAATCAGACAGAACGGGTTCCCGGACTTCAGAATACGGGAGCTCCGACATGTAAACCCAAACCAAACTAAACGTTACTTAGTATGTACATAAGATATATGAGGTGAGTGTTAACAACTTTATTTGTTGTGTGCAATTTAGGAATTGGGATGTCCTTCAAGATGGATCGCTGGGAATGAAGAGCGAATAACCAAGTTGCACAAAATCCGGAACCATGAAAGACCCAAAGAGAGAGAGAGAGAGAGAGAGAGAGAGAGAGAGAGAGAGAGAGAGAGAGAGGGCTTCAGGAATTAGTTTCAATTGGGTGAGTCTGAATGTGCAATTCAGACTCACTTGTATTGGTTATGATTCATGTTGTCCAGAGACAACGACCAGCTTTCAAACATGATAGGAATATTGAGACAGCGTTTCCACAATCCATTTAGCGCATCAATTCTTTCAACAAAAGCAAATACCACCTTGAGCAAACGTAAGAACTTTTATTTTGCAAAGATTAACTAAAACTAATTTCACCATTTCCATGAAGTAGAGGCAAATGGAAATGCATCTTGTGTGAGTTAGAGTTGAGGATACTACCCGTGACCCACAATGCCCTCTGCTGCTGTGGTGTTATAGACAACATTTTCCCTTTGGTCAAAAACTGTGAACTCTCCCGCCGGCACCTGCAGCTCAACGAGGCCGTCTAGCAGCAATCAAACAGCACCAACAAGTACAATTATACAACCACAATAAAATAATGAAAATACCGCATCTTCCTGGAAGATCTGGAGTGAAAACATCATTCAAATATGACAACAGACATTAGCGGCTTCATTGGAGTTTGTGTTTTTCAGGCCACCGACTTGTCACATGACTTTCTCCTGCATTTCCGTCACCTAGTTTGCATATTAACAACACTTATTACTGCAAGGTGTGCATGCAAAGGCCCGTGGTCCTTCGATAACATATCCAGACATTGTGTGGCATTACCAGGTGACAATGGAGTCCTAAACCCCATTCAGACAGGATTAACATGAGCACTGCAATGTGCTCAGCTGTAGTTTAACTCATTGCTCCAGATGGCATAAACATCCCATAATAACAGGCTGTATAGTAGCAACCAGTTGCTACTCCAACGTGTCCACACAGCAGGCTGGTCTGAGCCCTTTGGCATCTGACACTGACAAAGTGAATATATTGACACTCTATCGCTGACACGTCCAAAGCTAATGCCAGAGCATCATAGTCTGAAGCTAATGCCAGAGGGTACGCAGAGCATCATAGTCTGAAGCTAATGCCAGAGGGTACGCAGAGCATCATAGTCTGAAGCTAATGCCAGAGGGTACGCAGAGCATCATAGTCTGAAGCTAATGCCAGAGGGTACGCAGAGCATCATAGTCTGAAGCTAATGCCAGAGGGTACGAAGAGCATCATAGTCTGAAGCTAATGCCAGAGGGTACGCAGAGCATCATAGTCTGAAGCTAATGCCAGAGGGTACGCAGAGCATCATAGTCTGAAGCTAATGCCAGAGGGTACGCAGAGCATCATAGTCTGAAGCTAATGCCAGAGGGTACGCAGAGCATCATAGTCTGAAGCTAACTCCAGAGGGTACGCAGAGCATCATAGTCTGAAGCTAATGCCAGAGGGTACGCAGAGCATCATAGTCTGAAGCTAATGCCAGAGGGTACACAGAGCATCATAGTCTGAAGCTAACTCCAGAGGGTACGCAGAGCATCATAGTCTGAAGCTAATGCCAGAGGGTACGCAGAGCATCATAGTCTGAAGCTAATGCCAGAGGGTACGCAGAGCATCATAGTCTGAAGCTAATGCCAGAGGGTACGCAGAGCATCATAGTCTGAAGCTAATGCCAGAGGGTACGCAGAGCATCATAGTCTGAAGCTAATGCCAGAGGGTATGCAGAGCATCATAGTCTGAAGCTAACTCCAGAGGGTACGCAGAGCATCATAGTCTGAAGCTAATGCCAGAGGGTACGCAGAGCATCATAGTCTGAAGCTAATGCCAGAGGGTACGCAGAGCATCATAGTCTGAAGCTAATGCCAGAGGGTACACAGAGCATCATAGTCTGAAGCTAACTCCAGAGGGTACGCAGAGCATCATAGTCTGAAGCTAATGCCAGAGGGTACGCAGAGCATCATAGTCTGAAGCTAACTCCAGAGGGTACGCAGAGCATCATAGTCTGAAGCTAATGCCAGAGGGTATGCAGAGCATCATAGTCTGAAGCCATCTCCAGAGGGTACGCAGAGCATCATAGTCTGAAGCTAATGCCAGAGGGTACGCAGAGCATCATAGTCTGACGCTAACTCCAGAGGGTACGCAGAGCATCATAGTCTGAAGCTAACTCCAGAGGGTACGCAGAGCATCATAGTCTGAAGCTAATGCCAGAGGGTACGCAGAGCATCATAGTCTGAAGCTAACTCCAGAGGGTACGCAGAGCATCATAGTCTGAAGCTAACTCCAGAGGGTACGCAGAGCATCATAGTCTGAAGCTAACTCCAGAGGGTACGCAGAGCATCATAGTCTGAAGCTAATTAAAAAAATTAAAAAAGATCATGCAATAAAACAAGTATAATAATAAAACAGATAAATAAAAGCAATAAGAGCACACAGTCGTACATTAAAAGCAGTTCTGAAGAGGTGGGTTTTGATTTGTGATTTGAATGTGGAGCGGACAGTGCAGTCTCGGATGAGTTTGGGGAGAGGGGCAGCTATAGAGAAGGCTCTGTCACCCCATCATGGTCTGAAGCATAGGGGTGAGCCCATGGCGTGCTATGAGATGCTCTGGAGTGGGAATGTGTTGTTGACAAGAAATGAGAACGCCATCGACCAAAATATCAAACGCTCTTTTAAATCTGGTTGAAGCGGACAATATCATTCACAAGTTATTGGTGAATAACTTTCCAGATGTCTGAATATGTTACTTAGAACTACTGGTTGTTTAGTTTTTGGTTTAGTTTTATTACAGCCCAAATCTCTGCTTGATGGAAAGCTACTGCTAGTCGCTCATCTGGCTCCTAGTAATTCCTGTTCACACCTGGAGTGCTAAGTCACTGAATCTGAATCTTATGATTATGATCTGAAATAATAAGGAGAACATTTTTTGTTCAGAGGATTTCTAAATGATTTAAACACTCATCCCGTTTCTATCAGTGTGTGTAGGATGGTATAACTGAGGATAAGTGTCGAGGTCAGCAAAACAAATATGATGCTGTCCGCATGCGTCTCCAGCACATTGTCTGCTCACATCCTGAACAATGCATTTGTTTCCAGTTGCATCTCCTCGCCTTGATGAATTTCTTTATTTTAGGCTTCTCTATATTTCAGCAATGAAATGGTGACTAAAATCTAATGAGATAAAAGGAGAATGGCGGCTACAAAAAACACATGGAGCGCTCATATTTAACCATGAATATTGCTTTCAGGAAACGTTTCATTTAAGATTTCAGTGCATTTCATGCTTGAAGCATTCCACATTGTGGTGTCGTCTATGAAACAGGAGCAGAGTGAGACTCCTTTCACTGTGGGTTATTTGTCTTTGCATTAAGATGAGAGGATTCTTGTTGCATTGCTTCTTCTCCCCCGTTGCCCGTGTGAGCAGAGAGCTGAGAGATGGAAGAGGATGGAGGGCCGTCGTCCGCTGAGGATCGGACTCCCCCATTCAATCTGTGCAATCTCCACGACGGCCAGAAATAGATTGCTTTTTAAATAGATTGCTTAGCTCCCTATCTTGGCGCCACTGATGTGGATACATTTCATAGTGGGCCTTGTTAAATGAGTGCTGGTGTTTGATAGCAGAGCCACTTACCCTGCTGTTAGTAAGGCTACAATACTGTTTGTATAGCCCTCATCACCTGTTTGGGCTCAACAAACTAATGGGGAAAGAGAGTGGAAGAGAAACATTATAGACACATTAAGGGGGAGGTGGGGGGGGGGGGCATCCTTATGGATCAGAGAGATATGGTTATTAATAGCAAGGTATTTTGTGTATATAAGCTCCAGTCCTTCATTAGAGTCAATATGATGCTCGAGGTGGAAAGACGGGATCGGAGAAGGGAAAGAAAGAGAAACAGAAGGAAACGTCTTTATGCTTTTATCTCAGGAAGAGAGGCAAGGCCTCGCTTCAGAGAGACTTTAAGTCTTTTTTAAATTATTAAGATGATTTAGTTTGATCGCTCCTCGACAATCTGTACATTTTACAACAAAAAAGCCAGAGGATTTTAAGAGCTGACTAAAACACGTTGGCTCTTGGTCTCACAACTGCTGTTGCAAAATTGTAGTATGAACAATTTCTAGAATGGCCAAGCCCACTAATACCTACCGCAGATGTTCTGAAACGCCTCCCAAATGTAGTTTCTATGTTATTTTATTTCTGTAAAGGCTCAGTAACACAGCTGGTCACTAGTTGTTATCATATGTTACTCAAACAGGAGGAAATAGTGAATTTGTCTTCATGTGGCGGATGATGACCACATGATGAGTATTCGGGGCAGCGTACGGTGATGTGGGGCTGAGTGTGTTCATGGTGAGGGAGGAACACATCTCAGGCTTTGACACACACCATGTGTGAGCAGAGTGTTGGTTTGGGCACACAAATATTTACAATATCACAATATCACAATTGCTCTGCTGCATTCTGTGGCAAAGCCCTGAAGAACAGAAGGCCAACGAGGCCCCAGCTGAAACCACTTGTGTATTAACTATTATTTCAGTATTAATAAAAACAATCTGTGGATTCAATACAGATAAAGTAGCCGGTCAAGTAGGATAGTAACCGCCAACCTTTTTTTTTTTGTGTATAATATGTCAGAGTGCATCAAAAAGCCTCCAATTAGACAGATATAGCTTTTCAATAAGCAGTAAGGATCTGAATAATAAGACACATTTAACAAAAAGATGAGTGATGGTCAATGTATTGTTTATTAATTTGATCTGATGAATATTTGTAATGTTTGTTTATAAACCGGGCCACTGGAGTATCCCTGATCCAGACCATTCCTCCCTTTAAGTTTGGTTTAAATGAACCTCTTCAGTTTGATCTTCCAGGATTGAATGCATTTGCACACGCTGCATTGAAGAGGAACATGTTCCTTCACGACATGTTTCTCCGCCTTCAATGTGCCGAGCCTCAGTCTACAGAGGCAGCAGAGTTAAGACGATGCATAATTAATTGCTACAAAAGCTGAATATTTCCTGTGGCGTTTCTGCCAAATGAGCCCGCGTCCTACCCTCCCACCATTACCGTCAGTGTTCCTTAATAGTGCTTATTAATAAGTAATGAGGTGCCTGGAAGCAGAGCCAACCACGAGCTGCAGAGCCTCCGCCGGGATTTAGGCTCCTCCCCCGTGACGCCGCTAACACACTGCGGCATTTCAAACAGATATCAATATTTAAAATGTTTGTCATGAAGCCAATGATTCATTTGAAATTTAACAATAGTTAACAAAGGTTCCTTCCATTCTTGATTCTTCCTTCTTCTTTTTTTTACACCAGATGAAATATCGGCAGATTGTTCCTAAAGTGGGACTTTAAAAAAAAAAGATACTGTTTATAATATATTCCATCTGTGGACACTCTCTAATGAAATACTATGGATTTGGCTACTCTGTGTGTTTCCAGTCCAGCAGGGTTTGGCTTTGGGATTCTAATTACTGGGTTTTAACAGGATTACAGGAGATAAAAAGCGCTAAGACGCTCGGGGTGTTTGCAGGCTAAATTAAATAGGATGTAATATGGTCGTCTGCTGCGCGGCGATAAGAGGATGTAAATAGGCACCGACAGTAGATCAGTTATCTGGTGTGAAGAACAATGCTGTGAAGCTCCCATGCTGGCATTCTAGAAATATAAAGGCAGCACTTTTGTTTTTTGATCTCCTCAACTGACGGAGAAAACGGAGATGAAACCTACATCACGTGAAAATATTAGATACGTCACTCAACAGGGATCTGTTTCACGTCTTTGGACCTTCATCCAGGGTCATTTTAAACTAGATTATTATTACTATTAACATTTTAAAATCAGGATGAAGGACTATTTGAGCTCTGAATGTGATCATGTGTCATGACACTGATTGATACATCTTTTATTGATGCAATTTGCTGGTTTGTTTTAAGTTTGTTTTATGTGAGTTTTTTAATTTTCTTTTTACGTTTTGCGGTTTTTGTTTTTTTATTGTGAAACTTCCACGCTGCCTTCTTGGCCAGGACGTTGTAAATGTGTTTCCAAATCTTCAATGGGATTATCCTGGATAAACTAAAGCTACATTAACAAATAAATAAAGACAAATACTTCTTCCTTCCCATGGACACAAAAGGCTTATTTCTCTGAAATGTGGTTAATTAGTGAGCATGATGCCAAGATAATCAAGATGCTGACTAAACAGCATGAGTATTACAGGGGGCTTTCACAATAAAAGCCCACTCTACAGTTCAGCTTTATCACCCAACCCGGTGTCACAGGTTTTAAAGAGCGTGCCTCTGGACGGCTGGACTGACAGAGTTTAGAATCATGGTGCTCAAACTCTGGTTGGTGAACCTGCTGCTGGCCAGCTGGTCCTAGAAGATGTTGCATGTGAAGGAGCAGGAGCAGGATGAGGAGGAGCAGGATGAGGAGGAGCAGGATGAGGAGGAGCAGGATGAGGAAGAGCAGGATGAGGAAGAGCAGGATGTGGAGGAGCAGGATGAGGAGGAGCAGGATGAAGAGGAGCAGGATGTGGAGGAGCAGGATGAGGAAGAGCAGGATGAAGAGGAGCAGGATGTGGAGGAGCAGGATGAGGAAGAGCAGGATGAGGAAGAGCAGGATGAAGAGGAGCAGGATGAGGAGGAGCAGGATGAAGAGGAGCAGGATGAGGAAGAGCAGGATGAAGAGGAGCAGGATGAGGAGGAGCAGGATGAGGAGGAGCAGGATGAGGAAGAGCAGGATGAAGAGGAGCAGGATGAGGAAGAGCAGGATGAGGAGGAGCAGGATGAGGAAGAGCAGGATGAGGAAGAGCAGGATGTGGAGGAGCAGGATGGGGAGGAGCAGGATGAAGAGGAGCAGGATGTGGAGGAGCAGGATGAGGAGGAGCAGGATGTGGAGGAGCAGGATGTGGAGGAGCAGGATGAGGAGGAGCAGGATGTGGAGGAGCAGGATGAGGAAGAGCAGGATGAGGAAGAGCAGGATGAAGAGGAGCAGGATGAGGAGGAGCAGGATGAAGAGGAGCAGGATGAGGAAGAGCAGGATGAAGAGGAGCAGGATGAGGAGGAGCAGGATGAGGAGGAGCAGGATGAGGAGGAGCAGGATGTGGAGGAGCAGGATGAGGAGGAGCAGGATGAGGAAGAGCAGGATGAAGAGGAGCAGGATGAAGAGGAGCAGGATGTGGAGGAGCAGGATGAGGAGGAGCAGGATGTGGTGGAGCAGGATGAGGAGGAGCAGGATGAGGAAGAGCAGGATGAAGAGGAGCAGGATGAGGAGGAGCAGGATGAAGAGGAGCAGGATGTGGAGGAGCAGGATGAAGAGGAGCAGGATGTGGAGGAGCAGGATGAAGAGGAGCAGGATGTGGAGGAGCAGGATGTGGAGGAGCAGGATGAGGAGGAGCAGGATGAGGAGGAGCAGGATGTGGAGAAGCAGGAGCAGGATGAGGAGGAGCAGGATGAGGAGGAGCAGGATGAGGAGGAGCAGGATGAGCAGGATGAGGAGGAGCAGGAGCAGGATGAGGAGGAGCAGGATGAGGAGGAGCAGGATGAGGAGGAGCAGGATGTGGAGAAGCAGGATGTGGAGAAGCAGGAGCAGGATGTGGAGGAGCAGGATGTGGAGGAGCAGGAGCAGGATGAGGAGGAGCAGGATGTGGAAGAGCAGGATGAGGAGGAGCAGGAGCAGGATGAGGAGGAGCAGGATGTGGAAGAGCAGGATGAGGAGGAGCAGGATGTGGAGAAGCAGGAGCAGGATGAGGAGGAGCAGGATGAGGAGAAGCAGGAGCAGGATGTGGAGGAGTAGGATGTGAAGGAGCAGGATGAGGATGAGGAGGAGCAGGATGTGGAGGAGCAGGATGAGGAGGAGCAGGATGAGGAGGAGCAGGATGTGGAGAAGCAGGATGAGGAGGAGCAGGATGAGGAGGAGCAGGATGTGGAGGAGCAGGATGAGGAGGAGCAGGATGATTATAATAATATTAATAATAATGCTAATAATGATCAGCATCCTGATACGCCACACCTGTCAGGTGGGTTATCTTGGTCAAGTGCTCACTAACAGAGGATTTTAATAAGTTTGGTAAATGTGTGTGCGCAGAAAACTTGTTTTTGAGACTCACATTATGCTCCTATTTACCTCCATGAGAAATAGAGGATCCCTTATATGGTTGTAATTAATTTACACGGTTTGTTACCATCACTGTGAACCATGTTACATAAAACACAACCATCAAAGTATTAATATTCAATAATCATATTGTTTATTAGCCTTATTGGCCCTTTAAAGTAGATATCAACAGGCCGTCTGCAGGTCAAACATCCAATAGCCAGTAGCCAGTAACCAGTAGCCAGTAGCCAGTAACCAGTAGCCAGTAACCAGTAACCAGTAGCCAGTAATCAGTAACCAGTAGCCAGTAACCAGTAGCCAGTAGCCAGTAGCCAGTAACCAGTAGCCAGTAACCAGTAACCAGTAGCCAGTAACCAGTAACCAGTAGCCAGTAGCCAGTAACCAGTAACCAGTAGCCAGTAGCCAGTAACCAGTAACCAGTAACCAGTAGCCAGTAACCAGTAGCCAGTAGCCAGTAGCCAGTAACCAGTAGCCAGTAGCCAGTAACCAGTAGCCAGTAACCAGTAGCCAGTAACCAGTAACCAGTAGCCAGTAGCCAGTAGCCAGTAACCAGTAGCCAGTAACCAGTAACCAGTAGCCAGTAACCAGTAGCCAGTAACCAGTAACCAGTAGCCAGTAACCAGTAGCCAGTAACCAGTAGCCAGTAGCCAGTAACCAGTAACCAGTAGCCAGTAACCAGTAGCCAGTAACCAGTAGCCAGTAACCAGTAGCCAGTAACCAGTAACCAGTAGCCAGTAGTCGTGTCCCAGCAGACACGACGGATGGAGTTGATGCAACTACAGTTCTGGAAGTGGAATCCTTTTGGTCCAGGCAGGAAGAGGCGCTCCAGGAGCAGGGAGCTGCTCTCCTTCCTCCTGCTCTGCTGGGACGGAGCCGGGAGGACATGGGCTTTAGTTTTTATCTACAGGTTTGTCTGTTTGTCTTTTTTCTATTCAAGTGCAGTGACAGAAACATGTTTAATCCATAGCCGCCGTCTCTGTGCTGCACCGAGAAAACGAAACGCTGTAATCCACCGTGGAAGCCAGGTATTCTTAAAAAAACTCTACTTCGGGACCTCATGTGGGGTTCCTCCATCTCCGGCCTCAGGCCCCATCAACCCCCATTCAATTAAAGCTTCAGCTCACATTTCCATTTCAGAAAGAGGGATTTATTTATAATTGCAGGCACATTTTATTGACAGAAACAAGGCACACTTACAGGGGAAATGACATTCTCATCACTGCCGTTGTAGAAATGATTGAAATGCAGGCAGCATTTTGTCCCCGGTTAGTTCAAAACAGTCATCATCCTCATCCTCATCATCATCATCATCCTCAGCAGCAGCATGCCATTAGTACAGAGCAGCTTACATGAGTACACAACAGATCTCAGACTGCAGAGACAGACGAGGAGAGACGGCATTCACGTGACAGAAGTGACGGCTTTTTCACGGCTCGGCGCCGTCAACGCCGGCCGAGCCGCCCTGAGATGCTGAGCTCATCTGAGAGACGCTCCGCTTGGTGTCGTCAACGCAGTGTCTGACGGCTCTTTGACAACCGTTTGGGAAAGGAAGCAGAGGCGATCCAAACACAGGAGGAGGACACTGACACGGCGCTCTATACCACGCCTCCCTGCTGACTGGGTGAGCGGCACTCAGGCAGACATGTGACCAGATTGGAGTTTTGGAAATATACTTCATACTTAATGTATGAAAGCCCACAAGGTCAAGGGTCACACGTAGCCGCTTCTGCTTTCATGGAGCCGCCGAGTCATGTGAAAGGCTCGCAGTGCGTCAGTGGAGGTGCGTATAGAGCGATCGAGTGATGCAGAACATCTGGATCACAGCGATGTGGACGAGCCACGGCAACAACAAGCCACCCGGAGAGAGAGAGAGAGAGAGAGAGAGACATAGAGAGAGAGAGAGAGAGAGAGAGAGAGAGACATAGAGAGAGAGAGAGAGAGAGAGAGAGAGAGAGAGAGAGAGAGAGAGACATAGAGAGAGAGACACAGCGAGGGGACGTCCACCACCTCTAACAATCAACCCTCGAATGCAGGGGAGGAACCGTGTGTGTGTGTGTGTGTGTGTGTGCGTGTGTGTGTGTGTGTGTGTGTGCGTGTGTGTGTGTGTGTGTGTGTGTGTGTGTGATTACCACAAACGCTCTACTTTACATCCTCCTACACACAATTTAGCACTTTGCTTTGTTTGCTTCCTTAAGAAAAAAGGAACAGTAATTATCAGCCAAGCCAAGCACACAACATGCCATTGTATTATTTGAATGATCTGCCGGGGGATTTGTATGTAATTGCAATCACGAGCACGTCTGAGTGGCTCTGTGGCCGACTTCAGACTGAAGGCAGGGTTGTGTATCCTGACGACTCAACAGGAACAGGAAAGGGCCCGGTAGATATTCATAGTCCATTGATATATACATCAATGGACATTCCCTCATATCTACAGTGGATATGAGGGAATGTCCAGCATCTGATCATGGGACAGAAAGCTGGGCACCGGTGGTGGAAGAACCCGCTGCCTTCTCCAGTCAAGCAACCCTGCAATCAACCATCTTTGGGCCCATCTGTCAAAATATATAATTTGACAAAAATCTATTTAATGCGTCGGCTACGACCCAAACGTCAGCCAAAACGTGGGAAAGAATGGCTTTATTCACGTAACTGCATGCCGCCATTAACATGACGGGAATCGAATGAAATAGAGAAATAAAAAAAGAAGAGAAGGAACTCCGTTGTATCGGCGCCGCCGCCTCCCTCTAAACGCCACCCGGCCTAATGGGGAGCGACACGTGTGAGGGTTGTGGCCGCCAGAGCGGGCTGATCCTGTTAGGCGTTAAATGGATCCTACACGGGTGTTAGGGTCCAGAATGAGCAATCAGACATGGAGAGGCATCCATATTCATGGGGCGGCGGCTTCAAGGCCATTCGAGCCGGGGAGGAATAGTTTATCTAGACGCCGCTCTCCTCAATGCATAAGTGGAGCTGTTGACCGCTCACGGTGGACATTTTGTTTTCTCAGCCCTGTGTGTGTGTGTGTGTGTGTGTGTGTGTGTGTGTGTGTGTGTGTGTGTGTGTTTTGGGGGGGCAGCGTTGCGTGTGCCGTAAACCTCACTGCGATAAATGTCTTTAGAGCAACCCTTTGCATGAATAAAGGAAGCGTTAAAGGTTTTTGGGGGGTACTGCCCCTCCCCCCCCCCCTACCCTCCCCCCCCCCTCAATACATGCGAGCTGAATAAGACCTGAATAAGAACCCCAGCATTATACTGTCTGTAAATATTACAGGTCGGCTCACGCTGATCCCGGCCTTGTTAATATGTTATGGACTTCAGCTGTCGCAGTCAATATTTTGTTAATTTTTGCGTCACAAATTGGGCAAAATGAAAAGAAAAAAAATTCCACTCTGAATCTTCCTGATGGCGAGGTCGACCCAGCTTTTAGACGGGTCCTAAACATCCCAATGGAATCCAAATAAATGCCGTTATTTGATTCAAGAGGAGACAAATTACTTACAGTGCAATTGATTACTTACATTAAGAAAATATTTAAGTATATTTAAGTATTTAAATATAAGTTTTCTGAAATGTTTTGTTTAAGTATACAAATGAGGCATTATCTTATTAAATATTTGCTCATTATGGTTAGAAGCATGGTTCTAAATTATTGTTTCATGAGAGTCAAATGTTTTTAAAGAGCGAGTTTTTGATATCTATTTTGTTCTCAGATTTATTTTTCAACAAACCCCTTAAAAAACCTGACCAGTTGATTCCTGACATTGAGATATTTATTTATGTTACAAGTTTAAAAAAATGCTATGTTTAAATATGCAAATGAGGCATTAAGTAATGGGAACCTTTGATACATTTAGGAGAAAGCTACAGACTACAAAGTGGTAAAATAAATGTTAAACTAAATGTTTGTTTAGATCAAATGTTTACTGTTCAAGAACCTTCGTGAATTAGAAATAAAACAATCCATTTGCCGATTCAGAAAACAATGATAAGTAACAATGAATTACTCCTTTTGGGCATCGATCCAACAAGCATCTGTGTGACTTCACTTTCTACTAAATATCCTTTGGACATCACAATGGATTTATTGATACTAGTATTCTCACCATTGTTTTACTACGTGTTTTACTCCAATCGACTAATGGGTAAAGTGTGAAAAATAATAATTTGATGATAAAGGGAAGAGCTGCAGCCTCATTTGATATAATTGGGAACTCATTATTCCTGCAGTGTAAGACGGTTACTGAGAAGAAATGTGAAGACGTCGCCGAGGGCTCTGGGAAAGTGTGACGGCTTATTTTGACTATCAACTGACGTTTTTATGGAAGAAACGATTCATTTAATTATCAGAGAAAAAAAAGTAATTGAAGAGATTAATCAAAATAAAAGAAAATGGAATGCTCTGTTCTGAGAAAGCGACCATCAAGAAATCCCAATTAGTGTGAGTCGCTCTGAAGGAGCTCTCCGAGGAGCAGATGAAGAGAGGACTGACATGGAACGCCATCAAGGCACAGGATGAAGGCCTGGAGGTGAACAATGCAGCTCATAGACTTCACCTCGGGTCATTACTCACATTAACGCAAGTAGCTTTTGTATTACAAGTTTTGTGAAAATAGTAAATTGTTGTGGATGTAAGAGCTGCTGGAGTGGAGACAGTGGATCAGAGTCTGATAACAAACTCGTGAGGGAAAACGTCCTTTAAAGAGAAGTTTACTTACAGTACATCATGATGAAGACTACAGGGGAAGACGAGAGAGCAAGAGGACGAGAGGACGAGAGGACAAGAGGACGAGAGGACGAGAGGACAAGAGGACGAGAGGACAAGAGAGCAAGAGGACGAGAGGACGAGAGGACGAGAGGACAAGAGGACGAGAGAGCAAGAGGACGAGAGGACAAGAGGACGAGAGGACAAGAGGACAAGAGGACGAGAGGACGAGAGGACGAGAGGACAAGAGGACGAGAGAGCAAGAGGACGAGAGGACGAGAGGACGAGAGGACGAGAGGACAAGAGGACGAGAGGACGAGAGGACAAGAGGACAAGAGGACGAGAGGACAAGAGGACGAGAGGACAAGAGGACGAGAGGACGAGAGGACAAGAGGACAAGAGGACAAGAGGACGAGAGGACAAGAGGACAAGAGAGCAAGAGGACGAGAGGACAAGAGGACGAGAGGACAAGAGGACGAGAGGACGAGAGGACGAGAGGACGAGAGGACAAGAGGACAAGAGAACGAGAGAGCAAGAGGACAAGAGAACGAGAGAGCAAGAGGACAAGAGGACGAGAGGACAAGAGGACAAGAGGACAACAGAACAAGAGAGCAAGAGGACGAGAGGACGAGAGGACGAGAGGACAAGAGAACGAGAGAGCAAGAGGACGAGAGAGCAAGAGGACGAGAGGACGAGAGGACAAGAGAGCAAGAGGACGAGAGGACAAGAGAGCAAGAGGACGAGAGGACGAGAGGACAAGAGGACAAGAGGACAAGAGGACGAGAGGACAAGAGGACAAGAGGACAAGAGGACGAGAGGACAAGAGGACAAGAGGACGAGAGAACGAGAGAGCAAGAGGACAAGAGAACAAGAGGACGAGAGGACAAGAGGACGAGAGGACAAGAGGACGAGAGGACGAGAGGACGAGAGGACGAGAGGACAAGAGGACAAGAGAACGAGAGAGCAAGAGGACAAGAGAACGAGAGAGCAAGAGGACAAGAGGACGAGAGGACAAGAGGACAAGAGGACAACAGAACAAGAGAGCAAGAGGACGAGAGGACGAGAGGACGAGAGGACAAGAGAACGAGAGAGCAAGAGGACGAGAGAGCAAGAGGACGAGAGGACGAGAGGACAAGAGAGCAAGAGGACGAGAGGACAAGAGAGCAAGAGGACGAGAGGACGAGAGAGCAAGAGGACGAGAGAGCAAGAGGACGAGAGGACGAGAGAGCAAGAGGACGAGAGGACAAGAGAACAAGAGAGCAAGAGGACAAGAGAACAAGAGAGCAAGAGAGCAAGAGGACGAGAGGACGAGAGAGCAAGAGGACAAGAGGACGAGAGAGCAAGAGGACAAGAGGACGAGAGGACAAGAGAGCAAGAGGACGAGAGGACGAGAGAGCAAGAGGACAAGAGGACGAGAGAGCAAGAGGACGAGAGGACGAGAGAGCAAGAGGACGAGAGGACGAGAGAGCAAGAGGACGAGAGAACAAGAGAGCAAGAGAGCAAGAGGACGAGAGGACGAGAGAGCAAGAGGACGAGAGGACGAGAGAGCAAGAGGACGAGAGGACGAGAGGACGAGAGGACGAGAGAGCAAGAGGACGAGAGGACGAGAGAGCAAGAGAACGAGAGGACGAGAGAACAAGAGGACAAGAGGACGAGAGGACGAGAGGACGAGAGGACGAGAGGACAAGAGGACAAGAGGACAAGAGGACGAGAGAGCAAGAGGACAAGAGGACGAGAGGACAAGAGGACGAGAGGACAAGAGGACGAGAGGACGAGAGGACGAGAGGACAAGAGGACAAGAGGACAAGAGGACGAGAGGACAAGAGGACGAGAGAGCAAGAGGACGAGAGGACAAGAGGACGAGAGAGCAAGAGGACGAGAGGACAAGAGGACGAGAGGACGAGAGGACAAGAGGACGAGAGAGCAAGAGGACAAGAGGACGAGAGAGCAAGAGGACAAGAGGACGAGAGGACAAGAGGACGAGAGGACAAGAGGACGAGAGGACGAGAGGACGAGAGGACAAGAGGACAAGAGGACAAGAGGACGAGAGGACAAGAGGACGAGAGAGCAAGAGGACGAGAGGACAAGAGGACGAGAGAGCAAGAGGACGAGAGGACAAGAGGACGAGAGGACGAGAGGACGAGAGGACGAGAGGACGAGAGGACAAGAGGACAAGAGAACGAGAGAGCAAGAGGACAAGAGAACGAGAGAGCAAGAGGACAAGAGGACGAGAGGACAAGAGGACAAGAGGACAAGAGGACAACAGAACAAGAGAGCAAGAGGACGAGAGGACGAGAGGACGAGAGGACAAGAGAACGAGAGAGCAAGAGGACGAGAGAGCAAGAGGACGAGAGGACGAGAGAGCAAGAGGACGAGAGGACAAGAGAGCAAGAGGACGAGAGGACGAGAGAGCAAGAGGACGAGAGAGCAAGAGGACGAGAGGACGAGAGGACGAGAGAACAAGAGAGCAAGAGAGCAAGAGGACGAGAGGACGAGAGAGCAAGAGGACGAGAGGACGAGAGAGCAAGAGGACGAGAGGACGAGAGAGCAAGAGGACAAGAGGACGAGAGAGCAAGAGGACAAGAGGACGAGAGAGCAAGAGGACGAGAGAGCAAGAGGACGAGAGGACGAGAGAGCAAGAGGACGAGAGGACGAGAGGACGAGAGGACAAGAGGACGAGAGGACGAGAGAGCAAGAGGACGAGAGAACAAGAGAGCAAGAGAGCAAGAGGACGAGAGGACGAGAGAGCAAGAGGACGAGAGGACGAGAGAGCAAGAGGACGAGAGGACGAGAGAGCAAGAGGACAAGAGGACGAGAGAGCAAGAGGACGAGAGGACGAGAGAGCAAGAGGACAAGAGGACGAGAGGACGAGAGAGCAAGAGGACGAGAGGACGAGAGAGCAAGAGGACGAGAGGACGAGAGGACAAGAGGACGGGAGAGGGTCACTCACACGTGTGCCAAAGTGGACTCCCGCTTCATATTCAGGTTGCTGCTTGTTAAAACCCCCTGCTATGAATCATGTCTGTTGTGTGTCTGTTAGTGTGCGTGTCTGTTAGTGTGTCTGTTAGTGTGTCTGTTAGTGTGTCTGTTAGCGTGTCTGTTAGCGTGCCTGTTAGTGTGCGTGTCTGTTAGTGTGTCTGTTAGTGTGTCTGTTAGCGTGTCTGTTAGCGTGTCTGTTAGTGTGTCTGTTAGCGTGTCTGTTAGCGTGTCTGTTAGTGTGCGTGTCTGTTAGTGTGTCTGTTAGTGTGTCTGTTAGCGTGTCTGTTAGCGTGTCTGTTAGTGTGCGTGTCTGTTAGTGTGTCTGTTAGCGTGTCTGTTAGCGTGTCTGTTAGTGTGTCTGTTAGTGTGTGTGTCTGTTAGTGTGTCTGTTAGTGTGTTTGTTAGCGTGTCTGTTAGTGTGTCTGTTAGTGTGCGTGTCTGTTAGTGTGTCTGTTAGCGTGTCTGTTAGTGTGCGTGTCTGTTAGTGTGTCTGTTAGTGTGTCGGTTAGCGTGTCTGTTAGCGTGTCTGTTAGTGTGCGTGTCTGTTAGTGTGTCTGTTAGTGTGTCTGTTAGCGTGTCTGTTAGTGTGCGTGTCTGTTAGTGTGTCTGTTAGCGTGTCTGTTAGCGTGTCTGTTAGTGTGTCTGTTAGTGTGTGTGTCTGTTAGTGTGTCTGTTAGTGTGTTTGTTAGCGTGTCTGTTAGTGTGCCTGTTAGTGTGCGTGTCTGTTAGTGTGTCTGTTAGCGTGTCTGTTAGTGTGCGTGTCTGTTAGTGTGCGTGTCTGTTAGTGTGTCTGTTAGCGTGTCTGTTAGTGTGCGTGTCTGTTAGTGTGTCTGTTAGCGTGTCTGTTAGCGTGTCTGTTAGTGTGTCTGTTAATGTGTCTGTTAGCGTGTCTGTTAGCGTGTCTGTTAGTGTGCGTGTCTGTTAGCATGTCTGTTAGTTTGTCTGTTAGTGTGTCTGTTAGTGTGTCTGTTAGTGTGCGTGTCTGTTAGTGTGTCTGTTAGCGTGTCTGTTAGCGTGTCTGTTAGTGTGTCTGTTAGTGTGTGTGTCTGTTAGTGTGTCTGTTAGTGTGTCTGTTAGCGTGTCTGTTAGCGTGTCTGTTAGTGTGCGTGTCTGTTAGTGTGTCTGTTAGCGTGTCTGTTGGCGTGTCTGTTAGTGTGTCTGTTAGTGTGTGTGTCTGTTAGTGTGTCTGTTAGTGTGTTTGTTAGCGTGTCTGTTAGTGTGTCTGTTAGTGTGCGTGTCTGTTAGTGTGTCTGTTAGCGTGTCTGTTAGTGTGCGTGTCTGTTAGTGTGTCTGTTAGTGTGTCGGTTAGCGTGTCTGTTAGCGTGTCTGTTAGTGTGCGTGTCTGTTAGTGTGTCTGTTAGTGTGTCTGTTAGCGTGTCTGTTAGTGTGCGTGTCTGTTAGTGTGTCTGTTAGCGTGTCTGTTAGCGTGTCTGTTAGTGTGTCTGTTAGTGTGTGTGTCTGTTAGTGTGTCTGTTAGTGTGTTTGTTAGCGTGTCTGTTAGTGTGCCTGTTAGTGTGCGTGTCTGTTAGTGTGTCTGTTAGCGTGTCTGTTAGTGTGCGTGTCTGTTAGTGTGCGTGTCTGTTAGTGTGTCTGTTAGCGTGTCTGTTAGTGTGCGTGTCTGTTAGTGTGTCTGTTAGCGTGTCTGTTAGCGTGTCTGTTAGTGTGTCTGTTAATGTGTCTGTTAGCGTGTCTGTTAGCGTGTCTGTTAGTGTGCGTGTCTGTTAGCATGTCTGTTAGTTTGTCTGTTAGTGTGTCTGTTAGTGTGTCTGTTAGTGTGCGTGTCTGTTAGTGTGTCTGTTAGCGTGTCTGTTAGCGTGTCTGTTAGTGTGTCTGTTAGTGTGTGTGTCTGTTAGTGTGTCTGTTAGTGTGTCTGTTAGCGTGTCTGTTAGCGTGTCTGTTAGTGTGCGTGTCTGTTAGTGTGTCTGTTAGTGTGTCTGTTAGCGTGTCTGTTAGCGTGTCTGTTAGTGTGCGTGTCTGTTAGCATGTCTGTTAGTGTGTCTGTTAGCGTGTCTGTTAGCGTGTCTGTTAGCGTGTGTGTCTGTTAGCATGTCTGTTAGCGTGTCTGTTAGCGTGTCTGTTAGTGTGTCTGTTAGCGTGTCTGTTAGCGTGTCTGTTAGTGTGTCTGTTAGCGTGCTGTTAGCGTGTCTGTTAGTGTGCGTGTCTGTTAGCGTGTCTGTTTGCGTGTCTGTTAGCGTGTCTGTTAGCGTGTCTGTTAGTGCGCAGGCCGGCATGCTGGGGACGCTCATGCAGAACGAGTTACACCATCACAAGATGTCAAGCGGAGAGACAGTTCTTCTCCGGGAGACCGAAAACAATCTCGGAGCAACACGTTCAACACACACACACACACACACACACGCACACACACACACAGAAACAAAACAGAATCACAACGCTGACCGTGGCCACGGAGACAGACTGACAAGACGCACGGTGGACAGATGCGAGGACACTCCAGCCCTGGCTCGTCTCAGGAAGAGGAAGAAGACATTGCAATGCAGTACAGGTCACAGAAGAGGTGGGTTTCCTGGGTTTTGGGGGAGGGGCTTCGTCCTCCGGTGGGCAGTCGGGTGAGGTGGGTGTGGGGTGGGGGTGGTGTCGGGCGAAGAGAGGACTCTCCTCGACTACGCGTATTCTTAAGCAATAACAACGTGATCCGTATTATCCACCCAAGAATACCCGTCACCGAAGAGAGTCTTTCAGTAAACCGGGGGAGGGGAGGGGGAGCTAAGCCGGAAACCGCGTAAGCAGCGCCGCCGCCACTGCGTCATCGTCACCGCCACCATGGCCGCCGCCGCCATCAGCAGCCCCCCTTCAGGCCCCCCCGTGGCAAACAGACACACACACACACACACAGAGGAAGTGTGGCGGTCGCATCGATGGAAGACGCCCGGCTGCGGCGTGAGGCGACGTTCCACCGATGGCTCCTCTGCAAAAGGAGACAGATTGACAACTGTGGCGGGGGGTGTGGTGTGGGGGGTCCGATCCGAGCCAGGCAGCGTGTGCGGACGGGACGAACAGAAGAAAAAAAGAAGGGTGTGTAAAAGCTGAGGTTAGCTTGATTCACTAAAAGGTGCAGAAGGGGGCGGGGCTTAGCGTCTTACCTGTGCACCAGCATCTCCTGGGGATCGTCATCGGGCTGCAACACTCGGCTCCCCCAACGCCGCCGCCGCTCGGCCCGACCCGGGCGTCATGAGGCCTGTGGAGGGGGAGGGGTTTAGGCGGGGGCGAGCACACGGGGGGGAGAGGCGGGGTTAGGAGGTCAGGGCCCGGGATGTGTGACAATAGCCCCGCGCCCCCCATTAGCCCGCTCCCTCTACCAGCACCCCCACCAGCAGAGGAATCAACACATGGGCTACACCGGGGGAGGGAGGGAGGGAGGGGGGAGGGAGGGAGAACTAATCTGTTTGATTGTATAAAAATGGCGCTGCTCTCGTGCAGCAGTGCGCTGCAGCCTCCCCCAGGCTGGTTGCTGTGACATCAAAATATATATATTGGAATTACATTCAGTCACACAGAGGCACATCACAGCCGACAACATTTACTTCCCTGAAAAAATATTCTAATTGAATTCCTAAATGTTAATCCGCCGATAATTATTATGATCCCCCCACCCCCACACCGTCTTCTTTGTTTTTGAAAAATTAAAAAGCGAGGAGTTTAAACGGCGGAGCAGAGCCCATTAATAATGTATGAAAAGTTCAGGCAAATGTATTCCACTCCATTCTAATTGAACTAGCCGGCTGAATACAGAGAGCGTCTCCAGCTAAGCCCAAAACCATTGATTTGTTGCCTCTGATCAATATTCACAATTACTCCGCGGATGGTTTGGTAAAAGAGGAAAAAGGCTTGTCGCTGTGTGTGAGTGTGTGTGTGAGTGTGTGAGTGTGTCTGTGTGTGTGTGTGTGTGTGTGTGTGTGTGTGTGTGTGTGTGTGTGTGTGTGTGTGTGTGTGTGTGTGTGTGTGTGTTACTAGATTGACTATAGTTTCCAAATGACATGTTCATGAAAACTGAGCAGTAATGGTGTAATTTGTTTCGGTTTCATTAAAGCAGAAGATATTGATGGGGAGAGAAAATGCGTTTTAAATATATAACATAAAAAAATATATATTACATTTTTTTTAAGGACTAACTGAGGGGATTTGCAGTGCAATCGGTGCCGAAAACACAGACGCTCATTATTCTGCATGAAAAATTCAAACTCTGCAGAGGTGCTGAAGCTGGATGGACAAATTGATGGACAGAGTCAACAGCCCCAAGCAGGGAGGAGGGAGGAGGGAGGAGGGAGGAGGGAGGAGGGAGGAAAGGAACAGAGAGGAGGACGGTAAACAAAGAACAAACGGATGAAAAGGAGGAGAAAGAAGATGAGATGCTAATCCACAAGTTTGCTTTTCCTGCTCTTTTTACATTTTCTTTTTTGGTCTTCTTCTCTATTTCACCTTCTTATCCTCCACTCAGCCAGCCCACGAGACACACACACACACACACACACACACACACACACACACACACACACACACACATCCGCCAGAAAGAGGAAGACCCCCACCCGCCCAACCACCCCCGAGCTGCAGAGAGCTGGGATTTACCACCCGCAGCCAAACACACACACACACACGCACACACGCACACACACACACACACACACACACACACACACACACACACACACACAGATCGCCGGCTAGCCTGGCCCAACCCTGGCCATCTGTAGAGATGGAGAGAAAAGTAAACCTGAGGGCTTCAGCGAGATATCATCTCATCTCTCTCACACACACACACACACACACACACACACACACACACACACACACACACACACACAGAGAGAGAGAGGTCGGCCAGCCCACGTCTCATTGATTGCTGGGTGGGAGCACCCCGGAGACTCATCAGATTACCCCGAGAGCCAGGGCAACCGCTCAAAATCAAACACCAAGAATCTTCTCTCAGCTTTGCTCTCATTCAAACTCCCCCAACACACACACACACACACACTGACAACATCCACACACACACACACTGACAACATCCACACACACACTGACAATATCCACACACACACACTGACAACATCCACACACACACTGACAATATCCACACACACACACTGACAGTATCCACACACACACACACACACTGACCGTATCCACACACACACACACACTGACAACATCCACACACACACTGACAGTATCCACACACACTGACAGTATCCACACACACACACAGCGAACGCAGAGCACCACAGGTTGTTGCGAGAAGAGACGATGATGAGGATGAGGATGCGAGTGAAATGCTCTCTCTAGTCTTTTTTTTTTCCAACTTTGTTTTCACGCTCAAGAATCCCCCTCAACTTACGCGACCGTCACACACACACACACACCTCCGTTCCTTTCTCCTCCTTCTGATCGTCCCGTGAACATGATGGTCGTGGACGAGGGATGAAACCAGACAAGACAAACACTGCACGAGAATGGAACGAAAAATCTCCTCCAGTCAAAGATAAGTACTGAGACACGTTCCACCGGAGGAGAGTGGACAAAGAGAAACACGGCATCAGTCCAGGCCGAGCCGCGGTGGCCCCCTTACCCTCTTTTCTTCTCCTCTGCTCTCCCGTAACCCAGGGTGTTTCCTCTCCCCTGCTCTCCCGACGGTCTCTTCTCAAAAAATCCCCTCCCCTTTTCCCTCCCGACGCCTTTGCCGAGGGTCCGCGGCCAGCTGGGAGGTGCTGGTCTCCCTCCCCCTCCCGGGTCCAGGAAGAGCTCCCTGAGGAGAAGGAGGAGGCAGATCCCGGCAGGAGACGGGGATCCAGCGGCGACGGGGATGGAGGATAGTGGTGCTGATGCTGCCAGAAGAGAGGGGATGAGGGGAGGGATGGATGCTTACAAAAGATCCCCACCTCCCTCTTCCTCTCCTCCCCCGGTCCTCCTCCACTTTCTCCTCTCCTCTCTCGCCTTCGCCCCTTCTCTCCGCTCCGAGCGCCGAGAGAAGCCAGTTGTTGCTCCGCCGCGGCAAAACCAACTGACAGCCGGCATCGAGCCGGCGGAGCGATTGAGAGTGCAGAGAGCAGACGGACAGGAGAGAGAGAGAGAGAGAGAGAGGGAGGGAGAGAGAGGGAAAGAGAGGGAGAAAGAGAGAAGGAGAAGGAGAAGAGAGAGAGAGAGAAGGGAGAGTGTGCGGTGTGATGTGGCATCTGCGAGAGAGTGATAGAGAGGAGAGAGAGGGATACGGAGGTAGAGGTGGACGGGTGGAAGGGGGAGGAGGGAGGAGGAGGATGGACGAAGGAGGAGGAGGAGAGAGAAAGGTGGGGTAAGGCAGGATGCGGGGAAGGATGAGAGAGAGAGAGAGAGAGAGAGAGAGAGAGAGCAGACGGGAGGAAATAAAGAGAGAGAGATGTAAAGAAACAGAGAGAGGTATTGCAGCAATGAAAACCACCGGCAGTCTAACGGACTCTGTCCCTGCTATGAGGACAGCCAGAGAATAATTAGATTTATGCTTCACACACACACACACACACACACACACACACACACACACACACACACAACCTGGCACCGAGTAATGGTGCATTCATTGATGTGCT
This sequence comes from Taurulus bubalis, assembly GCF_910589615.1. Classification (NCBI taxonomy): domain Eukaryota; kingdom Metazoa; phylum Chordata; class Actinopteri; order Perciformes; family Cottidae; genus Taurulus; species Taurulus bubalis. Next base: position 21,652,062 of record NC_136606.1, on the reverse strand, counting down.
GTGCGCTCCGCGGCCCTCGGCCAACACCTCCACCAGCAGCACCACGAGGATTCTGGAAAGAGACCAAATGTATCATCAGAAATAAAGTGAAGGATGACGACGGTGATGATGATGAGGATGATGATGGGAAGAAGGGAAGATTAGGAAGAGTGGGAAGAGAGGGAAATGAGTCGGCCCTTCGGGACTGATGAAAACACACAATGAGCATGGGGGGGGACTGGCAATCATATGCACCGACACACCACGAACGCCACATCATCGACTGTGAGCAGCACTCAAGGCCGACAAAAGCCTGTGTGTGTGTGTGTGTGTGTGTGTGTGTGTGTGTGTGTGTGTGTGTGTGTGTGTGTGTTGAGGGGGGTTCAAGTGTGACAACATGTATTTGTTCCCCCTCTTTGTTGAAAAGGAAAGGTAACAAGGTGTTAGGATTCATCAAGATGGCTCCACTTCCACTTTTGTTTCCGAGGGGACGGCCACACTATTGTGTGTGTGTGTGTGTGTGTGTGTGTGTGTGTGTGTGTGTGTGTGTGTGTGTGTGTGTGTGTGTGTGTGTGTGTGTGTGTGTGTGTGTGTGTGCTTTTATCAAGCCAATACTGGCAGGACTAAATTCGTAATTTGATAATTCTTCCAAGAAAACAGGGAGGATAAAAATGTGCTAATTTGGACGATGACGTGAAACTAAAAAGACATAATTCCTGAAAGTGAAACACTTTCATCCCGTCAGATATTACCTTTTTATTATTGTCGTCCCATACAGAATAATAATAATAACAGAGCTCCACGAGGCACGTCACACATATCGTCTGGCACCAAAATAAATAAGATCGGAAACCCGATGCCGAAGAGGACCGCCACGACCAGCGGGAACCGGACCCGACGGCGGCGGTCAGAACCAGCAGCATGCTGCCTCAGAGGGAGAGGACCGGTGCACCGGGCCTGAACAAAAACAAAGAAGTAATGCAGAGAGAAAGAGGAGGATGAAGAATGAAAGCAAGAAGAAAAATGAAACCAATTTCCTCGGGGCTGATTTAAGGTCTTCTTAATGCCAACTGGTCTCTTAACTCGCCGCAGCAGGCCTTGACTTTTCCAGCTGACATTTTCAATTAGCGAGGCTTAAAATCATTTGAGCCGAAGGAACGAGAGACCCCGGCTTTAACCGCAGATAATGGCCGGATAGTATAAGATTCCCTGTAGGTGTCCAGAGCGCGCACACACACACACACACACACACACACACACACACACACACACACACACACACACACACACACACACACACACACACACAGAAATCCAGGAACAGATCAGTGATACTGTGCCATTCTTTTTTGTCAAAGCAGGGAAGGACATGAAATGCATCAAACAAGCTTTCATGTTCTGTCTCTTTTCCCTTTACACTAGCTTTACAATAGAAAGGCCAAAAAGCCTGAAAAATTTAAAAAAAAGAAAAAATAAGCCACGCAGGAAATCTCGCTCAGTGGCAATTGATAAATTAGGGGGGAGGCAGTCCAGTCGGTCGGTTTTGTGCGCGACAAGGAATGTGTTTGAGTTGTGTTCCTGTTCATATTTGGGGAAAGTGGCAGAAGAAAAGCCGACCAGGCGGACGCTTCATTTCTTCTTCAGTTCTTCTTCAGTTCTTCTTCATTTCTTCTTCATTTCAGCGGAGCAATCACATTTACATGTCTGCCTCTGCGTCAGACACGCGTGAGTCTCCAGAGTCAAAGGAAATTAAAATCTCTCGAGGATTCCGTCTTTGAGGGCGACTAGGGGGGTAAAATAATCATACACTGTTTTTTTTATCTGGGATGGAGACGCTTCCTTAATGTATAGCAGACAAAGGAGTGCAGTCAGGGGGTGGGGGGCGGCTCTGATCCACGGCGGTCTAGTGCCCCCTGGTGGACGCCGGCCGGATGCCAGCTGCTGTCGGCTCATTGTGAGCAGGTGCTTCAAGAGGTGGAACAGCAAGAGGAATGCAAGCGAGGAAACATGGAGGGAGACAAAGCACAGCAACAGAATTATATATAGTCATGTTTCACGTTTAAATAACTGCCAGTCCAATACAATGCAGATCTCTTCTTAACAGCAGCTGCATGAACAGATTCATGGAATCCTGCTGGGTTTTCCTGAGAAGTTTTTGCCTATAAAAGATACAAAATATGAAAACGTAATTTTTTTAAATAAAATAAACGGCTTTACAGGGCTGTTCAAAGAACAACTCAAAGGAGACTTATATCTCACAATGGCTTTCCAGTTGCTCCTCTAATATACATCTCTGGAGGAGGTGGGGAGGCTCTGCTTTCCTGGAGGCAGATTGCTCAGCATTGAACATACAGCACGCTGGCAAAAAGAGTAAATACCAGAATCAGGCTTTCAAATATGTATAACACACACACACACACACACACACACACACACACACACACACACACACACACACACTCACACACACAGGCACACACACACACACACACACACACACACACACACACACACACACACACTCAGGCACATTTTCAACTTGTCGATATTGAGATGTTTTGGCAAAAAGCATTCATCCAACATTCATCCCTAAAAATCTGATTGGACTGAGAATCCAATTGATGGAGAGAGAGAGAGCTGCAGGCAGAGAGAGAGAGGGAGAGAGAGAGAGAAACAGAGAGAGAGAGAGAAACAGAGAGAGAGTCCCTGTGTGATGAGGCCGTGCAGCTTTTCTTCTGCAGGAAGGTCTCTGGTCTTCAACGTCGCCTCACAAAAGACATGAAGTGAGTTTCTGAAGGCCGAACCTCTGCAGCGCCAATCGAACCTATTCCTCCGAAAATAACTTGAAATGATCAATATTCCCTTTCTACGTCATACAGTTTATGGAAAATGTACATTTATTTTGTGCATTTAATTTGGTGTCTGCTGCTAGATTATACCATTCAGTAATAATCGGTTTATTCTTATTTAATACACTGAACTGTAACTTTAAGGGCACGGTTGCTTAAAGCAAATGCCAGCGATACCGCTCTGACCGGTGGGCGGGGCTTGGTGTGGGCGGGGCTTGGTGTGGGCGGGACTTGGTGTGGGTGGGGTTTGGTGTGGGTGGGACTTGGTGTGGGCGGGGCTCGGTGGGGGTGGGGTTTGGTGTGGGTGGGGCTTGGTGTGGGTGGGACTTGGTGTGGGTGGGGCTTGGTGTGGGCGGGGCTTGGTGTGGGTGGGACTTTGTGTGGGCGGGGCTTGGTGTGGGCGGGACTTGATGTGGGTGGGGTTTGGTGTGGGCGGGACTTTGTGTGGGCGGGGCTTGATGTGGGCGGGGTTTGGTGTGGGTGGGACTTTGTGTGGGCGGGGCTTGGTGTGGGCGGGACTTGGTGTGGGTGGGGTTTGGTGTGGGCGGGGCTCGGTGTGGGCGCGGGGCTTGATGTGGGCGGGGTTTGGTGTGGGTGGGGCTTGGTGTGGGTGGGACTTTGTGTGGGCGGGGCTTGGTGTGGGCGGGACTTGGTGTGGGTGGGGTTTGGTGTGGGCGGGACTTTGTGTGGGCGGGGCTTGATGTGGGCGGGGTTTGGTGTGGGTGGGACTTCGTGTGGGCGGGGCTTGGTGTGGGCGGGGCTTGGTGTGGGCCAGTAGTTATGATCACAGTGAAGTGCTGAAAGTGCTCAGTGACAATGTCATATGTCCGTCTCCCATTTTATCTTCATTCATACTTCATCAACATTGTTGCAGGCAGCATGAGATCTAAGATTGCCTTTGAATTCTTCTCTGTAACTCCTGTAAACATGACAGCACAACAAACTCAAACCAGAGAAGTCCCATCGCTCACCCTGACACGGCGATGTGGGCGGGAACAACATCCACACACCGACCAGAGGACATCCAGCTGAAACAAAACAAAGTGTTGATAACACCACCTCCTCATGTCAACGTGTTTTATTGTAAATGCTAACACGTACATGTGTGGGCAGCAGGGGTAATTGGATGGAACCCATTTTAATGAGCTGGTGATGGTGGAACTTTTTTTAATGGTGACCGCTTTAAACCCTCAGACAGGTTGGGATCCAAACTTTGAAAACTATGAAGTAATTGAACATCTTTCACCTCCAGAGCACATCCAGAACCGCGTCGTGTAGAACACACATACAGAGGAAGCTCTGACATCTCAATACCACTCATTAGAATAACAGCAGTGGCAATAATAAACACATCCACACGCAAACACAAATATGGCTGTTGCACCAGAACGAGTCATTTAATGTCCAGCAAAACTAACGTGTGCTATTAAAGAACCGGCACACACACACACACACACACACACACACACACACACACACACACACACACACACACACACACACACACACACACACACACACGTGACACACTGAGGTTGAAGGTCTGTAAAGAGTCAGTTTGCATCATCTGGTCTGGACACATAACGAGGTTTCCGTCAACACTTTGTCAACACATTCCTGAAGCAGCTGCAAACCCCGAAACACGTCCAGCAGAACCACAGCAGCATCAGATGATTGTTTAAGTTCACAGAACCTGTGTTTACTGTGAGTGACTCCATGAATCAATAGAAGGAACATCATCCTCCCACTGAACAAAACCACCACGGTGTTACTTGTGTCTCACATTCAAGACAAGAGCAGAGCGACAATATAGCAAAGTAACTAGGCGGCAACACGACAATATAGTAACTACACACACACACACACAAGTGTTGTTTGTGTTTTTTATGTTTCCCCTGAAACATAATTCACGATGCAGTTTCGTTGTACGGGAACGTCATTTTTAGGAGCCGAGGCCGCACGCGTTGGTCCTCGCGCTCGTGCACTGACCTGCTCCTGTTCGCTCTGCATTCCTTCTGCTCATGTGTTGTGCAGATGAATAACTTGGTAGCAGCTCGGTCGTGTGCATCTTTGCATCAGCCCGTCTGCAATGCAGCGCCGTGCTCCTCCAGGGCCTCTGCACACGTCTGCTTAATGAGCGACAGCGGCCCGTCCCGTAATACTAAGGAGCTCGGATGTTGCGCTAACAAGCAGCCGCTCCGAGTCGAAAGGCAGAGCCGCTCCGCTGCGGGTTGTCGATCGGTGACCTGCTGGCCTCCATTCGCAGAGCTTTGCATAACGAGAACCTCCACCTGGGCCTCTGATGCTGCTCCCGGCTCAGGAGGTCAGCGGGATGAAGGAGGAGGTGATCATGTGCGGAGCCCGAGAGGGACCTCACTGGGACGACACCGCTCCTCTCGGATCAAAATAATTACATCTGTAGGTTTAACAAATAACAGAAGAAATCTCAAGAACGTAAAGTGTATAGCATATCTGTGTTAGACGCATGAGCAGTTCCTTTAGGCTCGGTGAGGCAGAATGAGAATGAACGCCAAATAATCCATGATGCTGTGAAGGAAATCATTATATCATGTATGATTATACAATACAATATATATATATATATATATATATATATATATATATATATATATATATATATATATATATATATATATATATATATATATATATATACGTATATATACAACCTTTTTTCTCTGTTTGGTGTCTTCAGTTGTGTTGGTATGTAAATTGTTACTCAGGGTCATGGGTTGACAAAATGAGCCCAATGGCCTATTAAACCAGCAAAACACCAGAATAAACAAAGCATACACTGACATTGCTGTCATTGCTAAATGACTTGTATTATCTACAAAGTAACAGCATACATGTACCAGCATTAATAATGTATTTCAAATAGGTCCTAAATGGACTTATAAATATTGTATAATTATGTATACATATCTGAACCAATTCACAACACAAATGTACTGTTTTTACTTCATGTGCATGTACTGTAGTTGTTATTTACTAAGGTAGAATAAGTCAATGTTGACTTGGTGTGGAACTTGAACCGCCGTCTCTGGTTGAAAGTCTCATTGCGTGTTTGATCCCTCCGTCCCCCGCAACGTCCCTCCAATGGGGATTCTCTTGCTCGCCATACGACAGCAGTTGCTGTCACGTCTGATCATAACACGGCTGGTTGTGCGTTGTTTACACTGATAAGTCAGGAGTTCTTGAAGCTTCCAATTTCAAATTGTGCAACAGGAAGCTCAAAAGGTACAGCAAAACTACCACGGTTTCTAAGCCATCGAATATCAGTAGAAATGCATTGCGTCACTGCTGACATATGCTGGCAGACACACACAAACACACACAAAACATCAAATAAACAAGCAAACTTGAAAACGCCAAGAAGAAAAAAAGGGGGAATAAACCAGAAACTTGTTTTCTCTCACTTCCTCTGCTCACACAGCAGCCCCCTCCTGCCTCCCAGAAGAGAGTTATGGAGCGCCCGGCGGTATTTCACGGCCTGGAGGTAGATGAGCTTCACAGAGTGGGCGGACAGCTGTGAATTGTTCTGTGCTTATTTGTGTCCAAACTGTCCATATATTGACCAGGAAGATTGACCTCTACCCACTGGGTCCTGCCGGCTTGGGCACGACTTTCTCTGTCTCCTCCCTCAAATGACCTCAGCTCCAGGAGAGGCTCTGAGGGCTCAGGGCCAGTCACTTGTAGAGAGGCCTGCGTGTGTTTGTGTAATGTCCGTAAACCAAAAGCAGGCTCATGAAGAGCTGTGACCGGGGGCGATCCTCGGAGAGGCAGCCGGGCCCGCAGCAAGCAGCAGGCACTTTGTAGGCTGAATCAGAGCGGCCTAATTATCAACCCGGTCCTGCCTTCACTGCAGGACTTTCAGGCTAGAGCGAGTTATGAGAGGTGACTCGTTAATGGTCCGTGTGATGGAATGAGATTGTTGTGTCTGCTGTAAACACAAGCATGGCACATGGGAGGGTTTACAGAGAGTACAGTAAGAGGCTGTGATACAGCCCTGGACATGCTGTGTCAAGGTGGAAGAGCCTGGATGAACATATAGCATGGGGGAAATGATGATGAGAACATGTTTAGTTTACCATATCATTAACACCCCTCTGGTGCAATCGACAGGTGGCATAGAGATCTTATGATGCGGTTGTAACTAATAAGCTGCTGAAATGAGCCCCTGCAGAAATGATGGCGTCCTTACGGAGCTTCAGGGTCAGTTTCAGCTCACTGCTTAACGCCTTACTGTTCTGGTTCACCGCTCTTCAGGCGCTGCTCAGAGCAGCAGCCGGAGGGCCGGTGCCATGGCGCTGTGCCGATGGACCAATACTCAGAAAGCTCGTATATCTGACAGCCAGTTATCCCAAAAAACAACATATATTTCATTTTTCCGAAGGCCCGTTGCTCTGAAAATACAATCTCTCTGGTGCAACACACAGAAGTACGTTCCTATTTGCTCTGCAGAATGCCATTGTTGGACCTTCCAGATGCTTTTTACACAATCCCAGCATGACTTCAGTGTTCTTACACTAAACCTAGCTCACTAACTCGTCACCTAACCAACCAACCAGTGAAGGCGACCAGTAAAAGAGTGTTGCGTCACGCCTTAGCCAGAAAGGGACACATGTGGAGGTGATGTCATTGGAGGTAATAATTAGCAATATGTTTCTGTTTGTTGGATGGGTAGTTTGGAACATTTTTATATTCATTTCGGCCGCCGTCAAACTCTGTTTGCACCGATGTGCTTAAATCTTTTGGCATGTACTTATATTTCATTCCAGTTATATATATATTCTATTTTATTTGTGAATATATACATATACATATATATATATATATATATATATATATATATATATATATATATATATATATATATGTATATATATTACTTTATTTTAATTTCATTGTGTATATATCTTTCATCCCTGTTGCTTTTTTATATATTTTATCTTATGTGTTTATTTGTATCTGTAAGCTGTAAATTGTAAGGCGCTACTAAATTTCCCCTTGGGGATTAATAAAGTATCTATCTATCTATCTATATCTATATATCTATCTATTAACGCCTCCAATGTTTTCTGTGACAGTAGAAAGCCTCTACTATATACAATTAAAATGTGTTTTGGTAGAAGTATTTCTTTGGGCCTGAAGTTGAAGTAACCTTTGCTCCATATCATATCAGCAATAGCTTGTTATATTTGTGTAAACCAGTGGCGGGCCGTGCATTTCCTACCTAGGCCTGCTGTCTGGTATCGTATACATAAATACGCGCATGACGGGATGCTGTTCTAAACATGTTATTTGCGGCAGAAAACGAGAGCGTCTTTACTCGTAGTTTGAGAGCAAACACAATGCCATTCGGCTCCATTGCAGCGGGGTGGAGGCAGACAAGACGGGAACTGGACCACTTGAAAAACAGCCTCTCAGCTCGGCCACACAACACTTATAGCAGTTACAGCAGTTTATATTTTTGTCTTTGTGATTTTCACATGGACCCAGCATATGCACCGATGTAACCCTAATGCGAGTACAGATGGAGGCAACAAGCCTCCAGCTATTTGTGCGAATGCGTGACTCTCGGGGAACCGGAGAGAAATTCTCGTCAAGGTGAATAATCAGAGAAAGTAGAATGGTTTGGCAACAGACACAGCTGAGCAGAGAGGAGCTGAGAGGCCTTCAGCCTTCAGCAGATTGTCTGTCGAATGAATTCGACGACACGTCCCCAAGGACCAAATAACAGGGAGACGCTGAGAAACACTCATTGCTGCTCTGATTGCCATATTCTCCAGATAATTAACTGTCAAGGTTCTTGTCACCCCCCCTCCCTCCACTATCAACTCCCTCTCCTCTTGTATTTTCTATATCACCTCCTCTCTCTCTCTCTCTCTCTCTCTCTCTCTCTCTCTCTCTCTCTCTCTCGGTGGTGCGGCGGAGCTCGATCTGCCCCTCAATACTTACTGGCGCATATTAGCTGCGTTTATCCATGAGCAATCGGCTATCGCACCGAGCAGGGAAGGAGGCAGGCTCTGGGTAGGGTGGTGGGAGGAAGAGGAGGATGGTGAGTGAATCGAGGTGGAACTAATTTTTTGACAGGTCCTTGATATGGGTTGGGGGGGTGGGGTGGAACAAAACAGGGACTCAGCCTCTGAAGTCCTCTGGGTTTGGGGGTATGTTGTTATTCATCCAGACTCCGTAGATCAGGGGTCTCCAACAAGTTGCTGCGGCGGCCGGCTGCCCGCTGGATGGGGCTAAAGGGTCAAAGGACATGTACACAAAGTTAAACACACAAAGTCACTTTGTAAACCTGTTTAAATGTCTGTCCAATCAAATTCACAGACAAATGGTTGATTGGCAATCAGCTGTCAATTAAATGATGTACGCTGCTTTCTCCGGTTGCACCAGCGGCGCCGTGACGTTCGGCGTTGACCAGGACAATACAATGCAACACAGTTACAAGTTTCATGACAGAATACATGTTTCACCAATGTGAATGACAAGTGGGTGTTTTATATGCGGTGCAAGCTCATCAGTTGGCAAAAGATGTCACATCAAAAGGTATAGGATCATATTGCATATTGAGTGGACCCAACACTAGGAAGGCATTATTGAATTGAAGTATTTCTGGAAAATACCAGTGAATATTTCTATTCAATTGTACTCATGTTGCTTTTGAACTAAATTAGCTATTTATGGGCAGTTGTGTATAAGTGTAATGACCTTTCTTTTTTTCTAAAAGTTACCATGATTTTTTAAACTCACATACCCATTAAAGTAATGATCAGTATCAGTTTCAGTATCTGTATTGTTGAAATTGTACAAAACAAATTTGGTTGGTATCACATATCCCTAATGTTGTTAATATCTGTCTTAATTTCCCCATCATGTGTCAAATAATAAAAGCATGAAATGACCCCTTAATGCCATCAAAAAGGGTATTGGTCTATTAAGTTAATAATCTAAGTCTATCTGTCCTTTAACACTGAACCAACCATAAAGGAGCCTCAGGATCAGCTAAGTGTGATGTTTCTATCCATCTCACCCATGAATAAATATATATATATATATATATATATATATATATATATATATATATATATATATATATATATATATATATATATATATATATATACAGTGCATACTCTTCCATTGCAGCTGCAACACCATTGGCTCTGTGAATGAAATGCCACACTTTATGCCTGAAGTGAAAAGTAAACTGGGCTGCACAGCCTCGCCCTGCACCTGCCATGTTTGTTTTTTGTTGATAATGCCACATTTCCAGCTCCTCGCCTGCTTTGCATAGAGCACGGAGAAACGAGATGGGATCGCACCGCGGAGCAGAAATGCCAGGTGTGAATGCAAAGGGCGTGATCAGACTGTTCATTAATGTATGATACCGAGTAACGCTAGAGAAGAAGTTTTATCCTTATTAACAATTCTCCAAAAGGAATGCAGAACAATGACATAACATTAATGTATTTGATTTCATAAAAAACAACAAACCAAAATGGTAAAGGCTGAAACTTAATGAACCGACCCTTCTACTCACTTAAAGCATATATTGTCACACATACATTATACATATTTTGCCTTCAGAAATCCATATTGACTGAACCCTCATGGTCACCATGATTGATCCTTTTTGTCCGTCCTAATTGCTTATTCCGAAGCCACAGGCGTTCCTGCTGTTCAAGGCAATTTTCTCGAAATGCAAAAGTGACCAAGAAATCTTTATTATTTGCACCAGAGACTTGAGCCATAACAAGCAGGGGAAGAGGAAGAGGGACATGTCACCGCCTCTGCTTCTGGCCCTGCCTCCTTTGCCGGGATCTTCTTCTCCTCCTCCTCCTCTCTCTCCTCCTGTCTCCCCCTCTCTCTCCCTCTCTCCCTCTCCCTCAAAGCAAGGGTCGGTCAGGATGAAAAACTGGCTAGATTTTAAAAACCAAGCCCGCTGTTGCCAAATCTTTTCCAATCAGCACGAGATCTAAAGGTGTCCAAACTTAGAGAGAAAGACGCCAAGTCGACTACACCGACAGCCTATCCCTTCAGGCCTCCCCCAAAGTTATCTTGATGAACATTTGGGGGGATTTGATTCATGGATCATTGAAAAGTTGACAACATGTTTATTACCAACCCTAGCTTTAAGATAGTGTAATCATGAGCACTATTGTATGTAATGAACATCTCTGTTGAATGAATTGCTGTATATACGTGTACTGTTGTGAAGGATATTCCAGGATTCCAGGATAATTGTCATTATGCAACAAAAGGATAAACAAAACCCAGTTGTAGCCCATTGATAACTCTAAAAACACATGACAAACAATACAGATGAATGTAGATGAATGTATTCTGTCATTTGCCATTTGCAAACACAAAAAATAAAGACAATAATGTCGCAAAATTAATTGTAGCATGTACAGTACATGTGCCATGTTGTCATAGCAGCGGGAACCAGTGCAAAGCTAACTTCTGTGGTTTTCCTATAAATACATCACCCTGCAGCACTCTATTACACTGATGATGGGGTTTTGTGTAACAATGGACACATTCCAGCAGGGACTGATTATTGAGGATTAAGTTTGTCACCTTTATGAGGCAACATACTGATATTTATCTCTGCAGACACAAACCTACCATTTGTAAACCATTAAAGGATTCAAAAAGTTAGAAAAAAACTAAAACAATCAATGTTAATTTAAGTTGTATTCAATTGGAAAGCAAATCAAATGTGTGTGTGTGTGTGTGTGTGTGTGTGTGTGTGTGTGTGTGTGTGTGTGTGTGTGTGTGTGTGTGTGTCGTATGTTATAGTCTGGGGAATGTCTTCTAGTTTAACTGGCTGCCTTGTAACAAGACAAGACAAATCCTGGGTATAAACGGTATGGATGGGAAATGGCCGCCTGATTGGTTATACAGCCTCCTTAACAATATTACAGCAGCGCGAGTGGAACAGAGCGATCAATCAACCCGCGGCATGACGGTGCAATGCCTGGAGACTTCTACAAAAAACGAAAAGGAAAAGGGTAAAAAATGAACGCACATCGACAGGATCAAACGTCACCGGTACTTGGACCATGTTCAGAGACTCGGCAGCTCGGAGGTGCAGCGGTGCTTCTCTTAAAAGTCCCAAAACAGGAAGGTTGGGTTGACCCGCGACTCTAAATTCATGGTAGGTGTGAATGCGAGTGTGAGGTGGTCGTCCATGAACTGGGGATTGTGTAAATGCTAAAAGTACTGGGGAGAAAATAACTGATTAGTTGACGTACTGAAAAAGAAGTAAGAAGAAATTTATCAAAAGAAGTGTGTGAGTTTGTTCTTTCAGAATAATTGATACCCACTCTGGTTCTCTGCCTCCCCATCTCCCAATCCTCTGTCCCATCAACAACTCTATTGGACGGCATATGAGCTAATGCTCCTCGGTCCATCTTACTATCAGGACTCACACTGTTTAAATAACAGGAAAATAATGGTGCAGTCACTTTCTACTCCTAAAGATAGCAATGCCCTGACCACAAGACAAACACGCCCATGGGTGCACAGATGGCTGCAAGTACCAAAGCTACTGAGACAACGTGCTGGGTGAGTAAATAAAAAGAGTCAAAAAGTGGTCAGAAATAAGCAATGGCAGCGCTTTGCACTGCTTTCTGCCACTTTGCACTGGGTGTGAGTTAAGACCCCTTCGTCTCACGAACACTGTGGTTTTCCCAGCAGGTACATTCTCTGAGAAACATCTGAAAGCTTTCTGAGGCATTTTTAAACATTATGCTTTTAAATGCCAACCACATGGGGTGCTCCTCTGGGCATCAGTGACTTCTCTCCAAAAAATGTCCTTTTAGAGAGACAAAAACAACCATTAACTAGAACCATCGTTAATGCTATGTGTAGCTAACGCCATGATGAGAACGATCGAAGAGGAATACATGAGATCATTATTCATTGGAAGATCAGCTTGGTTACCTGAAGTAAATCGAACTAGGTATGTTACGTTTTACTTGACCCCAATTGACTCAAAGGTATTCCAATTAGCATGATTACACAATGGCACCTGTTGTAAATCTGCTGGGAGCCATTAGTACAGGGTGCAGACATGTTGCCTGACTCATAATCGCCATGATGAAATGATATAATGCAATCAAGCAAGGGCTGCCATAGCTTACAGTTCCAAGGCACCACACCTGCGTTAGCTCTGTTTCCATGCTACTCAATCACACAGTAAATTAAGCGACACCGTGACTTGATTAAAATGTAGCTGTATAGGTTATATTGGCTGCCTCTTTATGCAGGACATCGTCTGAACATTGCTGTCATCAGACAATAAGATCACAAAACCTCTTTGTGTTGAGTTATGTCTCTTTCCTTTTGCCTTACAGCTGGTCATGAACCACAAAGTGCAATTCATTAACAGTCATATTATATTGACTGCAAGTCATTGATTGTAATCAGTTTTTTTTCAGAAACATCAACAACTGTTGGTTTAATGAAGGATTTACCCACAGTAGATTGAATACCTGGAATGACCAAACAGGAATGTGGTACAGCGCTGATAAATATCGATATTTATCCGTTAGCTCTATGTTCCCAAAGACCTACAACATCTCAGACCTAAGCCCTCAACCCATGTTCCAGAAAACCTATGATTCCTCAACCCTATATTCCCTCAGCCTATGTGCCCTTAACACTTAACACTATGCTCCCTCAGCTCTATGGTCCCTCATTCCTCAGCTCTATGTCCCTCATTCCTCAGCTCTATTCTCCCTCAGCTCTATAGTCCCTCACCCCTCAGCTCTATAGTCCCTCATTGCTCAGCTCTATGGTCCCTCACCCCTCAGCTCTATGGTCCCTCACCCCTCAGCTCTATGGTCCCTCACCCCTCAGCTCTATGGTCCCTCATCCCTCAGCTCTATGGTCCCTCACCCCTCAGCTCTATAGTCCCTCATTGCTCAGCTCTATGGTCCATCATCCCTCAGCTCTATGGTCCCTCACCCCTCAGCTCTATGGTCCCTCATCCCTCAGCTCTATGGTCCCTCACCCCTCAGCTCTATGGTCCCTCATCCCTCAGCTCTATGGTCCCTCACCCCTCAGCTCTATGGTCCCTCAGCTCTATAGTCCCTCATTCCTCAGCTCTATGGTCCCTCATCCCTCAGCTCTATGGTCCCTCATCCCTCAGCTCTATAGTCCCTCATTCCTCAGCTCTATGGTCCCTCAGCTCTATAGTCCCTCATTCCTTAGCTCTATGGTCCCTCATCCCTCAGCTCTATGGTCCCTCACCCCTCAGCTCTATGGTCCCTCAGCTCTATGGTCCCTCACCCCTCAGCTCTATGGTCCCTCATCCCTCAGCTCTATGGTCCCTCACCCCTCAGCTCTATGGTCCCTCATCCCTCAGCTCTATGGTCCCTCAGCTCTATGGTCCCTCATCCCTCAGCTCTATGGTCCCTCACCCCTCAGCTCTATGGTCCCTCAGCTCTATGGTCCCTCATCCCTCAGCTCTATGGTCCCTCAGCTCTATGGTCCCTTACCCCTCAGCTCTATGGTCCCTCACCCCTCAGCTCTATGGTCCCTCATCCCTCAGCTCTATGGTCCCTCACCCCTCAGCTCTATGGTCCCTCAGCTCTATAGTCCCTCATTCCTTAGCTCTATGGTCCCTCATCCCTCAGCTCTATAGTCCCTCATTCCTCAGCTCTATGGTCCCTCAGCTCTATAGTCCCTCATTCCTTAGCTCTATGGTCCCTTATCCCTCAGCTCTATGGTCCCTCACCCCTCAGCTCTATGGTCCCTCAGCTCTATGGTCCCTCACCCCTCAGCTCTATGGTCCCTCATCCCTCAGCTCTATGGTCCCTCAGCTCTATGGTCCCTCACCCCTCAGCTCTATGGTCCCTCATCCCTCAGCTCTATGGTCCCTCACCCCTCAGCTCTATGGTCCCTCATCCCTCAGCTCTATGGTCCCTCATCCCTCAGCTCTATGGTCCCTCATCCCTCAGCTCTATGGTCCCTCACCCCTCAGCTCTATGGTCCCTCATCCCTCAGCTCTATGGTCCCTCACCCCTCAGCTCTATGGTCCCTCATCCCTCAGCTCTATGGTCCCTCACCCCTCAGCTCTATGGTCCCTCATCCCTCAGCTCTATGGTCCCTCATCCCTCAGCTCTATGGTCCCTCACCCCTCAGCTCTATGGTCCCTCACCCCTCAGCTCTATGGTCCCTCATCCCTCAGCTCTATGGTCCCTCATCCCTCAGCTCTATGGTCCCTCACCCCTCAGCTCTATGGTCCCTCACCCCTCAGCTCTATAGTCCCTCATTCCTTAGCTCTATGGTCCCTCATCCCTCAGCTCTATGGTCCCTCACCCCTCAGCTCTATGGTCCCTCAGCTCTATGGTCCCTCACCCCTCAGCTCTATGGTCCCTCACCCCTCAGCTCTATGGTCCCTCATCCCTCAGCTCTATGGTCCCTCATCCCTCAGCTCTACGGTCCCTCACCCCTCAGCTCTATGGTCCCTCACCCCTCAGCTCTATAGTCCCTCATTCCTTAGCTCTATGGTCCCTCATCCCTCAGCTCTATGGTCCCTCACCCCTCAGCTCTATGGTCCCTCAGCTCTATGGTCCCTCATCCCTCAGCTCTATGGACCTTCATCCCTCAGCTCTATGGTCCCTCATCCCTCAGCTCTATGGTCCCTCATCCCTCAGCTCTATGGTCCTTCATCCCTCAGCTCTATGGTCCTTCACCCCTCAGCTCTATAGTCCCTCATTCCTTAGCTCTATGGTCCCTCATCCCTCAGCTCTATGGTCCCTCACCCCTCAGCTCTATGGTCCCTCAGCTCTATGGTCCCTCACCCCTCAGCTCTATGGTCCCTCATCCCTCAGCTCTATGGTCCCTCACCCCTCAGCTCTATGGTCCCTCATCCCTCAGCTCTATGGTCCCTCAGCTCTATGGTCCCTCATCCCTCAGCTCTATGGTCCCTCACCCCTCAGCTCTATGGTCCCTCAGCTCTATGGTCCCTCATCCCTCAGCTCTATGGTCCCTCAGCTCTATGGTCCCTTACCCCTCAGCTCTATGGTCCCTCACCCCTCAGCTCTATGGTCCCTCATCCCTCAGCTCTATGGTCCCTCACCCCTCAGCTCTATGGTCCCTCAGCTCTATAGTCCCTCATTCCTTAGCTCTATGGTCCCTCATCCCTCAGCTCTATAGTCCCTCATTCCTCAGCTCTATGGTCCCTCAGCTCTATAGTCCCTCATTCCTTAGCTCTATGGTCCCTTATCCCTCAGCTCTATGGTCCCTCACCCCTCAGCTCTATGGTCCCTCAGCTCTATGGTCCCTCACCCCTCAGCTCTATGGTCCCTCATCCCTCAGCTCTATGGTCCCTCAGCTCTATGGTCCCTCACCCCTCAGCTCTATGGTCCCTCATCCCTCAGCTCTATGGTCCCTCACCCCTCAGCTCTATGGTCCCTCATCCCTCAGCTCTATGGTCCCTCATCCCTCAGCTCTATGGTCCCTCATCCCTCAGCTCTATGGTCCCTCACCCCTCAGCTCTATGGTCCCTCATCCCTCAGCTCTATGGTCCCTCACCCCTCAGCTCTATGGTCCCTCATCCCTCAGCTCTATGGTCCCTCACCCCTCAGCTCTATGGTCCCTCATCCCTCAGCTCTATGGTCCCTCATCCCTCAGCTCTATGGTCCCTCACCCCTCAGCTCTATGGTCCCTCACCCCTCAGCTCTATGGTCCCTCATCCCTCAGCTCTATGGTCCCTCATCCCTCAGCTCTATGGTCCCTCACCCCTCAGCTCTATGGTCCCTCACCCCTCAGCTCTATAGTCCCTCATTCCTTAGCTCTATGGTCCCTCATCCCTCAGCTCTATGGTCCCTCACCCCTCAGCTCTATGGTCCCTCAGCTCTATGGTCCCTCACCCCTCAGCTCTATGGTCCCTCACCCCTCAGCTCTATGGTCCCTCATCCCTCAGCTCTATGGTCCCTCATCCCTCAGCTCTACGGTCCCTCACCCCTCAGCTCTATGGTCCCTCACCCCTCAGCTCTATAGTCCCTCATTCCTTAGCTCTATGGTCCCTCATCCCTCAGCTCTATGGTCCCTCACCCCTCAGCTCTATGGTCCCTCAGCTCTATGGTCCCTCATCCCTCAGCTCTATGGACCTTCATCCCTCAGCTCTATGGTCCCTCATCCCTCAGCTCTATGGTCCCTCATCCCTCAGCTCTATGGTCCTTCATCCCTCAGCTCTATGGTCCTTCACCCCTCAGCTCTATAGTCCCTCATTCCTTAGCTCTATGGTCCCTCATCCCTCAGCTTTATGGTCCCTCACCCCTCAGCTCTATGGTCCCTCATCCCTCAGCTCTATGGTCCTTCATCCCTCAGCTCTATGGTCCCTCATCCCTCAGCTCTATGGTCCCTCATCCCTCAGCTCTATGGTCCTTCATCCCTCAGCTCTACGGTCCCTCACCCCTCAGCTCTATGGTCCCTCACCCCTCAGCTCTGTGGTCCCTCATCCCTCAGCTCTATGGTCCCTCGGCCCATGTTCCCGCAGACCTGTACCTCCGCCCGTGCTATGCAATTGTTAAGATGGCCAATTTTTCCAAAACCCCAAAATGTCTCATTGGCTAAAATGCCCATTTGTCTGCCTTCTATCCCACAAACAAGCGTATTTTGGAACTTGTGTCCGTTGCTCCAACAATACTACGAACAGAAGCACATGGCTAATGATTTAGCAGAAGGACATCCCAACGTAGGAATGACCTCGGGCTGACAACCTCTGGTTGGTTGGTCGATATGTTCTCATTGGCCGGACAATCGCTGGTGTTAATTTCACAAGGAGAAAAGCACGACTTCATCCTTTTCTTGTGGGGCGGAGGGAGGGCAGAAAGAAGGTCAGCCCACTGGACAGCTTCCTTCTTTTCAGAGGGGTGCCTTGCAGTGTCGTCCCCGTCTCAGTCCTGACAAACTGCTATTATAATAATCACGTTGGTGGTCTGCAGCTCGGGTTTGGATCGTTGATAACCACATACTCTGCTCTCAAATTAAACCTGACCCTGGCAGCCAAGTGGTTAAAGCAGATCACATTATTGCATGGCTCTGGGTTTGAGTCCAGCCTTTGGACCTTTATTGCAGATCATATCCCTTTTTCTTTCCCCATTTCCAGTCTCTATCTCTGCATTGTCAAGTAAAGGGGACAGTGAACATATTCAAATTGCCTTTCAATATGTGTGGTCTATTAAATAGCCAAATTGTTTTGTTTATAACAAAACTGCAGGCTCATCCCCGACAACAGCTAGTTGTATTTCCAGAAATCATATGAATGTGGCCAGGTGCACGCTGGTCAGCCTTGCGTTTAGTATGTAAATAATTAGGTTTAAATCATTAGATTTGCTACAAACAGCGTTTTATATTTATTCATATTATGCTCCCGTAGCGTGCACTCAGTGCAATGTGGACGATTTAGTTAACATGCAGATAGTTTTTTCATGAGCAATCAATTAGGTGAATAGTAGGTTCAAAGTGCTTTGGTTGACAACAGCTAGAGTGCGTATGGTAATGGTCTGGTGTGCCATGCAGTGTGAGGAAGTTATGTTGATTAAAAACAGTATTCAAAGTTTTGGCATTATTGTACGGTGTTGTGTTTTAGAACTCGACTGCTCTGCAATGATTTTTTGGATAGTTTTTTTCTCAACAATGCTTTGGCCTGTGTCCTCCCGCTGAATGTGAAGTGACGGCTCACTGGTGTGAAGGAGATGATGACAGATTTCACACAACAAGTCTCGTTCCACAATGAAATGTTGTGTACTCGTGACTTTCGGAAGTTTTAACTGTTCGCAGGTTGATTTTCTTGCCTATTTGACATGTAGTGTAAAGTCCCACCAGCATTTAAAATAGTGAAATCAATGCATTTCATTTGTTACTCTTTTTCCGCAGCATCTTTTATTTGAATAATCAATATCAGACTCCAAAATCAGCTGAGCCCGAACAGGTCAGGTCAGGATCCTGCCGTTCCCTCCAGGCCCATCCGGGAGCATCC